>NW_024505561.1:4435851-4648298 GCF_017590055.1 Onychostruthus taczanowskii | reverse complement strand
CCCCCCCCCGCCCCCGATTTACAAGAATTTACTGCATGTAAGATTAGAAAAAAATAAATATGTGCAAGAAAATTGGCAGTTCAAAACAGTTGTGGGGAAAAAAAATAATAGCAAAGGTGAATATTCATACAAATATCTACCCTCTGGATTTCCTTTTCTTTCTTTCTTTCTTTCTTTCTTTCTTTCTTTCTTTCTTTCTTTCTTTCTTTCTTTCTTTCTTTCTTTCTTTCTTTCTTTCTTTCTTTCTCCTTCCTTCCTTCCTTCCTTCCTTCCTTCCTTCCTTCCTTCCTTCCTTCCTTCCTTCCTTTTCCTTTCTCTGTTTTTCTTTTTTTTCACTTCCTTTATCATTTTGTCTCCTTTTTCTTTCTTCTCCTTACCTTATTTTTCTGCATTTCCTGCCTTCCCTCCCCTCGCCCCTCGCTCTGCCTGCTCAGCAGTGCCGGCATCGGGGCTCTTTCGGGGGGACGCAGTGAATTCCATCCGGAGCCCCCGCTGGCTGGCCGCTTTCTGCTATTCTTTCAGGGCTCCAGCCCTACTCTCTCTGCAGGAAACAGAGGAGCTGATCCAAGTTCAAAGTCACGTCGCCGTCCCTCCTAAGAAGTGCTTTATTTGCCTCTGAACCGCAAAACCCCTTTCCCCGATGTCACAGGGTAACAAGGAAAGGGAGCGAGGGAGGAAGGGAAGAAGGGAGGGGGGCAGAGGCACCGGCAGCCAGCCCCGCACTCTCCTGTCGGGCCACCGCCACCAACACAGCCTGCGGCTCATGGCAGCTTTCGGGGAGGAAAGCAAGTGGTCACCCGAAGTCGGTGGTAGACTGTTTTATTGAAAGAAGTTTTTCAACAGGTTTCTGGAGGTGCCAGACCTACAGAGCAAACTTCAGCTTCCCCAGGAAAGCTTTCCCGTCTTTGTAAGTTTTCCTTAATTCGCTTTAAAACTGCTCCTCTCTTGTTCTTACGGGTTAGTGATGCGAAGGGAGCTGGAGAGGGGTGTGGAGGGGGAAAGGCGGGACGAGGGGAGAGCAATTTCTTGTTTCCCCTGAACTGTATGTATTGCCTTCTCCTTCTAATCCTTTTCCCGAGAGGTGTCACCGCCCTCTGGGGAGGCTCCGCGCCCCCTTTCTCCATGCCCCCTCCCTGGCAGCCATGGGTGCCGCAGTGGGAGCTCAGGCTGCGGTGGGGCCGGGGGCTCTGCCCATGAGAGGATGCGGCTGGCGACGGCCTCGTCGGGAAAAAGAGGCGGAAGGACCCACCGGAGACGGGTGTGTGCATGAGAGAGGGAGAGAGAAAGGGGGAAGAGGGTGTCCTTCCACCAAAATTCAGCCTTCCAACGCAGCAAGGGGACGAGGAGGGAGAGTGTGGCCGGCCCGTAGCCTGGTAAGAAGAGGCCAGTTGAGCAGCATCACTTGCACCGTTGTCTGTATCACAGACACTCATAAATTCAACAAGCTCATCAACAGGATATTAAGTTGCAGGTTACCTTTGATGGTGCCGATCCGAGCCACTTCTAGGCCGTTCGACCTATGACCCGTGAAGACCACATGTGTTGTCCTCTAGCCTCCCTCTGTAAAACACACACTTCGAGACAAAAGTTCTTTGTCAGGCTCTACCGGCAGAGTAATGTAAAAGAAATAGGGGAAATAATGAAAATCTCAGCCAAAGCTGTAACTTTTAAACTCTTTTTTTTTTTTTTTAATTAAAAAAAAAAAGGAGAAAAAAAAAAAAAAAGGAAAGAAAATACACTAGGCAGGGACAGAAGGAAGGAGCACCTCACTTTCGTGCCATTAATATTTATTGTTCATTCAGTTGCACTTTTATATTTATAAAACCCCTCTCTCGGCGGTAATGCCGTGAGACGGCGGAGGCCAGGAGCAGTGTAGCACTTTTTTCCAGGACGGGAACCTCGGCCGAGCGGCAGCCGGTGCCTCTGCCCTGCCCTGCCCTGCCCAGCTGCGGCTGAGGGACGCGCAGCGCCGCGTATTTTGCGGGCCCTGCCCCACTGCGCCGCTCGTTCTGCAGGCAGCACAGACCCGGCACAACGCCCCCCAAAACGGGTCTGCCGCAGCGCTGCCGGGTTTTATTAGATGCACCTTTTTCCATCTGGAGATGCCCATATAAACGTTAGAGGCAGGGGAGAAGCGTCCCAATAAAGCACGATGGACTTTGTAATACAATTTATGCTGTCATTCATAAATAACAATGCCATATGGTAACCATATTGCTTATACAAGTAAAGCCGTCAAAGTGTCACTATTTGATTTATCTCAACAGCTTCTTCCAACGGTGACGTTCAGAGAAAGGGGAAGGGGGAAAGAGAGAGAGAGCAGAGCAAAATTTGGCCTGGGTTTCCTGAGACCGCCTCTCTCTTTACCTCTTTCCTTCTTTATATATGGATAGATAGATAGACATATGGATAGATAGATGAATAGATAGATAGATAGATAGATAGATAGATAGATAGATAGATAGATAGATGATAGAAAGAAGGAATTTTTTTCCCTTATTTTGCCCGTAACTGAGCAAACCCCAAAGGGGATGGCCCCTCTTTCCCTGGCGATGCGTGCACTGAACACGACAGCCCCGAAACTTATGCTGGTAAATCCCTGTCCCAAAGGTGCTGCGGCTCCCTGCCCCGACAGCCCCTCGCCCCGGATCCTTGTGTCAGCTCCAGGTTGCCGCCTGGACGCACGGAGCGACGACATGTGGCACAGGAGAAGTTTAATTTTTAAGAGTGTATGTTATCCATCCGCTGAGCCCCTCAGGGATAAAGAAGGGATGGGGTGTCTCACTGCCATATCGCTACTCTCTTTCCCTTTCGTGCCTCTCGGCCGAGGTCCCGGCCCCTCCGTACTATCCCCCAGAAGGGACAGTGAGCGGGGTACCGTGGCTCCGTCCCGCCCGGGCGGGTCTGCACGGGGCTGTGACTAGGGGCGCTCCCTCCTGCCACGGGCGGACTCCACCTCCGATGGCCCATGTTCGGGGAGGGACCCGCGCCGCAGAGCAGCCCCACGAGCGCAGAAAGCCACCCGAGACGGGTCGGAAGGAGGGTAGGCTTTTCTAGCGTTTTTGGGGAGTCTTGCAGGTCTTCCCGGGGAAAGCGGCAGTCGCGCTCCCTTTCTAATGGTTCCCCAGAAGAATGTTTCACACCTTATAAAATATTGCTCCCCGCTCCCTAACTATCAATAAGACGTGCATTAAAGACGATTGTTTGTAAATGGTGTTCATGATCATTAGCATACATTTACATAATGCAGCTCACAGCATAGCGTTTTACGGTTAAACACCTCCTAAAGCCCGAGCTCAGTTTATAGAGGAAGCTTTACGAAATAAATTTGAAGGCTTCCAGGCTTTCACCCCGCCTCTGCAGCCTCCCCCGATGTCCCTTGGCAGGGCTGCCGGCGAGCGGAGCACTGAGGGAGGGCTCTGCAGCCGGCTCCGCCGGGGGAGCAGGGCGCGTTCCGACCCCCGACGGGCGCTGTCGGTGTTGTGGGGGGCTGTGGGGTAGCACAGCACGCCTCGCCTCTGCTGCAGCCCGGGGGCAGCGGCAGCCTGGGCCTGAGCTGGTTTCGGTGAGTTAACGGGCTTTAAATTCTTCATGGCTCTTTTGGAGCTGGCAGCGTCCAAAATTGTCCCTGCGCGGGCAGCCACATTCTCTGCCCGGCGTTTTCAGCCAGTCCTAAAAATGAGCGAATTTCCACGTGAGCCTCCATCAACCCCTCCCTCCCCACAGTCACAGGTCAGCTGCCTATTAGCCAGCTATAAAATAATTCAATTTTTTTATAGCCTCTCATAAAAAGAAATTGATCGGGGTATATATTTGAATTAAGACATATTAAATCGATGACAGATACACATCACCTGCTTTTAACAGGACAGGAACAAGGAGGCATGCAGAAGGTTCCGCGGAGCTGTGATACTTGTTGTTCACCTCCACAGCATCTCCCATCAAACCATTCCATCTCTGGACCTTGCTCCAGAGGTGCACCCAGAATCTGGGGAGGAGGGAGGGCACTATTTGGATGGACATGTAGAAAATATGTGTATATAAATACCCCCACAGACGTATGGCTACTTTGCGTGAAGTTTTTACTGTGCAATAAAACCATCGAGCAGCCGCTTTGAAAACCCGGGGATCATTTATTCCCATTCCTTGCCTTGCAGCATCACTGAAACCCCCACGGCGGCCACACGAACCGGGAGCATTGGCTCGTCTCCGGTGGAGGGAGAGAAGGGAGGGAACCGGCGGGTCTCTCTCCCGCTTGAGCTCCCCCTAGAGCCTCTCACCCCGCTTTTGGCAGCCGTGGGCCAAATCCTGCGAGTTTCCCTCCGCGAGTAGCGGCAGGAGAAGCAGAGGAGGGGGAGCCTGGAGCCTGGCCCAGGAAATGCCGGACCAGCACGGGGCTTCCTTTGAACGTGGCTTGGCACAGGGAAGCGGCCAAGACACACAGATGTAGTTTCGTCAAGGGGATTATGTAGCCGGGGAGAGCCGGAGGTACGTGTGGGTCCGCTGGCGTCCCCCGCCCTGTTTCCTCTCCTGGAGAGGCGGAGAAGTGTCCCTGGCTGCCCCGCAGGCAGGGAAGTGCAGCCAGCTTGCCTGCACTTTCCAGGAGCGCAGGAGCTCAAGGCATTCCCAGGGGGACCAACAGCCTAAAGGAGGCAGATGACATATCAGTGAAAGCTACTTCTCCTCCCACAGAAAAGTCACGACAGTGCTCCTTTCCCCTTTTGGCTCGCAGGGAAATCCCGGCCTTGCCTAGTCAACCCCCTCAAAGGGCAGCATCCTTTGTACCGAAGGGCCAGTTTCGGCGCTCCACAAAGAGCTTCGCTTTCGAGGACCAGCACACCCCGCACCCCAGGGGCGGTCCTATCACTGTCCCCGCCCGTCCTCTACCTCTGCCCCCTTTCAGGAGAGCTCCCACTTTTCCTGCCTTTTCGTCTGGGGCAGCGGCTCAGGGCCAACACACACCGGCCGGAGACCCTCATTTCCCAACCCACCTTCCGACATCCTAAAGAGTCGAGGAGCATTTATGCTCGGGGCCAGTATCACTGCGGGGGTTTCCTCTCTATTTCGCCGCTGCTGAGTTAGGGCTGAAGGGGATGCAGCTTCCATGGAGTACGGCTGGAGGACCGCCGAGGGGCGTGGGGTGGCTCTCCCCACGGGATGCCCCTGGAAGCCGCTGCGGGAGGAGGAAGCCCCAAAGTGGCAGCGAGCGCAGGCTCCCAAAACTTGGCTCTAACATGTGCCACTTGCCCCCCTTCCTCCTCCCCTCCCCGCTTACTCGTTTATTTTCTAAAGGAAAGGAATCCCAACCCCCGCCGTCTTCTTTTCAGGAAAACTTTGGCCGCCTTCTCCTAGTGGTGCCTTGGGCATGAGTACACACAGGCTCGGCCTCGCGTGGGTGTGGGGCTGCTCGCATTGTTGCATGAGGGAGTGCTTTCCCGCCTCATCCATGAATGAACGTGGCCCTCCAAAAAAAAAAAAAAAAAAAGATAAGGAAAGCGAGCGCAGAGCCGGGCAGCAGCCGTGCGCGTGGGCTGCCGCCAGGCGAGGAAAGAAACCCCACGGCCCCGCAAACGTAAACACGGCGGAGCACCTGAGCAGGGCGCCCCGTCCGGTGCCTGGGGAGCAGAGGCAGCTGCTGCCCGGTGCTGCCCGGTGCTGCCGGCGGGGGGCGGCGGGGGAGGCGCCGGGTGCGCCCCGTCGGGCCCCGCGCGAAGTTTTGCAAGTGCAACTTCGGGGGGCGGCGCGGGGGGCCCGGGGGGGCGGCGGGGGCGGATCCCCACTGCGCCGGCGGCCTGAAAGGGAGCCAATCGCGCGGCCCCGGCCGCTGCCAATCATCGCCATCCGTCCAATCCCTCCGGCGCGGTGTCCGAGCCGTATTCCCCAGCGCGCCGCCGAAGTGTGGTGAGGGCTCTGCCAATCGCGGGCGGGCAGAGCGGGGCCAGGGATGCGCGGGGCTCGGAGCGCAGACAAAAGAAGTTAAAGAGCCGCTTAATATATACATGTTTTTGAAGGCGGGTAAAGGGAAAAAAATAACAACAGCGAGCGTAGATGGGCTCGGCTGTGTCGTTATGGAGCCCCCTTTGAGCAAGAGGAACCCGACACTGAGATTAGCGGATTTGGCAGCGGCTCAGCCCCATCCTCACCAGAACATGACAGGCTTCCCGGGGCTGGGGAACCACCACGTCCACCCCCACCACGCGGCCCACCTCCACCCCGGGGACGCGGGCGGCGACCCCGGCGGCGCCCTCACGCCGCTCGGACCCGAGCACATGGCGCAGCCCGCCGCCCTCAAGCTCACGCCCGAGGCGCTCACCGCCGCCGCCTTCGCCTCGCCCGCCGCCACCACCACCGCCGCCGCCGCCGCCGCCGCCACCGCCGCCGCCGCCGGAGCCCGCCCCGCCCGAGCCCGAGGAGGAGATTCTGGGCTCCGACGATGAGGAGCAGGAGGATCCCGCAGATTACTGTAAAGGTGGGTGCAGTTCACACTGCTGCTCAGGCTGAACGCTGTCAATGCCAGTCGTAGTTCTGGTTCTTGACGATTTTTAAAGAGCTGATCTTTAATTATGGAATTTGCTTATGCAAGAATTAGGAACAGCTCTTCATTTGAGGTCCTGATGCATAATTGCCGTCAGCATTTATTTTTCACTTAGCCGTAGCTTGTTTATACATTTTTCAATAAATATACAAGTATGGCATCCCTGTATTCTTTCTGATGCCCCAATTATAAGTATAGAGAATAAACTTCCCTTGATTCATGTCAGTTGTAAGGGCGGCGGGCCGGGACTTTCTCCTGCGGCGGGAGCTGCCCGCCGCCGCCGCCGTGCACGGGGCGCTGGGCGAGCAGCACCCGCCCGCCGGCTCCCCCCACCTTCCGCACCCGCCACCGCACGGCGTCTTCATCTCGGCCGCCGGCACCTACGGCGCGACCGACGGGGCGCACGCCGCCTTCCCGCCGCCGCCGCCCGGCGAGCAGGGCGCGCCCGCCGGCCGCCACCCGCCGCTCAACGGGCAGATGCGTCTGGGGCTGGCGGCCGCCGCCGGGGAGCTCTACGGGCGCTCCGAGGCGCACTACGGGGCCGCCGCCGCCGCCTCCTCCTCCTCCTCCTCCTCCTCGGCGTTGCAAGGCTACGGCTCCGTCAACCTCAACCTGGCGGCGGCGGGCCACGGGCACCCGCACCACCCCCATCCCCACCACCACCACCATCACCACCCCCACCACCATGCCCACGTCGGGGCCGCGGCGGCGGCGGCGGCGGCTGGGGCCTTCCTGCGATACATGCGACAGCCCATCAAGCAAGAGCTGATCTGCAAGTGGATCGACCGGGAGCCGCCTCCTCCACCTCCTCCGCCGCCACCGGGCGGTAGGAAGCCTTGCTCCAAAACTTTCAGCACGATGCAGGAGCTGGTGAGCCATGTCACCGTGGAGCACGTCGGTGGGCCCGAGCAGAGCAGCCACGTGTGCTACTGGGAGGAGTGTCCCCGTGAAGGCAAGCCCTTCAAAGCGAAATACAAACTCATCAACCACATCCGAGTACACACGGGAGAGAAACCCTTCCCTTGCCCCTTCCCCGGCTGCGGGAAGGTCTTCGCTCGCTCCGAAAACCTCAAGATCCACAAGCGGACTCATACAGGTGGGTTGTTCTTCACACCACCCCCCAACACCCCCCCCCCCCCCACCACGGGTCCCTTTCTTTTTTTTTTTTTTCCTCCCCTTTCCTCCTCTTTTCCTCCTCTCCTACGCACCGCCGAACATGTGACTTTTTCATGAATAAGTAATTCGGCAGCACACGGGCCACGCACACACAGCTACGTACACGCACCCGGCCCCTCTGTCCTGCACACACGTGTCGCGTCCCCCCCCTTCAGCCCCCCCTTCACCTCCCCCCATCCCGGCAGCACCGGATAAATACACCGATTAATAAATAACGCAGAGCCTGGGGAAGATGAGCAGCAGCCCCTGCGGAAGAGCGAGGAGAGGATGAGCGCTCGCCCTTCCCTGCTCCCGCCGCCCTTGTCCGGGGCACCCCGGGGGGCTCACCCGCGTCTGGGAAGCGCTGCGCTCTGCCACTTCCCCCCGCCACGCCGAAGGACGGCGGTTCCGCTCTTCCTGCCGCTTCTGTCGGCGGGGACGGAGCCGGGCGGGTGACGCTTGGCCCGACGGAGATGGGGCCGCGGGGGCTCTTGGGGGCGCAGTTCCCCTGCGCTGCGGGCGGCGGTGGCGGTGCTCGGGTCTGCCGGTGCTACCGGGACTACCGGACTGCCCCTGTGACCAGCGCTCCTGGGGCTACCCCCGTTCCGGGACTGTCCCTACTACCGGGACCAACGATGCTGCCGGGTGTGCCCCGCGGCCGGGGCTACCGATATTGCGGAACTACGGGGGATGCTGAGGGCACTGCCGGCGCTGCCCGTGCCGCTGGGCTAGCGGACTGACGCCGGTGCCGAGGCTTCTGGTGCTGCCTGGGCTGCTCCCGCCTGCAGCAGTACCCGCGGATTCGGGAAGCAGGGAGCGAGGCGGGGGGAAGGCTCTCACCGGAGGACGCTTCCCTCCCTTTGTGGATCTGAGAAGCAAACTTCAAAGTCGCCCCGAGTGCTCGGCGGGGTACGGGAGGAGGGAGCGGCACCCCCGGGGAATGCCTCGGGGGACAGCCGGGGGCCCCTGGAAGGGCTTGGGGTGTCTTTGAGCCTTTCAGTATTTTATTTCTCTGGGTTTGGTTTTGATGGTGTTTTTTTTTGGTTTGCTTTGGTTTGGGTTTTTTCCCCCACTTTCTCCTCATTCCTCGCCACTCCCGAAATACGCATTTCCATCTGGGTGTAAAACGCTGCCGAAAACGAACGAAGCCGGGATTTATAGTGGCAGACAAATATTATTCCTTGGAGGATACTTAAGGAAGTGGAGTTGCCGTAATTGCTTTCTTGATTTATTGTTTGCTGCTCGGGAAGAGAAAAGCGGCGACCGTACAACGTGTTGTTCCGATGTAAAACCAAATGGCCCATGGCTGAAAGGATTATAGATTTTTATCTCCAGAATATGTCAGGCACGAGCCCATACGTAGCAGCGGAGCCCTGAGGGTGCCTAGTGCTCTACACCCCGAGCCGGGGATGGGGTATGGGGAGGAGATTTCTCTGTGGGAGAGGAGGGGGTGAGGGCTGACACTTTTTGTTGTTGTCGTGTTAACGACACCGTGGAATGAGTTAGCTGGAGGCCCGCGGTTTTGTCATCTATTTGAAAAACTGAAGTTCACCGCGGACTTTTCTAGGCTCCTCAACTCCTTACCCATCTCATCTCCAAGGGGCAGGCGGGAGGGAGGTAGGAAGAAATCCGGGAGAGGCTTGCATGGAGGCAGAGAGATTCAGCCGGGAAAAAGAGCCCCCCATCAAAGCCCAAATGAGTGTCAGGCGCAGCTCGCAGCTCTTAGATGAGGTGGAGCATTGCCCCGAGGCAATGTGAGGGACGCGGCTTCTTGCAATGAAAATTTGGAGAAGTTTTCAGCTTGGGGCTACCCATAGTCCCGGGAGAATGTCTGTGCGTGAGCCCACGAAGAAAGGCTCTATCCACGCAGAAGGGGTCGTTGCACCAAAGCAGCCCTCGGGGTGGGGGGCAATAGCCCACCTCGAATGACAGCTCGGCCCATGGGAGGGCAAAGGCGACAGGAGTATTTCCCTACGTATTCCTCCCCATGCCTTCGAGTGGACAAGGGATCCTAAACTTTCTCCCCGTTCCTATCAGATTAATTACTGTCATTTTGCCACTTCAGCTTTAACTTAGTCATGTGCAGCAGGAGAGATTTACAAACTATTCGTGTATTATGGGCATTTGGCACGCCCGGGGTGGGGGGGGTGTGGAAAATAGTAATACCATAAACGTATACTTAGGCGGTTTTGCATGTTTCTGGTAATCCTTCTGGAAGAAGAAGAAGAGTATTTCAGTAATTCAGAAAGCGTTTGTTTGGGACCTTTTTCTCTTTTTTTTTTTTTTTTTTTTTTTTTTTTCCTTTTCTTTTTCCTCAGAAGCATCCGCCGGGGGGGCTGCATAGCAAGCTCTGTAGCTACTGCCCTATTCTGAGGACAAATCACTGTTCCCAAACCCGGTGCATTCTAGGGGGAATGGGGACCTAGTCCCTTCTGCAGTTTTGCTTTTTCCTCGCCAAGGACGATGCTCAGGATGGTCAGGCATCCTTCCAGCGATTTCTAGACCCTCCAAAATAAGTGACCTCCAAAAAAAGCGACCTCCAAAAAAAGCCCCATCTGTGCCCCTCCCCGCCACCCGCACTGCTACTGCCAGCAGGAGTCAGGGGACGGCGCCTGGCATCTCGCCCCCTTCCGTGGGTTAAAACCACCTACAAATGGTTAAACTCTGACGTGATGCCCTCGTCAGCGTAACGGCGACACACGGGGACCTTCGCCAGTCCTGGACTTATGGGGAATTTGATCGTCGCGATCGGGAGTCTGGGGAGGGTGCCCAAGCGTGAACCCCAGTGGAAAGACACTTCCCTAAACCCCTGACAGAGTGGGCACGGTTTGGTCCAGCAGTTTGGAGCATTTTTCAGGGGGCTGCGCTTCGGGCTCTGCAGGTCACGGCCAGCCAGCAGAATGTGTGAGCCTTCATCCTTGGGGTAACACAGTTAGAAACTGCCCAAAACCTCCAGTAGATTTGCTTTGTTTTCCCAGAAAAATTAATAGTAATTAATGAACAAACGAAGTGACTGGCAGCTTGTTTTGGGGGTGTGCAGAGGTTTTCATGCACTTAAAACCCACCAAGCACAATTTTAATTATTTTTCTCCTTTTTTTTTTTTTTTTTTTTTTCATAAACTTTGCACTTTCTAGCGCTACCACATTGGTGGTAGGTGAGTCGATTTTAATTGAACAAATTGATGCATAAATAGGCTGTGGAGGTGTATGTTTCTATAGTAACATCCAAGAAATTGCTTCTAAAAATAAAAATACTTTTCTTATTTCCATTATTATTTTAATAAATAATAAACGCGATACGATCTTACAAAGGGGAGGAGCAGTAAAAATCGCTTGCTAGTAAGGAGAAAATGTCCACCGAGAGAGCTGCTGGGTCATTATTTCTGAGCCCTCAGAGCAAATCACATCTGAAAATACACATCAGCCATGTCTAAAGCGACTCAAGAGTCACGATAATAATGACAAAGATTATCAGTGCAGGTCTGTCTGTGCTGGACTCACGTGTAGCAGAGTGAGAAAATCTCGCTGTAAGAAGATTCCGTACAGGGATCTGGCACTTTTTTCTTTTTTCCTCTGGTGTCTCAGCAAGAGGCATTTACCCAGTCCTGTTCAGGATCTATGAGGAAGGGTCTGCTCGGGAGCTATGGGGAAGGACATGCTTATAAGCAGCAGAACGTATGCAGGGTATGCTGCAGGAGACGAGCGTGTGTGGGAAAGGTACGCCAGGCTAACCGCCCCGGGCTGATTTTCACAATCCCTTTAACTGGGATTTAAAAAACTCTTCAAAGTAGATCATCCGCACACGTTTAGACCCAAATTTGCCCAGGGTAACCAGCTATGCTGCCCTCATCTCCGATGTCTGGGCTGGTCCCCCTAACCTGCAGGTTCCCAGTCCGGGCTGCGCGGTGCTCCCTCCTTTGTGTCGGGATGCTTAAACAGGTGTTACTTTTATTTTCCCCAAACTAATTATTCCTCCAGCGCAGTGCCCATTGGGAAAGGATTACGCAGGAGATGTGCCAGGCGAGCCAGGCTGCCGGCAAACGCCAGCCCTCGCAGGCAAAGGCATTGAGAGGTTTTGTTTGGGCTCGGTCATTAGAGCGGTAATGAAGGTTTCTCGTGTGCGAGGGGAGCGCCGCAGAGGGCAAACAAGGCCGGGGGGGCCCTGCAGCCGCCAGCCCGGGACTCGGGGCCTGAGGGCTGCCAGCGACGTGTGACAGGCGGCAAAACACGGGGAAAAAGTCGGAAACCTCGGGCATGTCACGACTGTGGCGAAGGGGGAGGAAAGAAGGGGAAGGGGAGGAAAGGAGGGAAGGGGAAGGTTTGCCCTTGCCGCTCGCCCCCGGAGGCCGCGCTGCGGAGGGGCTGCGGTGCGGCGGGCGGCCTGAGGCAGGGCCGGTAACCGTGCCGCGTGTCCCCTGTGTCCCCGCAGGGGAGAAGCCCTTCAAGTGCGAGTTCGACGGCTGCGAGAGGAAGTTCGCCAACAGCAGCGACCGCAAGAAGCATTCCCACGTCCACACCTCGGACAAGCCCTACTACTGCAAGATCCGCGGCTGCGACAAGTCCTACACGCACCCCAGCTCCCTGCGGAAGCACATGAAGATCCACTGCAAGTCCCCGCCGCCCTCCCCGCCGCCGGGCTCCCAGGGCTACGCGGCGGCGGGGCCCCCCGACGGCCCGCTGCCCCCCGAGGCCGAGCCGGCCGCCGAGCCGCCCCGCGGCCGCCGGGCCGCGCTCTCCCCGCCGGTCACCAACCTCAGCGAGTGGTACGTCTGCCAGGCCGGGGGGGCTCCCCGCCGGCCCCGCACCCCCTCCAGCCGCGACACCTCCCCGGCATCCGAGGAGGATGAGCCCCACAGGACCTCGGGAGGCAGAACTGCTCCCTAGGGCCGTGCCCAGCCGTGCCAAGCTGCCGGTGGCCCCGGCCCCACCGCACTGGCCCGGGCCGCAGAGGCAGCCACCTGGCACGGGGGGCTGCCGTGGAAGTGCCATCAGGTTTGACTCGCGCTATTTATTCCATGTACGAAACCCTATGGTGTTTGTATGGTAACTAATTTAATTAAAGAGACTCGGACCTTTTTTTTTTTTTTTTTTTTTGGTAAATAAAAGCATTAATAACGCCAGGCTGGGCTGTCCCAGTCACCCGAGCCGCACAATTTTGCAGGGGGACGGTATCAATGGAGATGCCCATCTTCCACTCTGCCCATGCCCATTGCTCTTAACAAGATTAAGCTGGCGAAGGCTGCAAACAGGCAGAACCCAGGCGAGCTCTGGAATGGCTCTTAGGTACCTTAGCTGCCACCCCAGAGGCTCTTCTTTGGCCTGGGTAAAGCCCCAGGTCAGCAGCAGCCTCTTGACTGTAAAGCAGCACCTGCTAAAGCTCCGGCTAGTCAAGGACAGGTTGTGCATTCCTTAAAATAAAATAAAATAAATGCATTTCCCCACCCCTCTTGCAGTTCAGCTCCTTTGTAATTGAGGGTTTCTCTCCCGAGTCGGGGGGGGCCCACCTGCACCCGGCATTTTCTCTCCAGCCTGTCTTTCACCCTTAGCCGTAACATTGTGCAAACGATTTACGAAAGGAAAGACAAAAGACGCAGGACTCCTTTTTCACTCCTCCACGGTTTGTACTTGTATGGCTCCTAGAACGTAGCCAGACAATAAAAGAAACACGCTGCTATTTGACAACTGTGATACTGTGATACATTTTTGAATTTTGTTCCCTAAAAAACCCACAAGAAAACTCTGCGAATTTTGCTTTCCTTGGGGTTGGTGTTTTTATTACTCTGATAATTATTATTTTTTTTAAAGTTCGTCTCTCAGACGAAGACTTTGCCTCATGCTCCCTCCAGCCCCCTGGGGGGTTGGGAGGGGGAGCAGCCCCCGGCCTGACGAGTCCCGTAGTAGGGGGCAGGCATAGAGGGATTATCTTTTTATTATTATTTTTATGTATATTATTTCATCTCCAACCGAGCTGATGCCTGCGTGCTTTTCACCATCCCCCTGAAGTGGCCCGGCAGAGTCACCTGGGAGGTGGGGACCAGAGCTGCTGGGATGGAAGTCAGGGGTGGGTACCCAGGCTGGGCTCGGGGTGCCAACCTCCCCAAAGCTGCCACCAACCCAGCCCTGCAGCCCAGGGCTGCCGGCCAAGGGGGACACCCCGGCCTAGAGCCCTTGAGTCAGGAGCGGGGCGCAAATGAAGTAAAGAGCACTAATTCCTCCTCAGAGACCCTGAGAGAAGAAGCGGCAGCCTCCCTCCCCTCCCCCAGGGCTTGTGGAAATGTGTTTTGTGTGCCGTGAATGGTGGATGTCGTCTTGTCATTGTTAATAACGTGTATGTGAACGCGATTATTTTGTACAGTCAAATTAATTTATTTTCTGACATCACCCTTTTTTCCCCCTTTTCCTTTTTTTTTTTTTTTTTTGACTCCCCTGTAACAGTACAGAGCACACCAAAGAATTATCTTATTAATTTTGGTGATAGATTGTTGTTTATGATGATGTGGTTTGTACAAAAAAGAAATCATTATATTTTTCAGCTTACTTGAATGAACGATGTAATGTGAAACAGACTCTTCCTGCATGTCCTCCGTGCGGTGTGTTGGTGCTGATAATATATAAAATTATGTATAGTTCATAGAGATATTATATTATTAGTACAGTGCATGGTGCTGTCACTCTGGAAGCCTTTAAACGTTGTCTTCATATTGTTGTGTTGGATCTAAAGAAGCAGGCGTTACTTTGAAAACAAACAGAAAACTTGAATAGAAAATAATTTTTTAAAGCTCATTCAATTTGCTTTTTATTCGTTTTTCAAAGCCCATTTGAATAAATAGAAAATAATAAAGTGAGGTATGAACTTTTTTAAAAAATAATTTATGTAATGTAATCTTATTAGAGTTATATTGGTGCTGATTTATAAACGAACTTTTTAATTTATGCATTTTTTCAATAACAGATTGCACTATACCTTACGACATGGCAGGGTTTATAAACTATGGCTCGGGGGGATATATCACTATTTTTATGTGTTTGCTACACGTAGGGTCACACACTTGCCCAACAGTTTTATGACACATGATACCTCCTAAATAATAATAAAAAAATGCTAATTTAAAACTTTTCATCTCTGTAAACCCCATTAAAAAAAAAAACAAACAAATACAAAAACAAAAAAAAAAATCATGCAAATGAATAAAAATATTATTCCTATGTATTGCATGTGCCTTACTAAAAGACAAGGGGCAGAGACAGACCAAAACACCCCCTCTTCCCCCCGAGGTCAGCAGGTAGATTCAGACCCAGCCACAGCCTCACAGGTCGGCAGGAGCAGCACCGAGAGGTTTTGAGGGCGGCTGAGTTACTCCGGCTTTGCCCAGAGAATCGTGTGAGCAAACAGGCTTCTCCTCCGGGTTTAGCCCTGGGTTTGCAGCCCGGCAGAGGAGGGATGCTCGGGCAGAGCCTCCCCTGAGGCTGCCTGACTCGCTCTTGGGGGTGTTTGCCCGTGAGCCGGGCTAAGGGCGGGGGCGGGCAGAGCATTTTGGGGTGCCTGGTCATGATGGAGCAGCTGGGTACTCTGCTGCTGGCATCCTGGGCACAGAGGGAAGAGAGGGAGGGACAGACAGACAGAGATACGACACAGGCACAGGTCAGATATTTACACACATGACATTCTCCATCTCTCTCAAGGACAGCTAATCGGAATATAAAATCTGATCAATTAAATTGTTTATTTCTGTTGGGGAAAAAAAAAAAAAAAAAACAAACCAAAACGACGACAACAACAACAGCAGCAACAAAACAACAACAAAAAAGGGAGATTTTCCTGGCAGTATTCTCTTGAGGATACTCATGAGTTAAATAGCACTACTCTTCGGTAGTAGCTACATAAGCGAAACCGTATGCCAGAAGATGATTCTGAAACACAGAGTGAGGTCAGACAAGAAATAACGCCAGGAAATCATGGAATAAAGGAGGAGAAAAACCCCGAAGTTTTCAGAAGCTGAGTGAGGACAGGTTTCTCGTTTCGAGAGAGGGAAACTGAGTAAAACCCCTGAAAAAATCCGGGCGAAATCGTGTGTTGGCATCCTCCAGGATTGTTTCCTATTTTAATTTTCTTTTTTAATAAAATAAATTAAATAAAACTAGCCCAGAGTGATTACACCCCCGCCCCGTAATTTACCAGTACTCGAAAATGACTGGTCAAAATGTCAAGAACAGTTTCACCAAAAGGTTAGAGTGTTTTTTAAGTCAGTTTTGTTAAATGTGGTAAAGGTGAAACAGGTTGCAAAGAGTTGTTTCAAGCAGAATGACAATAACCAACATACGAAGCAGAAAAACACTCATAAATGAGGGCTCCAATCAATGGGAAAACTTATAGCTCCCTAATGAAGTTTCTTGTGAAAAGGAGGGCGACACAAAGCCACCGAGACATGAATCATTCATGGGAAATATAAAAGATAAAAGATATCTGACAATGAGCAGAACCTTGTATAGAGTGTCTAAAACAAGTTTCCCCTTCTTATTTTCTGCTTCCCCCCCTCCAACCTCCCTCTCCTAGTGTTCCCTGCCCGCCCTATAGAGTTAACATTGACCAGTGCACGTCCTGCCCCACTTCAAAGTAATTTAGCCCAGAACGGAAGGCTTGGCGCTTGGACAATCTTCATGGTGTGTTAGGATTTCTATGGCAATTGGCAAGCAAGACGTTCCCATCTGAATATGGCTCAAAGAAAGCCACTTATTGACACCGAGTTGGCCATCATCAAAGACTTCATCTTTTCCTAGGCGAAACGTGGTCCTAGCAAACACTGTTTAAATCATCTACCTTTGTAGTCGCGGCTGGGAGACATCTCGCCACACACTATTGCTGGCGCTCGGCCCTTTAAAGGCGAGAGCGGCGGTAGCGAAGTTTGAAGGCACTAAGAAATTTCGGGAGTGTGGGAAATGGCATTGCGGGGAGGGGGGCTGTGGATATGGATAAGAGGGGAGTTCTCGGCGAGAGTCGCGCCCAACGCACCCGCCACGGGCAGGGTGTGGGACGCAGGGCAGCCGGGATAGCCTGCTGCTTTGTTTTTCAAAGGATGGATGGTGGGGAAAAGCGAGGATTTTCAGGGGTTTTCTCCGCGTGTTTCGTGCTGCTAGAGATGTCGCCAGGGAGTTGTGAAGTGCTGGCAAGGATGGACTGTCACACAATTCACCCCCCTCTCCCCCCCTCCCCTTCCCCTTCCATCACCCCGGAAAAATATTTTCGGGTAGAGCAGCCCAGGACGGATCGGGAGCGTGCTGGGATGCACACTCACGCTCACACGCGGACACACACGCTCCCCCCTGGCTCGGACACCCAAACGCCAGCGGGGCGCTGCCACCGCTCCCCCCGCATCCCGCGTACCCTGAGCGCACACAACCACGCTCCCGCATTCACACACACACCACGCAAGTGCCTAATCAGGCAGGGAGAAGTTCAAAGGCAGGTTCTTTGAAATTCAAACTACTGCTTTTATGGTACATCAACATGGAGCGTTAGGATTGCTATGGCAATGAGCGCAGCAAAAGCAAGCTGCATTTAAAATAGTCCACCTCGATTCGAGACACTCTATTAAGATACAGTTGCATTGACCTTTAGTTTCATGCCGTGTTAGCGCAGTCAATTTTCACTTCATCAGAACGTCTCATATTTTTTGGCCTCTCTCCCAAAGTCCCTCCCCCTCCCCTTTATTTTAGGACCCCCCCCCTTCCCAACTTCAGCAGATAAACAAATAAGTGAGGAAGAAGCTCCATCTCCAGCTCTTCTCGTCTTCTGCCTCCCTCTTTTTCTTTTCCCCACCTAAGTACTTTTATTTGCAGAGCGATTGTTCTTTGTTTATTTAATACAAGTACTGTGTGAATGGTGAAAAATAAACACGATGAAAAATAACCAAACAGATGATTCCGCCAAGTGAAAAAGCCCGGACTTAATAAAAGTGCGAAGCAGTCACCGTTGAATGAGAAATCCTTTGAAGTGGAACTTATTATAGGAAGAATACTTTTTGGTTTCCCTAACGACGCTGCTGAATTGAAAGGGCTCGCCTTTGTCAACGATTTGTTCTCCTTTGCCGGGATGCCCGCAGAAATTACTTACATGGGCTGCCTTAACATGCAGCCTGCAAATCAGTAACTTCGCAGCTCAGACTCGCAGACGCCGCTCTTCTAAGGACAAAAAGAAGTCAGGAGGAAAACACCCCAACCTTTCATTCAGCCTCTTATTTTGGGGGGTGAAGGGGGGGCGGAGGGAGAAAAGGGGGTTTGGGACCAGGGCGGGAGGCGAGTGTATCCGTGTAGCAACACCCCCCAGCCCCCGCCCCCCCGGCCCGCCCCGCCCGGCCGCAGGGACCGGAGCGGGACCGTCCTCCGGCCCGGCCCGGAGGGAGCGGGGGGTGGCGGAGCTCCTCCGGCAGCACCGTGTCTCTCCTTCCCCCACCGCCGCTCCCCTTTTTTTCTCTTCTGCCAAGTGATTTTCCCAGGCAGAGACATATTTAATAAGGGTCGTTTATTACGAAGGCGCTTTGAAGGGTCGCCCCTGAAGCCCTGTGTCCATTAAAAACATGGAGGTGACATTTAAACCTCGTTTTAAAGGAGCTCTGGGGTAGTTCAATGAAAGGCAACTCGTTTGTCTTATGAGCCTGGAAACAACCTCCCTTCTTCTCCTTTTGACCACATGGCATAACTCAAAAACAATAGTTCAAAAGTAAAATGGCATCGTGGTGTTCAGCCTCAGACAGGCACCCATCTAGCAGGAGAGAAAAGGGATAGTCCATAACACAATGTGCTTTTTGTGTCCGACTCTGTCACAAGGATTTCGTTGTTTGCTTTAGAGGCTGCGCCTGTTATACTTTCTTGAAAGTGCTTGTGTTAAACAAGAGTTATAAGTCATCCAAAACAACAAACATTTTGATTTTCTTTGCCTAAAGGGTTTTCCCTGGCCATGGGCACCGTGAAAAAATAATGTACTTGCTGAGAAAGGAGCACCAGTAGTAGCATTACAAGCACAGTGCATTAAATATTGAATGACAAGAGGAAAAAAAAAGAACTTGTCGAGGGGCACTCAGCCTTAAAGTCTTTTTTCAACTTTGTCTTCAGTGCCTGTTGGACTATTTAAGATGGTGTTAATTAAGGGCTGCATCTGATTCCACTAGCCCCCAGCTTTGTCTCTTTGCAGCGCTCCCATCAATAGCCCCTCTCAACCGCGGGCTTTCCCCATAAGTTGGTTTAGTGGTGCATGTGTCACTTCTTATTTTGAGGCTGAAGAGAAACCCGGATCATGCATTAAGGGCAACAGGGAGATAGTAATCAAGCGGTGTTTTAGGGTTGGGAGGGGGGGTGGGGCAGGGACAGGAGGAGGAGGGTGCGCGGCCAAGGCTGGAGCAGGGCAGCAGGGAGCGGAGCGGGGGCACGGCGCCGGGGTGAAAGCCTGTTTGCACATTGCCAACAGCCTGTTTGGCAAACAAGAGGCTGGCGAGCTTAATTTGTTTCAAATTAATCGTTTTCCACGAGAGGAAGAAAGAAAGAAAGAAAGGAAAGAAAAAAAAAAAAAAAAAACAAACCTAAAAAAAACAAACCCAACCCAAAACCCACGCGTCAAACAGCCCTCCCCAAAATCCTGCAGGGGAACAGGAGGAGCTGCCTCATGTCCCGCGGCAGCCCCGTGCGGGAGCCCACGCGTGGCTGCGTGGGGAGCCGTGGCGTGTGCCTGTGCCCCTTCCCGCTTGTGTCCCGGCCGCAGGCAGGCGGCTGCTGGCGCTGCCCTTTGCCGGCCCCGTAAATGAGGCCGACCCTCAGTGTAGGGCAGCCCCCTGTGTGCACCAGGCAGGGGGTGGGCGAGGGCAGCCACGAGAGCAGGGGGGACATATACTCCTGGGGACATCCGGCGGGACGCCTCGCCCTGCATTTACCTTCTAGTATTTAGGGACTCGCCGCTCTGCCCTCCGCGGGGGGCATTGAGGCGGCCCCCATTTCGGGGAGAAGTCTTTTCCAGGCCCCATCCCTGCGCCCCCCGCCCCGGTGTGGGGGCTCCTCGAACCCCGGTGGGGAGCCTCGTCCCTCCCTTCCTGAAAGCGCTGGAGGCCGAGAGGGGCTTTGCCCGTGGGGGGCATCTTCTCCGCGCTCAGCGAATAACAACAGCGGGGGTGCAAATTGGGGGGCGGCTCCTCTTTTCTGTACGACTCCTTTTCAACCTGCCAGAGGCACCGGGTGTTGAAAGCAAGGGGGCGCAGAGGGATCCTTTGCAGGTGTGGGGGGTGTGTGCCCCCGTTCCCCCCGGGGTCAGCGGGGACCCTCTGCCCCAAAGTGCACTCAGAGCTGAGGTCGGGTTAGGGGATCCCTTAATTGGATGGGGCGAGTGGAGAGGGAGAATGGTTCACTTCAGTTCTGCCCTGCCCGAGTGGTGAGGAGGGGAAAGCCAAGCGTGAGGCTGGGAAACCCAATAGCCAGATTCTGTTCGTCTTCTACTTTTTTTTTTTTTTTTTTTTTTTTTTTTTTTCCAATCTCTATGTTCCCCCTCTCCTCCTCCTCTTCCTTTCACTCGGCAAGCCCGTCTAAAGCTCTCCAAATGGCCTTTCAAACAAGAAAACCCTTCAAGGAAAAATGGGCACACATCCCCTTCCAGGCACCTTGCCAAAATCTCCCAAGCACCCTACCTGGCATCCTAGCTTAAGTTTCTTCAAGAAGTATGTGTGTGTCTGAGTATGCGAGGAGGGTGGGGGGCGGGGGGGGGTGGGGGTGGAATTACAGCCGTCCTGTAGTGGTAGACACAAGTTCAGAGCTCCACTTCTCCCCTCTTTAATTAGGCTGGGGAGAGCGGCGGAGGCGCCTGGTTGAGGCGCAAGCGAGGCGGCCGGGCCGAGCGAGTGAGTACCCAACGCAGCCCCGACGGGACGGGCATGGGCACCCAGGACAGCCGCGCCGGGGGGCTCCCCGCTCAGGGGGGAGCGGGCGAGCAGCCGCCCCCAGACAGAGATGTGGGAGGGGAGGATGAGGGTGGGAATAGCGGGCCGGGGGTGTGCCAGAAGTACTCGCTTCCCCGAACTTGCGGTGCGGGCCGCTAGGCGAAATTGGGGAGGCCAGTGCCGGTGCTGCAAAAGTCAGCCCGACCCAGCTGTGACTTCACCTATTAGCCCCGATGTCTTTCCGAGGAGATTGGCGGAGTTAAACATCCCACAATGGGCGCTCTGGGGCGTCTCCAGCCTGACCTCTACCCGGTTTTAATAGTTTCATAGGAACTTCATTAAATCAATTACTTAGTGAGCACATCATCATTTATTTGTAATTAGCACTGAAGAGCTTGATTTTTGCAGCAGCCCGCAGCCCGGTTCCCAGCGGGGTTGGCCATGTACTACAAGCACTTTTGTTTGCTGTGTGTGTTGACTCGTGGTATTATTCGGTCGCCACAATAAAAGTGTAATCTTCACGTCTTAATCTAGCGTTCAGGGAGGAAAGGAAAACAAACACGGCGCGGACGAGGCACCGGTTCCCTGTCTCCGTGTCCCCCCCTTCCCGGGCCGCCGGCCCCGCTGCGCGCAGGCGGGCGCGGTGCGGCTCCCGGGCCGTGCGGCGGGGAGGAGGGCGGAGGGACGGGAGGGTGGGACGGACGCCGGGGCCGAAGGGGGGAAAGGGAGGAAATGGGTCATCCGCAGCCAGGACAAAAGAGAGCGGCTCGGTGCCTTGAAGGGCGTGAAAAAGGGGTGCGAATCGGCTGCCCGCGGCCCTGGGTGTGCGTGTCGGGGGGAAACCAGCGGGGCTCCGCGCTGGGGGCGCAGCAAGAAGGCTTTCGTCTGGGGGGCTTCGGGGCAGGAACGGGGACGGGTAGGAGCAGGGAAAGCCGCATTGGATGTGGGGTGGACGTGACTCTGTTGGGGGCGGGAGAGGAGCAAAAACTCCCCCACACAACCAGACAGGCCTTCTCCGCTTCTCCCCTCAGCCAGCCCCTTGCCATGGCGGCTCCCCACGGGGAGGCGGCTCCACGCGTGGGCCGCCCCACGGCTGCCCCCAGGCGACAGCCCCAGCCCCTTTTTCCAGCCGCAGAAGCTGCCGCGGCTGCGTCCCTGCGCGCCCCGGCTCGGGCCCTGCGCCGGGCCCGCCGGCGCGGTGAGGGGCAGGGGTCCCGGGCCGCCCCCTTTGCAGCCCCCTCCTCCTCGGGCTGTGCTGGCTCCCAGAAAGACGCTCTCCAGGCAGGCAGGGGTTTGGGGAGTGGGGCTGTTTTGGGGTGTCTGCCTGCCGCCCCTTCACTTCCCTCACTCCCTCTCAGCGCCAGGGAGCGAGGGGAGCTGATGTCCCGTTGGAGCACACCCGCAAGCTCCTGGGTTTATGCACCCCACGCTTAGCCAGTTCCGGGTAGGCACCGAGGCAGAGACCCACGGGAAAAAGAAAAAGGGGGTGGGTCGAGCTGTGTGTACCCCTGTACGGGAGTAGTACCGTGTTCAGCTCTAACGACACCCCCACTCTTGGTACTCGGGCGCTGCCCACATTTCGGCAGATCACCTGCAGAGTGGCTCTCTCGCCCCGCTGCCGGCTCGGTCCTTCCCCAGGGAAACTCGTCGAGGTGAACGGGACGAACGGCCCCGCCGGTACTTGCCTGGGTCGGCTCCTACCGGCTGAGGGGATGGAGCCATCCTTAATTTCCATCCTCGACGTGGCGAGAACCCGGGTCCGAGGCAAGACAAGTGCAGGGGAAGGTGCAGATGTCACCCGCGATGGAGCGTCCCCTCACTGTGCCGTCGGTCATCTCGTCGAGCGTGGTGCGTGTCCATCGCCCCCCGCCCGGGCCGTAGGGGAGCGAGCCCCGGAGCCCCCCAGCTGCAGGGCCCGAAGTGGGGGGCTGGACCTGCTGGCAGGGCAGAGGTCGCCGTGCGGGGCTGCCGTGGCAGCTGCGGGGCCGTTCACATACGGGTGATAAAACACGCCGTGGGGGGATGGGGGGAGAACCCTCTCTTCCCTCCGCCCCGAAAACACTATCTCGGCATTAGTGCAAGAGCCAAGTTCCCAAATTCAAGTAAATAGCAGGGAAAATCCCGTAAATGTAATCTGGGAGCCAGAGAGGAGAGAGGCGCTTTATTTGCGCGGAGTAGCCTGGACGATGATTAATGATTTTAATTGCCACGTATTTTTAATATTAATTCGCTTAAACATCGAACATATCCAATCTCTTCTGTACGAAAACGACCGTCCGAGAAGCCGAGCGGGGCGTGTTTGTCGCCGGGGTTGGGATAAATGGGAGTTCCCCGCGATGACAGCGGGGAGGAGGCGAGGGGGCTGCGCCCACGCGGAGGTTGCGCGGCGGCCGAGAGCAGTCCCAGAGTGGCAAGCTCTCTCCTTGCCGGGCAGGAGACCGAGCCCGGGACAGAGCCGGAACCCTAAACGTTGAAATGAAAAAAGTGTTTCCTGTGGGAGAAAAACCTTCTTCCCAAATCTACAAATCCCCCGACTTAGTCCACGGGGAGTGCTCACGCAGATTCGCGGGAAGCCGTACATGTTGTAGGGTGCTATTTTTAAGACATGGGGCTGGAAATGGGGGCTTTGGAGAGCGAGAGAGCTGCAGGTGGGGAAGGTAGCGCTGGCTGCAGCCGGACGAGTCAGCGCGTCAGCCGTGGGTGACGCGAGTTGCTCGTTGGAGGAGGGAGAAAAGAAAAGAAAAGAAAAGAAAAGAAAAGAAAAGAAAAGAAAAGAAAAGAAAAGAAAAGAAAAGAAAAGAAAAGAAAAGAAAAGAAAAGAAAAGAGAAAAGAAAAGAAAGAGAAAGAGGCACCCCACGCCAGCCATCCTCCCGTCCAGCGCAGAGCCCGGATCCCCGCAGCCGCCGCGGTGCTCCCGCTGTGCGCGGCTCCAGGAGCGGGAGCGGCCTGCGGCAGAGACACCTGCCCTGACCAGGAGCGGGTCCTGCCCTTGCCCGAGTTTTATGGAACTGGGAGCACGTTCCCAGCCCGGATGTGTTGTATAGGCTGAAGCCCGTTTGGGTGGGTGGCGGCGCTGCCGCTGTGCCGTCCCGAGGCCCCACGGCAGAGGGATGTCACGGGTGGAACCTCGGGGAGGCGCGGGCAGTGTCTGTGTGGGGCAGCTCAGCGCTCCCCGGCCTCTGGCTCCGGTCCCTTCTGCCCCACGGCCTCTCCTGCCTGGCCACGAATGTTCCTGCTTGTGCCTGCCGGTCCCACTTGTGTCCTGCCCGTGTCACCCTCCCTGCCTGTCCTGTTTGGTCCCGCCTGTCCCTGCCTGCCTAGCCCACACCCCTTGGACCAGCAACCCTCTGCCCCTGGTGCTGTTCATCACTGGCAGGGAGCTCATGGGCATTTGCTGGGGCTGTACCCTCTTGCAGGGTAAATCCCTTTCGTCTGTACTAAGGATCAGGTAAGCTGCTTCCTGTGGGAAATGGGTGAGGAGAGAAGGGTCAATAGGACAAATCCAGTCAGCTCTTCCCTATCCCAAACCTGGAAGCAGCTTCCCAGACACCCGCCATCACCAACCTGGATGGCAGATAGTGTTTAAAACATATAACAACTATTTTACAACAGCTGTTTCATGTTCTCCTACCCAGTTATTAAACACAAATGGGAGTAAATTAAAATGGCAAAGTAAAGCAAAATAAAAACACTTCTTTCATTCTACTAAAAGACAACATCTAATTAAGGAATATTTGAATTTCACAAAAACGCAGACTCTCCACCATGACATAAGACTTTGCTTTTAAAACTGTAGCCAAATACAAACCAGCCCAGCTCAGACCAAGCTTAGGCACTCAATCCCATGGGCCAAGGGCCAGGGCAGGCCAAAGACAGGGGCCTGCTGCTCTGATTCTACCCCAGCTCAGATACACTCATTGTGGGAGGCCTCCTTTGACATTTTTGTTCTCATTTCTTGCAGGACAGGGAAGCAGGCTTGGCCCAGAGCAGATTTTTAGGTTCCAAGTTTGCTGGTGGCAAGCCAGGGCAGCACCAGGCGCTGGCTTCAACAGCCGTGCCCAAGTGCCCAAGTGTGCCTAACTGTTGGGGACAGCCCTTGGATTCTTTCCCCGCCCCGTTCTCTTGCACAGAGACACCCCCCAAAATCCTCCCTTGAAACTGTTCTTCATGCAATGCCTGAAAACCTCAAATTACTTTATGCCATCACCTGACCCAGGGCAATCTGCCCGGGATTTTATCAACGTGTACTTCATCAGTACTTAGATTTCTATTCTCTAGCTGGCAATGTTCATATGCCAGATGCATTTGCAATTTAGTGCATCCTGCCAGGGTTAGAGAAATGTAACCCAGGAATGAGATTAACCTGGGAGCATACCTGTGGGGTTTGACGCTTGCAGCTGGTACCCGGGATTTTTTCAGAGGTATGAACCTGCCAAGCAGTCCTTGGAGAGGGAACTTTGAGCTGGGTGCATGCAATTCTGCACCAGGTGGCTCTTTAATAAAAAGAAGAGAAAATGGGAGGAACTTAAGCCCAAATATAAAACTGAACTGTGGACTTCGAGCTCTTCCAGTGGGGTACAGAAACAGGGAGGTCAATAGTCTTGGTTGTCCAAGATGGCAATGAGCTGGCAAGATACGGATTTAGCAACATTTTATAGCCATATAAATGGAGCTACATTCAGTGTTTTGTAAGGTACCATAAAGCCTAAGTCTCTCTGCCTCTTCGCTGCTCCAGCTCTGCTTTGTGTTTCACCCAAAAAGAGACAATGTCTGCAGTTGCTGACAAAACCCCTCTAGACACAGATAACACGTGTGTGTACCTACACCTGTCTCTCCACACAGGCATCAGTCTCACCCAAATACCCTCAGATCATGTTCATTAGAAGAATAAATTCCACAGGGATTTTCCAGAATATAAGGGAAACAAAAACAACCTTGAAAGGAAGAGGATGTTGCTGGCATTCACTTGTCTTCTCCCCTGAGCTCTCCAAGGACACTACCAACACCTTGCCACCACACAGAGCTTAGGGCACAGAGTGACAGCAAGGTCCCCTTTAATGGCAGATGTGGCCTTATGTTACTGGCCTGTTTTGCAGTGCTTTCTTTATTTTTATTACTTTGCCACTTAAGAAGCAGAGTCCCATCTTTCCTAGGGATTACGGCATTGCTCCCTCCCTTTCTCAGCTACCTATCTGTTGAAGAACTAAGAATCTTACAAAACCCATTTATTGTATCTAAAGCAAGTTAAAAATGTCAAGGTGGAGGATTTTATTTTAAAAAATTGTTCTGACTGGTGGAAAACATGGGGCGAAATCATCGTCAAGTCTGTCTTACCTGCTGCCCTACCAGAAGCATCACTTGCAGCTTCCCCTCTCCCCAGAGACCCTGGGGGTCTGATGAGCCAGCAGGGACAGGGATGGCGAGGAACATGGATCCCATCCTCTGGCTGGGTGGCTGGGCAGCCCAGATATAGGACTGGAAAGGGTAATGCTGAAATGAAAGTGCAGGCAGCCCAGGCAGGTCCCCAGAGGAGAGGGCTGTGCACATTTTGTCTGCTGCCTCTCTCTGCTGCTTTGTGGTGGGCATCCTTCAGCTCCCTAGGGAAGAACCCCACCTCTACCCTTGCTGGGGCAGTGCCCATGCTCTGACATGGCAGGATACCTTCCAGCTCAGGATTCCCCATGGCAACACCGGACTTGTGACTCACAGAGGGCAGCAGAACCATTTGCTGTGCTAGCACAGGCCCCGGTGCTCCCCAGTGATGAAAGGCAGCAGAGTGACAATCCATGAGTTGCTGGTGACACGGATGTGCAGGCTTGTCTGTGGCTGCAGCTCTGGGAATGAGTGTAGCTCAGCGCTGGCAGAAGGTGCTTGATTGATGGCCGGGTATTGCGGGGCTACAGTAGATGTGTCGTGCCAGCTTCTGTGTCCCCAGTCCAGAAACCCAGGGATTACATCAAAATGGCAGCTTACAACCATGCCTAAATAATAAAGGTGCTTTCTTACAAGCACAGTGAGCCCAGCCATTTCCTAATGCCGGCACTACATTTGCTTTCCACGTTTGCATCTGCGGCTTGTCTGAGCTCCGCATGTTGGGGCATTTAAAAACAATAATTCGTATTTTTTTCCTTGTTTCTGAATGAACTAGGCTCCTGCAGAAAAATAGCAGGGGTGAATATGTTTCTGTTCAGGAATATAGCATTCTAGTCAAGGTATTTGGAGAGTAAAAGCATAAATGTACAGAGCCGTGAAGAGATAATACGTGGGGAAATGATTTTTAAAATGTAGAGGTAAAACCAGGATTACACTTTTCCAGAAGCAATTTGTAGACTGTATGGCAATAAGAATTGGCATGGTAAGTGTGAATCTTGGCTGTGCACATATAGATGCTATAGGGATCCCTCGCCAGCCATTTAAGACAAATGATAAAGGCTGCAAGATGATTTTATGCACACCTTAACGTGTGATACGTGCTCACACACAAACACAGACACACATGTATGAGCACACACATATCTTTACAATCAGCACTGCACAATTATTCTTTCATTTTAGAAAAGAAGGTTTAGAAATTTTGAAACACTCTGATAATTTATGCTTACCTATGGGGTCTCAACCATTGGGGTGGTACCTGGTTTATTTCTTGTTGATGTTGATGTCAATAATTTATTTCAATGACCAGAGGGGACGTGCTAAGCATTAATGATTACTTACGTGCTCTATACATATTCAGATTTTGACTCCTGAGACTGTGTACATCTAGTTTGCCAAGAGATGCTGCTGCTTCTCCAGCAGGTATTATTAACTATGGCAGCATTAAAGCAGCAAGTGGGGCACTGGGAAAATATCACTGATAGTTGAGAAGGGCCAGGAACAGATCATAAACTAAACTTCACTAAAGCTGAGATACACTCAGGACATTATCTTTCAATGAAAGATTATTTAAAACTCAAGTCTTTCAGTGCAGAGATCATAATGGCATCAATTACATTTCAGAGCCAAAATTGCGTTGCCAGGTTATAAACTCACATTTCTGTCATGGTCCAGTTGCTGCTAGCTAACCATCTCTTCAGCCACCAGCACTGCATTTTTAAAGGACAGTTTGGGAGATACATGACTTGGGAGGAACCACAGGTGCCAGGGGATCAGTCTAGTTCAAGACTGACTCTTTCTTTTTGTAGCATGGGAGGGAGCGCTGGGCCCACGGCACCATCAGCACCATCAGAGGAGGTGAGGGAAGCACAGACAGAATTGCTAACCACATCTCCCTCCACGACAAACTTGTTTCCCTTGTAAGAAGTGAGATACTTCTTCAAAGCGCAAAGGAGAAGCGATAACTGGCAGGTGGGGCTCTGTTTGAGCATGCAGAGATTTTCTCCCCCTTCCCTGAGGTCTATTTTTTGTGGTTGTGGCTGCCTTTGAAAGGCAGTAATGAGGTAGGAAATCTTCACACTCTTTTTGGCATTGAAGGGTTTCAGAGCAGGATTGATGCTTGCTGGCTGGAAAGAGGAAGGCCAAAACAAAAGTATTTTGGAGTAGTGTAGTTTTTTTAGTGGCATACATGCAAATGATTTGATATTTGTGACTACACAGACAGCTAGCAAAGCAGGATCATTTACAAGTTTTCCTAAGTGATGGTTCTTATTGCTGATCATCATTATGCAGACTTGGTTATTCTTGCTTCTGAAAGCCTATTTTCTTTAGGGTCTCTCTGGGATGATGTAAAGTTTTAATTGACAATATGGATTTCTAATTTAGCTAATACTAACACTGCCCTAAAGACAAATCAACACGGCATTGGCAGGAAGAAAGAATTCCCTTAGTGGAAGCTGGAAGTTATTTCTTTTCTCTCTTGTGTGAGAGAAATAAAAACCTTCCCCCAAATCTGCTCCAAGAGATGTGGTCTCTGCACAGGGCTGGGAGCTGGGATGCGCAACCATTAATCCCAGCTTTCACAGACCCCCTTGGTGGCAGATCTCCCCAGCCTCCCTTTCAACACCTGTAAAATGGAGATAATGAGCAGGACATCCTCCCTTCCTTGGGTTCGGTGCGTGAGCTGCGCCGGTCCCGCAGGCATGCCTGTGTACAGCCCTGCTCCACGCGCTGGCATTCTGCTGCCATTTGTTGGCATAAGTACCCCACAACAGCACAGTGCTCCAGACGATCACAGGCAGGCATGTAGCAGTCATCCTTTGTTTTCTTTAAATGGTTTCAACAAAAATAATGTCTCTTTTTTCTGGAGCTGCAGGCAAACCATTTGGCCTCCTGGCAGACAGCTTTCCTGGTCCTCGTGAGCCCACTGCCGCTTACTGAAGAGGCTCATGTTGCATTTTCTGCCCCTTTCTTTCAAAATGTTCCTTTTGGGGAAGGGAGGGAGCGCTCTTATTCTCTTTTATTTCATTTTTTAGCCCCCTAGCTGGCAGAAGAGAGCTACCTTAGAACCAGTGGTGCTGGTACAGAGCAATGGCTGTGGTGGGGATGCTTCCTGGCTGCACGGGCCATGCGTCCGTGATTAAGATCATTGTCAGAAATAAAGCAGCACTTTTAGAGGGTTTTTCATGAAGCACCCAGCAGAACCCACCATGGAGCTACAAGAGATCTGGTAAATGCCAAAATGGCACTCGGAGCTAAATTTTTTGTCCTTGGAGAGATTTTTAAAAAACTCTTCTATATTAACAAACTGTCAAGGAGAGATAATTCTGATTTTCAGGCTGAAACAAAGCACAATGACTCACACTATGGCCCTAATAAAGGCAGGCAGGTGAAAAAAGAAAGGAAGAAAGAAGCGCTTGCTTGGCTCTTGCCCCACATATTTGTCAGTGTGCCTGTGACCTGAGCAAGCTGCTACCTCTGCTGCTCAGCCACCACTGTGGTGGCCCCCAGTGTCACAGAGAAGCTGGCCAGGTGCAGCCAAGGCCACCAGCCACCAGCCCTGGACACAGGGTACAACCCTCACCACTGTTAACTCCATCTCTGCTGCAACAGCACCAGGGACACCGAGCAGAGCCACACCATTTGTAACAAAAGCCACTCCCCACATTGCACCAATAAAGTAATTTTCCTCCCTTTTCTTCCCTGAGAAAGCCGTGTATGAAGTTGTGGCAGAGAGGACCCAGGCCATACCGGGGACTGGAATTTAAGAGAGCTGAATCCTACATCCACCTCCTGTCCTGTTACGCCGTCTTGGAGATGATTGTGTTGTGTCTGTCCCTCTTTAAGCTGTCCTGCTTTTTAGAAGGCTTTAGGCTTGTTCTTGTTGTTTCATAGAACCAAGGGGGCTCCCAATTCACTGTGCTAGTGGTAGTAGTAGTAAAAATTGTAATTATAATTATATTAAGAGACTGAGCTGTAGCCAAAACAAAATCCCTTTTCACACATTCCTATTGAGATGTGATCCATAAAACTTCATTTTTATGTCAACACATTGGCAATCCTATAAACCAGAGGCTGGAATAGGCAAAGGCATAGCTATATGCATATTTATTTTACATCAGCCCATTTTTATATCAGTGTGTGTGTGATTACATGGCATGTAAGAATTTATTCTCCTGTGTTCACTGGGATACACATACGTAGCAGTGTTCCATTTACACAGGTAATGTTAGATGACTAGTTTGTTATTCTGGGTGGTGCACAGGTAGCCTAACCTTCTTTTGATCAGGTGTGAGCTGGTCTAACTCTTTTATGGCACCAGAAAGGATCACCAGGCTTATAACTTCACAGTGGCAAGGAACTGGTCCTTGCCACTTGTAGCTTAAAAAAAACAAACCCAAAAACCCCAAACTAGTTGCAGGAGGTGCTACCACTTCCCTCCTTTGATGTGGCTTCTCATAGCAGCAGATTGTCTCTCTGGCTCATGCAGCCCTGGAGTCAGGTGGTTGTCAAGAAGTGACTTTTCCCCCTCTGGTATTTTGGCTCTTGGTCTCTAGGTTGGAGGCCACAATTTTCAGCACCTGCTAATAATTTTTTTTAACAGATGATAGAAAGGAAAATTTCCAAATGCAGCAGATACAATCTGCTGTTGCCTGGGTCAAGCATGGACCACAGGGTTCACTTGCCCTGGAGATGGGGGGCTAATGATGTCCACGGTTCTGGCAATTGTGTTGTATTCCTCTAGGATGATGGCACTGTAGCACCTTTCTGTGAATTCTGTGAATTCTTTGCTGCAGAGGGGAAGCACACTGTGTGTGATCTCTCCTCTCCCTGCTGTAGCAGTGACTGGCCCCTCCACTACCAGGAGAATCCACACTGCCAAAACCTGTAATTTGCATTATTTCAAACACACTTTCATTTAAGATCCAAAGGAAACATTGAACTAATTCAATATATGCAGGTTCAAATTGCAGCACTGCCACAGTAAGAATTCAGATGCTCTGTTCCTTGCAGAGATCATGTCTAAAACAAGTCTTGACATAAAACCCTGCTTTAATATTTCTGGCAGCTCTCTGTCCCACGACTTCCACCACCCTTTGCTAAGCAAGTCCCTTGCCCCCTTCCCTCTGTTTTTCTTGTGACAGTGTGTGTATTTTAATCCAATGTAACTATTTGTTCTCATAGCCTTCCCTGGCCAGCAGGAAGTAATAGGACCTCTGAACGGCTCTTGAGAGGCAAGGGAAATAAATAAAAGACAAGGAAATTGAAAGAATAACAAGGAACAGACCATCCAGAGCAGGTTCCCATTAGGCTCAGGAGGCAAATGACAACAGGCATGGAAGGCTGTAGATGAGACAAAATGTCTCATAAGGTTTTTGTCACTCTCTGATGACACTGGCTAGAAATAAATATGCCTTTTTTTGGCCTTTATTCTGAGTCCTAAGCTGATTCAATGTGGAAATAATGAGAAATGCAGAAGGTTGGATGTTTGCAGAGTGCATTTATAGCTGGGACTTCTTCCACTGCCTTTTCCAAGATGTGTATATGACTACATGTACACATCTGTAACACCAGCCACGTCTCTGTGCTGGTAACTGGTATGGGAGAGCTGCACTGCTTCCTCCAAAAAGTATTTGTTCATCCTTGTCCCAGCCCACAGGTGATGGGTAAGCATGCTTTTCCACGTCTTACATTCAGAAGTCACTGTTAAGATCTCTTTCACAAACTCATTTCTTTCAAACATGCCCGTCATAGGGTCAGAGTTTGAAGATGAAATCAGAGAGTCTAAGTGAATGTTGTTCCCTGTTTTTTAAAATTTTAAATTTTTTCTTCTTTTTTTTTTTTTTTTTTTTTTTTTTTTTTTTTTTTTTTTTTTTTTTTTTAGAGCTTGCAACACTCTTTTTCAGGTTTGGAAATTAAAGTTATTTTCCTGCCAATGTTTTCTGATTCCATGTGGCAAACATTTTTCTTTACAGTGGAGCAGAAGCCAACATGGCTGCCTCGAGCATGCGCTGGTTTTGTGTATCCTGTCAACTCTTTCACAGACAAAGTGAACAGTCCTGGGATCTGTTCTGCCTCCCCCTAGCCCATTGGTGTGACAAACCTCAGTTTTAGCACATCATGCATAAAACTGAGGCAAAGTACTGGCTACTTTCTCTTCTTGTAAATACAATTTTGAGGACATTGCTTGTTTTATCAGAACTATGAAACCTTTTCCAACTTTCCCCCATACTTTTCCAGCCTTGGCTATACTAAAAAATGTGACCTAACACCCAAAGCACAGACTGGCACAGGACTATGTCTGAGTGATTACTCATCTCAGTTGCTCAGGTTCCAGATAAATAGATTGTCCTAATTGCTCATTATGTGAACTTTTTGTAAGGACTGTGGCCCTTAAAAAACGCAGATCAGTGCTGGTTCAGGGTCTGAGACAGCGCAATGAGCTGGGGTATCTCGCTGTCCTTTGCAGATGGAGGAGGTGAATGGGCCGTGGAAGTGCGCTGGAAGTGTCTGGGCTTTTCATCCTTTTCATTGGGAACCCAGCACACAGCCTTGGACACAGGATTCCTGGCTTGCTGGCCATTATTCATCCTGAACCACAGTGGTTATGCTTAAGTAACAAAAGCATGAAGCATAAGGGAAAAGAGCTTCAAGACAAGGCAGGAGTTTTTTGTCAGTGCATCTTAAGTATTTCTATCCACTGTTCTTGCTACATTTGTATTCTTTCCTGCAAGTATATTTATAAAATTAACAGCTATAGTAATTGTATGTGTTTCTTAATAAATAGGGCTATGCACAACTTCTGGATAAAATCCATGGTTGTGGATGATTATTGCCTTGAAACCTGTGTGTGTTCCTTTGCCATGGAGAAGTCCCAGTCCATGGGAACTTGGGTAATGAACTGGAGATTAATTCATGTTTTCTGTCATCTGTCTGGTTGTGTCTATTAAGGGGCTTAATTATGGAGTCAGTAGTTCCAGGCCCTAAGGAAGTATGTTAGGCTGGTTCTCTCTCCTTTTAACTTTGTTTTCATATTTGGCATTCTGGACAGCAACAGTTACAATATTGTCCACGTACTGATCCTTTTTCACACAGTATGAACATTGCAGCCTCTGCTGAAGAGTTTTTAGATGTTTGCTAAATAAGAGCAGATGTAAAATGAAAGAAGGTTTCAGCTCATAGCACAGACTAAGTGCCAGGTTTCAAAACCTGTATTTTGGGGTATGTTTTAAGTTTTGCATTAGTTTTTATGGTTTACTGTGTTGTCATGTTTTCATTGTTTACTGTGTTGTCAACAGATTTACTTCTGCTCTACCTCTGCCCTTATGATACGTGTACTGATGAGTGTTTAACTCTTGCCAGAGTGTGCCTTCTATATTGGAAATAAATTGCAGCTTGATGTTGCCGCATTTTGCTCCCATTGAGGAATCATTGTTTTATTCATTGTGGTGTTGCTATGGTTCTGCCATGATGGACTGTGAGTGTGATTCTGTTGCTCTCAGCAATTACATGAAAAAAAAATGATGTCTTGTCCTCTGATCTGCCACCTATAAATCAAATAATATGATTTGACATTTAAGCAGTTAGATAATTACCAAATGCATATGCCAGCCGGGAAAAGCCCAAAACAATTTTGGGAAATAGCTGACAAACCCATAGTCACTCGTGGCAGAATGTGCCCCGGCAATTCCATTCAAACAAATCCAGAAATGCCTCCAAAATGACTGTTGCTTCACGTCTGCCCTCTTCTTTTGGGGCTAGTATTTATTTCTGTCCCTGGATTAGACACCATAACAGAGCAGTGGTCCTGAGAATTGCGGAGATTTGTTCCATGGCCAGCTGGAGTCTTGGATCTGTGGCACTGAAGGTTTCCATATGCTGGCAGGGCAGGTACAGAGTGGAGTTTGGAGAGCAGCAGCCACCGGGTGTAGCATGAGACAAAGCCTGGTGCTGGTGGCGATTATCTGAGAGCTTTTGTTTTCACAACAATTTTCAGGGAAAGGATGAGGCAAAATAGGGAGTGAAAGAAAGGGCAGAGGCCAGGCTGCCAGAAGGTCTCTCCTAGACCCCTTGGCAGGTAGCTGGAATCAAGGAGCTCGGAGAAGTCCACAAAGAGGGAAGGCACAGAAAGGAATGCAAGCCATCCAACACTGACTTTGAGCTCTGATTGAAGCCAGGTCATTTCTGCAGTCCTTACCCAAACCAGACTCTCCTTGGACCAGCAAGGCTTTGGTCTCTGTATGGACTGCAGATTCTGGGCTCTGACATACCCTGTGGTGGCAGGTTTCTGCAAAAAACTGGTGGTGCAAGGCCATTGCTCAGGGCTTCCCCAGGAGGGAGCTAGCACAGGGGGAAGGGATGCTTCCAAATGAGAATTTTTTTTTTTTTTTTAATGAGTTATATGTTGGCTTCAGGCAAATGGCAGAAGGTTTTACTGAAAAGACTTCTTTATGGGATTGTGGTTTAACTTGGGGTAGCTTAGAGAAGTCTGTAAACCCCAGGAGCTCAAGGAGTTTGACAGGTTTGACAGGTCTTCCTGTTACTTATGAACAGGAGGCTGGAGCAAGTGTTCTTGAAATCACCTCCCTGTTTTCCATCAAAGCATGCTGGCAAGCCAGAGGAAGAGAGAAACTGTTTTCTTCCCCCATTTTATTTTCTTATATAAAGACAATGTTAGAATTTTTTTTTTCTAGATCTTTAAAACTTTGCGGTTTTTTGGCTCCTCTCAATACAAAATTCCTGTCCACATTTCCAGGCTTTGGATTAGACCCTTCAATGGAGCCTTGAGCACCTTAAAATCATTACAGCAAGAATCATTAGTGACACACCAGAAACTGGTATACATCACCTCTAAAGAAAGTGTCAGCTCTAAAGAACCACTCTCTCACCTGGACCCCATTACCACTGCTCAGCCATTTTGTGTTCATTTAACACTCCACACTCTGCCGTGTCCCAAAGTGAGGAAAATAATGGAAATTATGAAAATTATAAAAATGATGAATGAAATAGTGAAAATGAAAATGACTCTAGAGCTATATGTGTGTCATGTGCAATGACAGTGAGGGCTGCAGGTCCTGGTGATGGCAGGGAGAAGAGCCCTCTTTACTCTCTCTGGGTCAACCTATGCCTTCACACCACCCCTGATCTTACTCAGTAAAGGGAGTGAGTGCTTCTAATTAACATCACATACTTGCCAGGTTTGCAGAGCAAAGGGCGTGGATTTCTGCTCTAACAGCAGCGGTTGCTGCTGCAATACTTAAGCCATCACTGGTCAGGGAATTGGTGCAGTGTTTGAGCTGGGGGTCACTGCCCTGAAAAGGGGAAGCCTGGAAAGAATCAGTAATTCATGAAAAATGTACACATAAGAAGGAATTTCCTATTTCTTTGAATGATAGTAATTTAATTTAAGAAAAAATCCAGTGACAACTTCCTAGGAAATAAATGCCTTTTTGTAAATCTCTGTGGTGAAAATGTACTTAGTTGAAAATCAGCAGAATTCTTCTTACTCTAGTTTCTAAACATGCCTCAGTTCCTAACCCAGCTCTAAGCTTGGGAAACTGAAATGAGCTCTGATAAAATGAACAGAATGCTTAGGACAGAGCAAACCCAAGAGATTAAGTTAGATTTGCCAGCTGAAGAAAGCTTCTAAGCTTTATCAAACATACAAGCTGGAGAAAACTCTGAAGGTGGCATGTGAGCCTGCTAATATCTTCCACGAAATCTTCCAGCCACAAGGAGCTCCTCAGACCTGGGAAAGTCTCCTACCTCCTGAGGAGAGGAGCAGCTTAGCTCCAGAGGCCAGCCTGTAATTCCATAGCCTTATCCCTGGCAGCACCTGACCAGCCCACCTTATCCAGCTGGCCCAGCTGGGAGGCTCATGGGCAAGCCACTTTATTCAGCACCAGCTCAAAAAGTAGAAATTATAATCCCATAGGCAAAGCACCAGAGAAAGCTAGCTGGACTGAAGAAAGAAAAGCAGGCCCTTCAGTGTATGTCCTCTAGCTCTATTCTACTCTCCTCTTTTTCTTTCTTTTTTTAAAAAATATTTTTTAAAATTATTCTTATTGAGGTCTTTTAATGCAAATTATGTATTTCAGTCTCTTAATTTTCGCACAAAGCCAGTTCCTGCTTTTCTGTGCTCACTGTGGTGGACTATGTCCTACCATTCTCAAATATTTTAATGGAACAAATATCTCATCCCCTTCTGGATAGAGAGTCATGAAACCTTGGGGTTTCTTTCACACCATCTAGACACTTACCTGGTTTCTTCAATTATGGCAAAGACTGCAAGCCCCAAACTACCCTGCTAGAGCTGTGCAAACACAGTGAGAGGTGACCTGTATGCCAGAACGCATCATCTAAATAGACAAGACAAAGGAAAGACTAATGTTCCAGCTGTGCAAAGAGGAATTGATGTATACTGAAATTTCAGAGAAATTTCCACATAGGGAATGTATGCTAGGGGAAAAAATCCAGTCAGGTCCAATTTAGTGCTTGTGGTTCTCTCTCTGAGCAGCTTTTCTCTCTGGAATCAAATGTTGCCTCTCAGGTTTGCTCTTCGCAGGTTCAGATCCACCCGGGGGGGCTGGAGGAATTACCACCACAGATCACAGATTTCTCATGGTGGATATGGACCTGCTGATGCTCTGAGCTGCCGCTAGCTATGTAATCACCCTCGTCATATCCTACAAATGAAAACCAGAGCATCCTTCACATACCTCCATCATTAAACAGTTGGTTAGCACCACATGAAACCCTCCAGGAGCTGTGGGAATTTCCCTATGGCTCCCAGTCTAGCATTTGGGGTGCACCTCCCCCTGTAGTCCCTTACATGGCATCCCTGCACTGGTGACTGCCCTTTCCTTGAGTAAGGGATGTCCAACATAGCTTTTCAATTTGAGCTCAGCTCCCACTCCACAACTCATTTTTATTTTACTGGGATACCGGTGAAGCTGTAGCTCAGTAACTGATGTTAAGAGAAACTTTTAACACCTCAACAGCAAATGGAGGAGAATGTTTCCCATTAGTGGCTGAGGAAGTAGTGCTCCTGTAACTTCAGCCTTGAAAGCTAATGAAGCTCAGATTGTGGCCGTGGCCTTTGATGTAGAGATGCCTGAGGTCAGTGTAGCTTTCAGAGGTGCCAGTGCTATGCTGTGTCACTGCATTCGTCTGGGCGGGGGCCCAATAACTCTAATCCTGTAATCATGTTTCTGTAAGCAACAGTATTTATGGTGCAGATAGTGGGGGATAGCTGCAGTGGTAATTAAATCAGGGATAGCTGCAGAGGAAAAGCTAATCCAACCCTGTAATATTTCCAGTAGAGGAAGCTACCGCCAACTACGTCAGTAAATAAGTAGCAAAATACTGGAGTCGGTATAGGGAGAGGCTGTGAGGACTAAAATGCCATGTTTGGCCACCTAATCCATTGCCCTGCCAGGACCCTCATTGTGCCAGGGCAGTGATGCTAGCACGCTGGCAAAAATCAGGCAATTCAAAGCTATGCCTTGACACTGCATCTTGAACTCACAGTAATACATGGGGAGGGGGGGTTAAAGCACCCACTGATGAGTTTGGCACAGCTAGCTTTGGATTTAATTCCTTCTCTTCATCTGTTTTGCAACCTCAGGCCACATACTATGTATTTCATGTCTTCTAATGTAGGCTGCTGTCTCCCAAGTGCACGTGAATTGTTGGGAAAACACAATGATGTATTCCACTCTAGTGGGGGGGAAAGCATGTATTTGAGTAAATATGGTTTATCCAAGAGATGAGGAGAGCCTCCAACCAGCTGTTCTGCTGTACTAATGAGTAAGTGTATAGACATTTCTGTTATTTTATTTTGCACAACTCCATTATAGATAAACATCTTCCTATGTAGTTTTTGTTAAATCAGAGGTCTTTTATACCCTCACTGTTTTAAAGAGGAGAAAAAATGAGAGTACGTGGTATATCCCTTTTTGATGTGGATAGCTCTAACTTTGGTGGGATTCCACGTGTGAAATTGGTCATGAAGAATCACTCTATATTTCAAGGAATAAAGAAAAATGATGTATTAAAGAAAATCTCATGTCAGACTGCAGACTTCAGCTGCATTACTCACAAATGCACACATGCACATATACAAATAGACTAATATATGGTATGGATGTATATATGTCTAGAGATAGGCACTCACAAACATATTTCCTTTATCTCAGTGCCTGAAAGTTCATTTGTGGGCATCCTGATTCTTGATATATTATTTGTAAACAGAGGGCCAGGGGACTGGAGTATTTCCTTGACTTCAATGGATGATGAGGCTTCAAGCTGTGCACTCAGATTGGGACCTCTAAGCATCCTGCTGCTACCTAACAGCTTGCTGAAAAATGACATAATTTGTGACATCAGCAATATGCTGCTTTAATAGGGGCTTATAAAGCGCTTCCCACCCTTGTGTGTTAGGACAAAAACATCTACAGCTACTAAATCTGAGGTGGCCCCCTCCCGTATTCCTCACACACCTTGCATCCTTTGTACTTTTTTGGCATGCATGGCTGTAAAGTCCCAGTATGGGAAGAGTGATAAGCAGCCATTCAGCAACATCTGTGCGAGAGCTCCTGCCCCACCAGCGCCAGGGAAGATGTCACTTTTCCTGAGAACACTACCTGCCAGTGGGAGGTTCAGCAATGCAGATTTTAATGTGGGGATTTAATTTCAAATACAATTCACAGTTGTACGCAATTGAAAAATGTTTATTACCACACGGATGTTCAGGACATTTTTCAGATGAAATAATTTTCAATTTGGATGATTCCTGCTTTTAAAGGATTTTCACAGCTCTGTAAACAATATGCTTTATATAATTATAATGGCAACAGTGAAGAGCATACCAACTTTAAAATAATCACCCAAAATAATGCCAAAAAATAACTGGCAACTTTGGATAACAGGGCATTAGTCAGAAATTGATTCAAATATGAGGGTTGTAATGACTTTTGCAAAGTTACATTCTATAACACAATAAGAAGGTAATTATTTACCTCTGGGTAAATTTGTTTTAAAATAAGATGCAAACTAAAAAGTCTCAAATTTTAAAGAATGAAGACATCTTCAGAATCTGACCAGCAGTAGGAATGTGCTTTAACTTGAAAGATTTGGTGCTCTGGAGTCAGTGCTGTGTCACTGATACATGAAATGCAGTCAGTACCTGACAGAAAACCCACCCTGGAAGTCACAACTGCCTGGTCACACCTCCAGCATCTACTCAGATTGCTAGATGGGCGAGGTTTGACACACTCATGGGAGAGGAGCCTTCACGCATGGCTCCTTATAAATGAGATGGGAAGGTACCTCAGGAGACGGATATCTCTGCAAGTGAATGCCTAGTGGGTGAGGCAGGGTACCTGCCACTTCAGAAGACCATAATCTGGGTTTTCCAGCCCACCACCACTTTGCTCTGAGGCAAAGGTGCTCTGAGTTAAGAAGAACATAGAATAAATCAGGGAGGGCCCATGCAAAAATACAGAACCTTCTTTATTGCTCTCAGTAGTAGTTTGTAGGTCTTTCAGGAAGGAAGGAAGGAAGGAAAGAAGAAAGAAAGAGAAAGAAAGAAAAATTTTTCAAGCTGTTCATTAGTCAGGCAGCAAACTAAGATGCAAGAACATCTTGAAAAAATATCGGGGTAAGAAAGTAAATTTCCTATTCCTCCCTTGTTCATTTTTAAGAGTCTTCTTTATCCTTTTGTTTTGTTCCATCCCTGTACATTTTATAGCATCAAAGATTTGCTACAGTATAAAAAATTCCTAGAAAAGACCTAAGGACCTAGTCTACCCGCTCATGAAGACCCTGTGGCAAATGCTTATCTTACCTGCCTTTTCTAGAGAAACTTCATCCCTTTTTTTTAGCAACTCATCTCATTGTGCAACTTGTCTTCAATTAGGTTCTTTATTGGTTTACAAATAGTGAAGATGCTCATGGATGCCAAGAACAAAGGATGACTCTGCTGCAGGGTATGAGGGAGTAGGCATGCATCTGTCCTCTCCACCCCTATTCCTCAGCCCTTTCTCAGCCACTCTCTACCAGTAATTCCCCCACTTCTTTGGCCACATCTCTGTTAACATCTGCTTTGCAAGTTGTTTTTCATGCCCGTCTACTTTTACTTGGAGTTGGTTTCTGTTCAGGCTGCTAACTGGATGCAGCAGAGGAGAAGCAGTGTAAGGGCGTCCACAGACAGCTCCGGACAAAAATCACCTCAGATGAGATTTTGCCATGGGAAAAACAGTTTGCCAGATATTCTAGGACTGAACGGGAGGCAAGCATGGAAGGGGACCTGTAAAGGCAGAACTCAGTGGGTTCTGCCAGCTTCTCTTCAAATGCCATCAGGAACACCAGTGATGCAAAGAGGAGCACATTGAACTCACAATGCAGTTGGGCTTCAGCCCTGCTTTGCTTCTGTGGTAACAGGCATGAAACATGGTGTAGAAGCAAAAAACAATTTCTGCTTTTGCCCATAACACTGAGTTATAACCAACTTTAGCTGTCTACTGATGTCTGCCTGGTTTTATGCATGTTGACTATATCCAGAGGGAAAGCCATGGCTTGTATTTCCATACTTGGTTCTCATATGAAATAATGTGGGGAGAGGAGGAGGGGGGAAGATGCAGCTGCAAAAACAGTCAGTGAAACATAAAAATCCCTATTGTTTTGTTGTAGCTCTCAGTGCCCTTCAACTTCTGGGCAGAGACAAGACCTCCCCCTGCTCAGGTTCAATACACAGGGGAGCTTTGAGGCTCAGAACTCCCTTCCTACTTTTGCCTAAGCCTTGCTTAGGCAATTGTAGTCAATTGTGCTTTTGTTCACAGAAAAAAAAATTAGCCCAATGCATGCTAATTTATAGACAGGGAAGCAATTAAAAAAAAAAAGTTTATTATCCTTTTCCCCCCTGCCTCTCAAATGAAGTGTTACAGCAGCAGGGTTTTTGGTAAACTTGACACAAACTGATGTCAGTGATGGGGGAGCAAGGCCAGGAACCAAGCACATGTCTTTACATCTTCCCTCCATGTGGAATGGGACAGCCTTCCAATTTTCTCTGGCTGCCTATACTCAGGAACATGCATGCTTTAGGAAAACCTAGGCACAAAGACACATTTATTTCCTCAGGCTTTGTCAGTAAATGTGTTCTGTACACATCGCCCTCACATACCCACTTTAAAAAATGCTTGTTAAATATTAAAGAAAGAATTCCTAATATAGCCACAATGTAGGGGCATATTTACCTTTTATTACTGAACTTACTGTGTGTCTTTTTCTGTAAATTATGGCACATTCTTAATATTCAACAAAATATTAGTTAGACACCAACTAGTCCATATGTTGAAGTAAGTTAACGCAGCTTGCCTCTCAGTTTTGCAGCTCCTTGCAAAACCTTAGAACTGCACCAATAGAGGGTTTGCCATTAGCACAGGATTGGCCTTTTCTTTCAGGAGGAACTGTTTTTTTCAAAACTGATTGAAAAGAAAGCAACAGATGTCTCTCCCTACTACATATTTTAAGTGGTCTCTGAGTGGATCACGGTGTGGAGTTGAAGTGCCTGAATACTTTCAAAGGAGCAGGTAGCTTTACAAGTGCCCCAGAAGTCACACAGGGCGGCAGGGATGGGCAGCCTCTGCAGGACGAGCTCCTCTTGAGGCATCTCATGGGCAGAGACCACGGCTCTTCCCTGCACTCCACCAAGCAGCACAGTAGTAAACTACTGCAGTAGTTTACAGTAAAACACAAACTCTTCCCTGGTGACCCAGGCACTGATGATTGAAGAGGTGGAAGTGATTTTTTCCCCTGGCCTGTGCCCTCACTCAGTAATACCAATGATGTAACCAGACAGCTCTTTCACATCCACTGGCACTGGTTTCCCTCTCATTTTGCAAGTATTTAATTCTGTACTGTACAAGCAGAGGCCTCGCGGTGACAAGCCTGGAGGCAGGGCCGTCACTGATGGTCAGATTTGCAGAGATGCATGCACTACTGACTGTATCTAAACTACATTTTAAGGAAGAGCAGGACATGCAGAGTTAACATAAAGCACTTCCAGTGGCATCCCATAGAGCAACAGACAAGCACAAACACTACTTAATATATTGGGGACTACTGCAAAAGGAGGCCAGGAAGGAAGTCAGGTATCTGGAAGCCTAGGCTAGGTCTTCCCAGCAGCATGAACATCTGCCAGAAATTCTAGGTTATTGCAGGCATGTGTCACTCAGAGACAAGGCTTTTACCTTCAGCAAGCTTCAGCTCAGAAAATTCTTAACTGGTGTTTGTGCTTGATAGCACAGCTTTAATAACATTAGCAGCACTAGAAGTAGGAACAAAATTTTAAACACATGATCCAAAGCTACATAGAGTCACACTTTAAATTAAAGAGGCCCAAAAAAGTAACATAGGCATTTATTAATCCTCATTCTCATCAGGATGATCAGTTTCAAATGTTGTAGGCAGTGGGCACCTACAACAGCTTTAGAAACAGGGCCTCTTGCACTTCTGAAGACATCATTCTGAGCATCACCTTATGGTACTGGCTTTGATATCACATTTTGGGAGCTTCAGAATTAATTGGGGAAGCAATAACCCTAAACACAGTGAGGCTGTCTGATCTCTCCCCTGTTTGAAGTGTGGGCGTATGCAGGACATTTCCACTGTGCATCCCATTCCCTGCACCCTAGTGTGAGCAGGAAAGCCCCCATTCTGTTCCCACTGAGGGACACCCAGTGTTGGGAGGCAAAGGGGGGTTTGAGGAGCATCACGAGGGATCCAAGAGGGGATAGTGAGGAGGAAGGGAGGTGTGATGGAAATGGAGAGCATGAATTTCTGTGCAGGCATCGTTGGTGCCACACTGGAGTGAGTGAGTGAGTGAGTGAGTGAGTTTGCGTGTATGTGAGTGTCTGTGTGTGTGTGTGTGTGTGTGTGTGTGTACCACTCTGCAGGTGGCCTTTCCACGACTCCCGACTGAAGGGGTGCCGTGGGCCTGAGGGTGGCTGGAGGAGACTGTTTTTGTGGCAGAGTAATGAACGTGATTAAATCACCTCTTCCTCCTTCTGCCTTCCTTCCCTTTCCCTTTCTCCTCTGTGTCCAGGGCTCCTGGCAGCAGCCCAGGAAGTCATGGGACAGTTCCGGTCCCTGCGGGGCCAAGGGCTGCCATCCATCCATCCGTCCGTCCCACGCTCGGTCCCGCGGCCGCAGCCCGGCTGTCCTGCGGCAGTGCGGGGTGCTCCGGGAGTTTCCTGCTGCCTCTTCTCAGCTCCGGGTGGGCAGGACACCCCTCCCGTCTGCGGGACTCCTCGGGCAAGTGCCAGCCCCCCAAAGCCACCCGCAGTGCTCCCCCCGCCCCGGGGCTCCCCTCCGCGGAGAGCGCACTCCACAGCCGCAGCAAGGGGGAAAAATAGAAGATCATGGACTTGCCCGCACGAGCTTTCATTCCCTCCTTCCCATTTTTTAATCTTCATAACAGTTGTTATAAACTAGTCCTGCCTCGGGGTTTTGCCACGCTCTGAACCCGAGGGAGGTGAAAGTGGGAGAAGGTTGGAGGGATGGGATGGATGAAATGCAGTCAAAGTTGGTTTCCCCCCGATCCCAAAAAAAAAAAAAAAAAAGTTTTCAAAGCCTAATTTCCACCAGATACATTGATTTTCCGTTGAAAACAGAATTAAAACAATAAGCGCGAGTAGGTGCCATTAAAGCTAAACCATTTCTGGCTGTTAATCACTGGAGAGAAGGATTAGAAAAGTCAGTGAAGGAGCTCTGGGTTTGAAACGCAAAAATCCGGAGTTTAGGAAGAGTAAGCTCAGAGGGGGCTGAAGCAGCTTAAGAAACAAGGAGAAACCCTCAATAAGAGTTAAAATTCAGTGTCAGGTTACTTGTCGATATTGCGAGGAATACTCCGTTCCTGTAAGGGATCTGTGCTTGTGAAATGCATCCCTTGCTAAAATACCGTTTGATGTTCGCGTCGAAGAGAAAACCAAAACAATCTTTTTTCCTTTAAAGTCCCGATTTCAAAAAAAACCGAAAAAACCCCAAAACCAAACAAAAACCAAGGGAAAAAAAAAAAAACAACGAAAAACCAATACCCCAGAAAAATCCCACTAAATTTCCAAGCGCAGCTTTGAATAGTTTTCCTGGAGATTTTGCTTCAAACCTCACAGGCGCACTACCCCTGTGTTCCCGAGGTCTCCCTGCCCTCCCTTCCCCCTTTTCTGCTGCTTGGATGGTCGGTAATGCCCGGCTAAATAATTGTTAGAATTCGAAAAAAAAAAAAAAAGAAAAAAAAAAAAAAAAAAGAAGGGGAAAAAAAAAATGCGCACCAGCATTCAGGTGCTAACCTACTTATTTGAAAGCAATTTATTTTCCATTTTGCCCGTTTTCCCCCTTTAAAACAGAACGCTGAAAGAAAGAATAAGTGCTTTAACATTTCAGTGTTGTGCTCTGGTAATTACTTTTTCACTTTTCCCCTAAGTTCCAATGTGAAAACCTCACAGGGGGGTCTTTGCTGTAGCAGGGCTACAGTTCCCAATCCCAAGCGCAAGATCTGCAATTACAAACCCATTCGGTGCCCTTCCCTATCATTAATATGCACAAAATCCTGCTGCTAATCTTATAATCTGTTTTGTTTCATCAATTGCTTGCCTAGCACCAGGCGGGAAAGAAAAAGAGAGAAAGAGAAAGAAAGAAAGAGGAGAAGAATAAAGCCGGAAAATCACGGAAAGCTTCGGAAAGTAAACGGAAAAACCAAATAAATCGGATTTTATTTTTGATAAAGCAAAAATCGCTAAGGCTGTTAAAAGGAAGCGGGATTTTCGGCTGGAGGGGCGGGTGTCAGGGAAATTTAAGGAAAAATCGGAATATATCCAGCATTTTATTTGCATATTTGATTTCCCTGCGTACGGGTCACCAAGTTCCTTCAGCAGTCAGCTGCGGAGGAGGGAGGGGGCGCGTAAACACCTCAGGAGAGTGTAGAGTGTATTCCCATCCCTTCTGGCTGCCGAGGGAGAGGAGGCGCCGGGCTCGGGCGAGCTGCGGCCGCGGCTCCGGGGGCGCCCCCCGCGCTGCCCTCCGCGGCCGCGCAGCTCCCGCCTGCCCACTGAGACTTCAGTAAAACAATGAAGACATTAGTGTTTGAAATCGTCCTCATCCTGCTCCTCCTTCCCCCCGCTCCCTCTTCCTGCGCGGGTTTTAAGGGAATAAAACCTACACCACACGCGTCCGATTGAGATTAATGTAAAAATTATGCCAAAAAAAAAAAAAAAAAACCCAACTCACAACCAACCCCAAAGAACCCTTATCTCATATATCTTATTCTCGGTGTCCCGCGCCAGGCCTCGCCGCCGCCTTGCCGTGCACCTGATGATTTATTAACGCAATCTGCGGGGACAGCGACACGCGTGCCCGGCTACGGCTCGTCCCAGCTCATCTCCTAAGTAATTGTTTCTCATTAGTTCTGATAATGTTTTAATAGTGCTGCCCATAATTTAGTCAGCCTGGAATTAATAACGGAGGGTGTCCTGAAAGGCGCGGGGATGAGGGGGAGCTGCAATATAAGCAGGTAGTCTTTAATTAATCAGATTAGCCCGGAGGTCCCCGCGCTGTAAGGGATCCCCCGGCGCCGCGCTCGGACGGGACCCGGCTGGCCGAGGGGGAGAGAGGGGGGTCGGCCCTGGCTGCTCATCCCCAAACTCCGCGGAGGGGCTGCGGGGGGCTCTGCCGCCGCCCCGGCCGAGGAGGACGGAGCTGAGCGGCTCTCCCGCTCCCGGGCCCCGCCGCGTCCCCGCCGTCCCGGGGGAGCCGCGGAGAGGCGCTCCCGCCGCCCCCGCGCTCCCTTGTCCCGCTGATTCCTCGCGGGCCGGATGGTGGGGTTCTTCCTCCCCCTTTTTCCTCTCCCCTTAATTAAACCAAAAATAACCCAAAATAAGTGAAATCGCTGCTCGGAGACGGAGGGGAAACACGCTAATCTGGGAAACAGGAGGAATAAGGCACTGTGGCTCCATACGTGAAATGGCCATGGAGGCGGTGAGAAATGAAACTAAAAAACAACTGTTTTCTATTTACAATTTTAAATAAACAGAACAGCCTTCCCCGCGGTGTTTGTCTAAGTGCAGCAGCATTGCTGCTGTGTAGGTCATGAAAAGGTTGGTGCATAGTTTAAAACTTCCCATTCTGTTAATTTCTTAAAGAACAGTCGTTCATAGTCTGAGCACAAAAGCTCATGATTTAATGAGGAACAGAAACAAAATCTCTGATTGTTGGTGTTTCAAACTTCATTGGAGTCCTCTGGCAACCACAAGTTGATCCTCTGCAGCTTCAATACCCTTTAGCCCTCCATATAAGAGTACATGCTGAATAGAGGACAATGCCTGGTTGTTATGTTTATTTACCCTTACTACAAGCTGGGTTAACCTCTTCAAAACAGCTTTACTAAGCCCGTTAACCACACAGCCCACATGATCTGTAGCCGTATCCCTAATGTGATGTAAATCTGACTCGAGACCATATGCACAAGTTCTGCTGCATTGTGTCTCCAAAAACTACAAGTTTATTGCCGTCCAACCCTTCCCGGGCTGGACGCTTCCAGGAGGAAACTCTCTGAATAGAGACTGCTTAAAAAAAAAAGAGAAGAAAGTCAAGAGTCCTGCATTGTTGGAGCATTATTTTTAATGGCTTTTGCACATTTACAGAAGGGCGGTGTGGCAGGAAAGCAAAGCTCACACAGAGTAAAGATTTTCATTGCAGTTATTTCAACGGGTGCATAATTATTCGAGGCTTTCTCCTTTCTGCCAGGAGTTCAGCATCAGAGCAGGAAGAAGCACAGAAAGAAATAGAAACAATTGAATTAGTTTCCATCTGCTCTTTTAAGAGAGCTCAGGGCTCATGTTTTGCCTTTCTCCTTTAGTGAAGTCGTACTCCCACATTTGCAGTAATTACTGTGATGTCACAGATTTGATGATGTAACTTCATTGCAGGCTATGAGCAGAACATGGGCCATGCAGGAGTGAGCAGTGGTTTGAGTAGGGAATAGTCTTAGTAATTAGCAATTCCATCAAGCAAACTATGACAGATCTGCAAATGGAAATGAATTTCTATTTAAGCCGTATTATAGTCATCTTTTAAAACAGCTACTGGGGCCCCATGGCGAGAGCTTCATTTACCAGCTCATTTTTTCTTGATGGCTGTGGCAAGTGTAACAATGTTCTGTGCCTGCTTCAGTAATGGCATGTCGATCATGCTCCCGCGGAAAGTAAACGCTCCCTGGAAAAGAGAGAATATGAACTTCCTGAGACACCTTTGGAAATTGTAGTTAGTTGGCCTGTCTCATTCTTTACAAACACATCTGTTTGCCAAGAAACATAATCTCCCTCAGCAATCCTGAACAAGTTTTAGGAGACAAATTCATCGAGATAGGGCAAGCACATTTACAGAAATGTGAAGGGCAACAAACTCTCCAAAGAGGAGGCAAAAAGAGAGAGAAAAGAGAAGCCCAGGGTGCAGCTGGCCTGTTTCAGCCTCTCTAGCTGGCAAACACTGAGGCCCAAGAGCAGTGAGCCGTGTGTGCCAGACAGGGGCTGGCAGACACCACACCTGGGGGCAGCTCTGCTCCCCACCTCCAGCACCAGCATCCAGCATCCATCCAGGGCTGCGCCACAGGCCCAGTGGAAAACTGCCTGCAGACAGAGGGCAAAGCCAGAAGTTTCCTTTGTCAGCAAACAGCAGTGGGTGTTTGTGGGGGTGGAGGGAAGCTCTCTTGACTTGGGTGTTTGCTGAGGTTGTGCTGCTGCTGCACCTCTCCATGAGGTCTCCAGTGCTAAAGATAGGCTGGGCCTGTGCTGAGAGCCAGGGACTGGGATGAAAGCTGGAATAACCGAGTGGGTGGCACGATAATATTGCCCGAATCTCCTCTGGAGCCAAGGCTCCTCTGGAGCCAAGCCCACCTGAGCGCCACATTTGGGGAATTGCCCCAAATGGATGCAGAACTACTCTGTGTGCCACAGTGGTGGCAATCTGCAGTGGGTGGCACGATAATATTGCCCAAATCTCCTCTGGAGCCAAGCCCATCTGAGAGCCACATTTGGGGAATTGCCCCAAATGGATGCAGAACTACTCTGTGTGCCACAGTGGTGGCAATCTGAGAGTCAGGATAGGTTTCAAAAGTCACTTTGTATTTCTAAGGATTTTTTGTTGGTACCATAGTGACAAGTTTAAAACAATTAACTATGAATCATAGTTAAATCTTAAACAGAAGACATATGCTTTAAATAGTGCCAAACCTGACTTGTTCCCTTAGATACTTTAGTACCCATGTGTCTCTGAGGTAGGATTTGGGAGATGAAACACTGCATTAAGACATGCTGAAGTTCAACAGACAAAAAAAAAAAATCTTTGTAATTGTATCAGTAGTTTGAAACATTAAAAAAACCCCAAAACAAACCCAAAAATCCAAGTACAAAGGTGCAATCCCTTCCCTGAAGAACTCAGAACTGAGCCCCAGCAGTGCATAGGGTGGCTCTGAGAAGAGCTGCACACCCTTTTAGTGTCCTGCTGCAGTGATATGGGATCACAGGCTGGCCTTGGGTTTGACAGTGAGCAAGGCTAACCAAGAGCAAGGTACAGTCCACAGCAGCACGTGTGTCTGTGCACGAGAGAAATGCACAGGAGAACAAACCTTTTTCTGGTTTTCATTTGAGGCTTGATAATTATTAAGTAGATGACTTCAGCAAGTAAAGTGAAAATATAACTCATTTACAAAAGTCTTAGGTAATGTGTGGCTCCAGTGGCATATCTAGCTAAACTGAAGCAGTATTAATTAAATACTAAATCATATTCTGGAATAATTAAGACAAAAATCCACCCTAAACAGCAATCTAACACAAATCAATATTATTGCATGTAAAAGCAGGCTGCATTAAAGCCATTGAAAACATAACAGTAAAAATTATTACTTTATTCAAAATAGAGTTTTCCTGCTATAATTTACAATATTTCAGGTAAATTTGGAGAATGGTACTGACAGATACTCAAAGGTTGGTGCTTTTTGTGTACTAAGCAAACAATCAATCCTACTGTACCCCAACATCATTATTATTATTATTATTATTATTATTATTATTATTATTATTATTAATAATAATAATAATAATAATAACAATATACCGCTTCTAATTATAGCTACATCTCTGTAATTTTCAGTTATTCTTTTAAAACTTGAAAGAAAATGCAGTCTCAAACTATTCAATTTATTAACTGTTGTGAAAAAGAATAGGAACTAAGTAAACATTTTATGACATAGGACTTACTTGGAATAATTCAGGTCTATGCAGTGATCACCAACTGTAAGGTGCATTTTTTTTTAACTGTAAGAAAAACATTGTTTACTTGTCTTCAGTAACAGCTATAGCTTACAGAAGAAATTTGCATGTGGGATGACAGTCATAAGTAGAAATATGTTGAAGCCTCAAATCATCCTTCCTAGCTCTGTGAAAGGCTGACTTAGGAGTACAGCTATCCTAAAGTACCTGCAATGGTTTGCAGAAAGAGATGGGTGCCTAGCATTGTCAGTTCTGATCTCTGGTGGTCCAAACCACGGCTGGGAGGGTCTCAACCCTTCCACCGACAGGATACAGAATGACCTAAAGTCAGATACCCCTGCAGGTACCTAAGCTGTACCATGATGAATCTGGGCCAGAATGTCTTCTTTATGAAGCAAGAGTTAATTAAACAGCATGCTTGTCCTCTCTTCATTAAAGTAATATGTTTAAAAGGAAAACAGGATAATGATGTGGACATGGACACACAAACACTGAACCACGTGAGAAACACAGTACATTTCCTGCTTGTCAATGTGCAGCTGTACTTTGGGTTGCTAGGAATTTGAATTCTTGAAGGAAAAAAAATGCCTTTTTTTTCCCTAACAGCAAAGGGTAACATGAAGTTGGCTTCTCTGCCTGTTCACTCTGAGGCTTATTTTCTCCCTGCTAATTTGCAGTGTTGAGCTAAAGTCCAGAAAAAGAAACTAATTTTAATGCCATTGAATATACCCTATTCACTGACTCTCTTTGCACCCACAGGTTTCAACAGATAGGAAATACCAGTAATTACAGCTTTGTCCCCATGCTCTCTTTTCCAATTCTGCTAGACGAAATTTGCCTCTAGCATTCTTTTGATTTTCTCTCACATGAATATAAAGAAAACAAGACTTTCTATAAACACCATTTGCTTTGATAGCATTAATCTGGGGATTAATTTAGCCATAGATCTAAATTTTGTTTTTGGCTAATTTTCTCAACAATCTCACACTTCCAGTCTGTACTTAGATTTCCAGTAGTTCTACTGTGGGACCAAGGGCCTGTTCTTAAGGAAGCTTGCAGCATGAACAGGAACAATGGCAGGTGGGTAAAGCAAGGCTGGGATTTGCATCCATCGCATTTAGTGGTTCTTGCTCACCATGCAACCATATAAATCATTCAGAAGGAGCCTTTGCAGAAACCTGTAAGGGACTCTGCCTTCAGGCTAATCAAATGTGTCAGACCTGCCTTGGGAAGAGACAGGCCCTCCAGGTAAAGGCTGATGGAGAAGTGGAGAGGAGGAACATGCAGGAGGCAGAGCAGCAGGTGATGGGCACAGCTTCTGGGTGACAATACCTGGATGCAAATAACTCAGCTGGCATGAGAAGTGGGGGAATGGAGGACAACTATGGCACTCACCAGACAGCAGTCTGGAAGTGCAGCCCTACTGAGGAATGGGCAGATTTGTGGGCCAAAGACTCTGCCCCTGTTTGAAGTGACAGAGCACAGATTCTGCTGTGCCTATTCAGTGCCATCCTCCACGCAGCCCACAGAGAACGTGCTGAAGGCAAAGCCCTCTGAGAAACGTGTGACTTTGGTCTGCAGTGTATGGGAGCTGTAAGAGCACTTTGGCTGTGCACACTGCACTGCTGTGAAGGCAGCACAACACAGCAGAAGAGTTTGTAAATACAAAATGTCTGTGCTCCCTCAGCCTGATGGCTCTACAGCTCCGGCAGGGCAGACTACCGAGGCGGAATCAAGGAAGAAAGTGAATGGGCAGCATTCCCTGTTTGGCTCATCATTCAGACTATCTAAAGACCCTTCCCAACTGAGTGACAAGCAAGGAAAGACTCAAGGTTTTTCCTTCTGGCATGAAGTATTATTCACAGTGACATTTAATGCTCTATTAGGACAGTAGTAACATTTTTGAAAAATAACAGAAATTTATGCAAGATGCAGGCCAGGCTGAGTAAGGTCTTAACAGCTCTACTTCAAATGTCAGTATATCCTAAAGTGCTGTGAGGATGGGAAAAAGATGATTTGGCAAATATAGAAGGCAGCTGCAAGTGAATTAAAATTATGGACAGCTGTTAGTGGTTTTATTTTTCTTTCCCCTCAGAGGTAATGGTAGATGATAATCTTGGAAAAATGGAAATTGACAGTGGTCATCTCCAAGTGATGCAAGGATCCAGCCTACAGGCAAGAGAAGCTATAAGGCACAGCTGACAAAGAACAGTCATTTTCACAGGTCAAGACATGAAGATATAGGCTCGTGATAAAGAAGGGCGAATCAGTTGTGCAATAACAATAACAAATGCAACAAATTTCCAGGTGGTTGTGGAGACACTGAAGAGAGACACAAGTCTGGCAGATTTCATGCTTGTATCATATGAACTTCCTCCTAGATAAATGCAGCCACTCTAGCACAGCTCAGACCTAGCAAAGTTCAACATGTAATTGAGGGTGCTTTTTTGATAACTTAGAATACAACCCTGGCCGCATGCTGCCATGAATCTAGAAGATGGCTCTTGTTATCTACATGTCATCTTGTTATCTATATGGCATTCTTAAAGATTTCCTTTATCTACAAGAAATGACATGTAGCAAGTCATAGAAAGAGTCTCAGCATTGGTCTGTCATTTGCCATGGCAATAGACAAACACATTAATGCAGTATTTCCTAGAACATGAAGACCTCCTCTTTTTGTGTGTGTCTCTCCTGTATTTGGGAATGTTTACTTTGTGAAACTTTTGGGAGTAGTTAAGAGCTTGGTAAATCTGTAAGAGCATTTCATAACCAGAATAATACTGTTTTTTAATGACAAGAAGATTTTTACCTTTCCAGAAGTTAAATGGACAGGGTCCATTATTTCAGTGTTGTCTGCATATCAGTATTCTCTGGTGGAACCAGGAGAGGGGAAGCAATGATATAGGTGCTAGTGTTTGCCATGGGTGTAATGGAATTGTGTTAAATATGGAACTGTGTTGACTTTGACTACACAGGGGATGGCAGGATGACAAGTGAGGTACCTTTATGCTTTTCCATAAGATCAGGGAATGTAAACTTTTATACTTCTTCATCTGTACCGAAACCTTTTTATATGATACACAATGTTACACAGGGTTTTACTCTCACCATATTTTATTTCTTTATGTACTGCTGGATTAAGGAAAGAAATAAGCAGGGTAAAAGGATCACGATACAGAACATTTAAGGCATCTCTTAGTAATGTGACACAATTATCTCTGAGTTGTGTATTGGAGTACTTGAGTTAATTACAGTCAAACAATAATTGTTCTGGGACATGTGGGACAGTGATCAGAAAAGCTAGTCCCCTTTGGTTGGCAATACAGAAGAATTAGATGCACTCCTGCACCTGCCAATGCTCACAGCTTTTTCCTCAGCATTTGCTCTATCTGTGGTTACCTGTGCCTCTAACCACATCCATCCCAATGACTGCAATGAGCTCACTAAGAGGGTTACTGCAGACCCTCAGTTCCTAGACCGCTGTAATCTATTAATCACCTGCATTGGTACTGAATATGAAGATTGTATGTAAAAGTACATATGAAAATAAGATTTTGAAGTACCAAATAACTCCTGTAAATTCCAAAAATTCTGCTGGCTCCCTGTCTGTTGGCAGGTGGGACTCCAAGCACAAGCATCGGTTTTGACATCTCTGTGCTCTCTTTTTGGAACCACTGATAAACTTTCGATTTGATCTCATCACACATGTAGCCAAAAACTTTAACTCCCGTGTGATAGTTGCTAGCATTTTCTCAAAGATACTTATATAGGTTACATTAAGAGTGTGGCTTGTCCACAGCTGAAAGAAAATCCCAATTGTCCTCCGTCAGATGAAAGAATATCACTAATAGTGCTAGGTTAATTTGTTGTGTGTGTCCATTCATGGGCTGTGCTAGGTCACTGTGTAGAAACAGCTGACTTTTTCAAAGGCAGCTTAGTCTGGGAATCTAGTCAGGGTACTTAGATTGCAGGGGGTGATCACCATCATCATCAGATGAAGGTGCTAGGGGGTCCTGGGAGTAGGTAAGGCTTTGGCATGGGGGACACGCTGAGTAGTTAGGCCAGTGGAAAAAAAGGAAAAGCAACACAAAATAATGTGCCAGGAAACAGCAATATGGACAAGAAATCACCTGTTGCTGAATTTTGAATTAAGCATGGGTCTAAAATAGGTCTAAATAATTAAAATTAGGTAATGCTTATGAAATTGCCCAAAACCCCTCTTCCACTACTCAGGGGACTACTGACTGTATGACAGTCTCACAAGCGTAGGGAGGTCCTCGGACAGTACTCTGCTGTCACACAGTTAGAAACAGTGCCCCACTGGGGGCTGGGGCACGGAGTTTTTTCCAACTACTTTTTTAAACAGTTTTGCAATACTTTCCTTTGCAAACCAAATCCCTGCAGAGTGTGTAGTTATCCCCTTGGCCTACTGGGTTGTCTTTGGAGGGGATGTGCACCTAGGACATGGGGGAAATGGGCATAAGGGAACCAACAAGCAGCCACCTTTCTCTCCTCCACCCCCTTCATCATTAGGAGATGTCGTGAGTCAAACAGAGCTCCCACACTGCTCTGGTATCACGGGCCAGAGGCTGGTGTGAATACAGCCTTTGTGTAAATAAGTAATTATGTAAGTCCCCTTCCAACCCCCGTGACCTGTGTCGGCACTCGCAGGCAGATGCCAGGCTAAATGGAAACGAGCAGGAGGGGTGATGCCAGCTGGCCAGGGCAAACCTTGTGTACCTCCTGACCCATATAGACAAGCAGTCTCAAGTCCACAGACACAAGAAATCTTTGATCCACAGTTATCTGAGAAACACGAGTTCTTTCCATAGTAATCCAGGGTCTTGCCCACTTCTGAAACCCACTTCTGTAGTTATGACTTTCTGGAGACACCAAAAATACAGGGAATAAATGCACTAAGATCTGCTTGGGTCTGAGAACATTGCCTCTAATCCTGTATAATATTAGCTGTTATAAGGCAATAAGAGTTCTGCAAGCAGGGCAGATTTGGTCTTCTGAGGAGGGAAGGGAGCAGGTGGATGGCAAAGGCTCCGCCTAAAAAGCATGGCATTCATGAAGACAATTCCCCTAGGATTAATGAAAACACACGTTGTTTAAGTGACTCCCTGCAGAGGAAATTTGGAAGTCTTTGCTTTGGGGCTTAAAAAGAACGCTTGGATTTGCTTACAGGTAATGAACAAAGGGGAAGAGGAGGCTGGTCACAGCAAATGGCGTTGGGTCTGTGCCTGGGGGAGGAGTGATTATCCTCAGTACAAAGGAATTATTTCTCTTGAAACAGAAGGTTGAGACCATATTTTTGGGGAAGAGCTAACAGCTGTGATGGTGCTGAATGCAGGTTTAATTAATTTTGTTTTTCTTCTGCAAGTTGTAGCCAAAGAGCTGTCATAAAGAGCTGGGTCATGATTCTACCTTCTCATAATGAACTTCTAAAGGTTAGTGAGCTGCTAGGAGGTGTTCAGTGAAATCTGGGTCAGCTGAGAGTATGTTCCAGACTGTAACAAGATATTGCCTCTCTCTCTTCTCTGCTCAGGCCTGTCCTGCCTTCAGAGCAGGCCCACACATAACTCTGGCTATGTTTAAGTGTCTTTGCAGTAGGTAAGAAATGCCCAAATAACCAGTGCAGTCGCATACGACAAACTGAAGACTTCACAGGCAGTGAGCTGTATGGACAAAGCTTTTTGGGCCACATATTTCCATAGCTTCTCCTCTGGACCTTTTCACATTCACCCCTTTTCTGTAACAATATTATGGTGGAAAGACTCTTGTACACAAAATCTTTGGGGAAAAGAAGTGACCCCTGAAAAGGTTTGTCAAAGATATCTTGGCAAGAGGAGATGCTCAGTGGGTCTCTGATCTGTTGAAGTGACCACAAGGAGGGAATTCTGCAAAGTATCATCACCGTTAAGTTTCTTTAGCCTTTTTGCTGATATGTAGAAAACATTAGAAATCACTACCTTTTGTTTCTTTTTGCCAGTGTAATCTTCCACTGGAGTAGAAGTAGTCAGTGAGTTCAGAGGATAAATCAGTTTGTAAAGCCAGAAGCAGGCCTGTTTGTTTGAGATAGGCTTCTGCCTCTAGGAGCAGATGGAAGGACACAAAAGGTCAAGAAAGAAAGAGCAACAACCACATGAAACAGAGATTGATTTTTCCCTCAAATAACTCCTGAGCAGCAGTGCAAGGACTCTGACAGAAGAAACCCTTTCTAAAGCTCAACAGGTAGAAAGGACTTTGTGATCCTTCAAGTCCACAGTGGGGCAGGAAAGATGAAGAACAAGGACCTACAAGGTCCTTCATTTCTTCTCCACCTGGCAGTACTGTTTCCAGCCCATATATGAGGGTTTTGCCCTGCTGTGTGAGCCAGACAAGCTGTTTTTCCATCTTACAGTCCCCCAAGCTCCCTGAACCACCAGGGATAGCCCTTTCAGCTGGGGTGGGCCTGGGGATGCTTCTTGGTCCAGCACCAAAAACTCCTCAAAGTGTCTCCCTCTGCCTGAGAAAAAAAATCTATTTAAGATCCCCAAAATGAAAGGCAGATAGGAGGGATTTTTATTGCTGTCTTTGCATTTTCTTTAGTTATCTTCTTATTGTGGTTGCTGTCTTCCTGTGTGCTCCTCTAGAGCAGGAAGGAATAAAACTAAAGAAGCAGAGGAAAGTTCTAGAAATCGGGAATATTCTCCACTGGTTTTCATTCTCTGTCTTATAAAGTATTGGGAACGGAAGAATCCTAGAGAGCACACTTGCTGTTGCCAAGCAAATCTTTATTTTATAGCACAAAAGCAGCTTCCTGGACAAACAGCCTATCCAACCATGCATTTTTTCTCCCTAGTGAGCATCATGGTTATTATATGGAATAGTGAAAAGTAACTGATATTAAGAGTTTAGGATCCTCAGATGCCCTTCATTTAGTAATTTGGAATTAACTTGAGGTTTATAGTCATGGAAGCAATTTGTTAAATATAAACTAGAAAATTCAGTCTGAAAGTAAATGACTACAGGGCACACAGACAGCATTTGATACAGAAGAGAGAGGTAACTGTAAAATACAATGGAGTTGAGAAAAATAATAATAGTGAGGCTTGTTCTGCCAGCAAGAATGGAATTGCCCATATTTTTGTATTCTGTGTTTTTTCTAATTTCAGGTTCATTTTCTGAATAGGATTGAACAGACATTTTTTACTGTGATTCTCTATTTCAACCAACAGAGCTTTTGCACAGAGCCACTCCAGATCCCTGAAAAAGCTGGCTAGCACAGAGAAGAGTGAAAAGGCAGCAAGACTGCTGCTACTTAAATTAACTGAAACAATATTTTGGCCACACAGGCTTCTGAATTCCCTCAGTAAGGCTTAAAAAGAGCCATCTGGTCAGAACATTACCTCTCTAGTTAGAGTCTGCTTTGGAAATTGAAACGAGGCTCATGAGCACTCGTTAATGCTTTTTAAACAGGGATTTTGGAGGTGGTAGCTGCCTTGGTGTGTTGCTTGGTGCAGAGCAGGTTTTGGCACGATGGTGGGCAGGTGTCTGCAGTGTTGGGTGTCTTCCCATTCCATGCTCATAGCAAAACAGTGCCTGCACTGGGAATGTGCCGACACAGCATGGCCCTTCCAAAAGCAACTCACCCTGCGTTTACTTCCTGGAGCTGACAAGGATGGAGGAGTCGTACCTTGCTGAGGAGGAGCCCAGAGCTGCCATCCTCTGCAGGGCCTGTGTCCCCTGGGACAGGAGCAGCTGCCCCCTCCAGGGGCTACCTCCGGCTGGAAAAGCCATGGAGGCACACAGATCCATCCTGCTCCGGGCTCATGGCAAAACTTCTCCCCGCGGGAAATAGCAATGTGCCATCCGAGTCCTTCTCCCTCTGTGTTTTGGACACAGGTCTTTAAAGAGTGGAGGAAAACAGATTAAGAGCCCCTGAATGCCTGCTGGGGAGTGGAAAGGGCGGAAGCTGGCAAGAAAATGTTTTTGTATGAGTTTGTGCCCTGCTTAGAAGCTTTTGCAGCCCTGTGTAGTAAAATCTGTCTCCTTTTCTCCCCACCTGGCATAACTCCCTCAGGACTGATTGCACCAATGTAGGAACCAGTATAGCACAAGCAATTAGCTAATACAGCCCCTTCTGCTCTATTGTAGAAGTTCAAAATCCACCCCAGATGGATCTTTCTAAGAGAAAAGCCTTCAACCATGACACAAAACACATTTATAAAGCATTTTTCAAATACTAAAATTGTATAGGGAAATTTTGAGTACTAATATGAGCTCTCTAGATCTCAGTTTTGAGATTAAAATTTCATTTGGCCACTTTTTAAAAAGACAAACAACATAACCATGGCCCATGTTTAAATCCCACTAGCACTCTTCATCTTTGCATAGAGATGCACCTGAGCCTAGACTTCTTAAGGCTGGTGCTCCTTAAAGGTGGCAATTTATCACAAAATTCCTGAATCCCCCACTCTGCAGAGAAAGGAATACACATTGTCTAATTAACATAAAGGACAGCACGTGCCCTGAGCACTCAGAGGGAGGGCTGACAGCGCTGCAGCCCTGCACACACAGAGGTATCCTGTGCTGCCACTGCCGCCCTGGGATGGCATCCAGCTTGGTTGGTGGCACCTCAAAACTCAGCAATCTGTCCTGGGCAAGGGAAGTGGGGGCCTGGGCTGCTCCCTCACTCCCAGCTCTACGGAAAGCTGAGATATAATGCCCTGCAAGGTGCAATACAATCCCTGTGGATTGATGGGGTTTGATACAGCCCCATGCCAGAGGGATGATCCCGTGCATCCCTTCCAAGAGGCATCCCTTGGACATGGTCCCACTTTCCTGGCAACCACGGGCTGGTTTGAGAAAGGGTGGATCCCACTCGGATGGGGAGCCCTCCCGGGGTCCATGGCACAGCCAGGAGAGGGAAGAAAGTCGGGGCAGACCTCCCTGTAAGGCGGTGGGAGCTGGAGCTGGCCGAAGAACGAGGGCGCATCGTCTCTAAGATACAGTGGCTTGGGGTAGCTTTTCCTAAACAAAGAGCATTATAAGAGAGCCACTGCTGGAAATTTCCATTCCTTTGTTGGGTTGATGCTGTGTAAATAAATGCATTCCTAAGATTTTTCATAATCCTGGAAAGGGCCGTAAATGAAACTGTATAGTTTGCCAAATCACTGGAGTTCATATATATTATTCCTCAGCTGCTGGGAACATGATATACAATGGCACAGAATATAATGCAAGAAACATATGCTAAAGGTCTTCTTAGAACCACTCTGTGCATTTGTATGTGGCAGATACAAATATTTATTTTGATTTGCTCTATGGGATTTAAATATTCAACCCATATTACAACTTGGATTTGTGATATACTTACCTTAACTCTAAATAATCCTTACCTGACAAGCGACCTTAGCAGCATTCAGTTATTCCCTAGTTTAATATGTGGGTGCTTTGAAAGCTTTTGTAAATTAGTATGTGAGATAAAGGTGTAATCAGCGTTTTACTTTATCTTCTCCTTTTCCTTATATTTGAATTTCATTTAAAAGTAAGGCAATTTGGGGAGATTCAATTTCAATAATGATATTGTGCCTGATGTATTTACACACTTAATGGCTTAAAAATGCATCTTCAATGCATTTTTTTATGACTTTTTATTTTTTATATGACTTTTGTCATATTTTTTATATGACTTTTTATTTTTTATATGACTTTTGTCATATATAAACACTTACTACTTATAGAAGAGATACATCCTGTATCCAGTGTACTGGTAATGTAAACTCAGGAGTTACCTAAATAGTAAAGACTATTATGTCTTCATTGCTAGAAATCAGATATTTTTCTTAAAATAGGCTAATAACTTCTCCCACTAACTCTACTCCCTTAGATTCAGTTTATCTGTATTTATAAGATCACTTCCCTGTTTAATGTAGTACAAATACTTTCAAAATTTTTAACAGAAACTGTCCTTTAGACTACTGGAATTATGATTATCACCCTTCTTTTTTTTAATTTTATTTTTGAGCACACTGACATCTATCTTATATTTAGACTTTTCGACAACTATACTTGCTTTCCTTAGGATGAATATTTTAATTTTGAAAATCATATCCCCTAGTAGTGCAGTTCTACTGGAAAAATATTGAAATTACCTGGAAATAACACTTTTCTTTTTAAGCACTTTTCAATTTTAGATCTCAAAGTTTTAGACAAAAGAGAACACTTAATAAATAGTTGAATAAAATACAAAATGTACTTTTTCAACATTTGTTTCTACTTGTCCAAAATACAACATTACAATTTATTTCCTGGACATGCCATTTTTAAGTTGGATTAGAAATGTAAAAAACAGCTCCACAAGCAAAACAACCTAGAAACCAAACCAAAGTAACCCCTCAAACAGAACTATCTCCATAAGGCAAGCCCAAATAATTCTAGCTAGCTGGTTAGCGCTCTAATTTCCTTCTGTTTGGACACTCCCACAGCATCTCTAATTCCACAGTGCTCATCTGAGATCCTAATTTTTCCTGACCTCAGTACTCACATTTGGGGGCTACTATGTCAAAGCTTTTCAGCATCCAGGATGAAGTAGCCTGGTTCAGCTTTCTTTCAAAAGAAGATTATTATGGTGATTGTAGGTCTCAAATCAGAATAGATTGTAAAAACTTATTACTGTATTTTAATGTAAAATATTGCTAACTAAGGGCATCAAACTTTAAATCAAATTAATAGCAAACTATGATCCCAGAGACTGCAGACCAGTAACTTATCTACCACACAAACAGCTGCACAAATCCCTCACATTTATTTTTTCCAGGCTTTCAACTTTGATTAATAACATGGTAAAACCATGCAAGTCTCAACCATATTAACCACAGCTATATTTTTAGTCCTACTGACATGAACACTTTAATATAATAAAAGGGAAAGGAAAACAGAAGAGGTGTTTCATTAGGACACGAGGATTACTGAAACCGCTGTGTGGAGCATTTGCCAGGAGGTGGTAGGGGAAGAGTTATTACTCACATTTTAGCATGTCGTTAGGATGTGGAGAGAGAGGATCCCTCAGTGAGATATGTTTGCTTTGGAAAAAAAATTAAGTAATCAGACCGTCCAAGCCCTTCTCACTGACACAGTCATAACAGCAAATTAGAAACTCAGTTAATTAGTTTCCAGCATTACATGGAAAACTATTTTTCCAATTTTGTTATAAAATCCAATAATACGACAGTGCTATGAGATCCAGAAGTTCACATATTAACCTGCCAGCCCTTTTTTATTGATAGACGGCCACATGCAAAAATATATGAAGCATGCAACCTGGTTGGTTAAAAAAATAACCTGCACCACAAATCCTCAGCAATTTTGCTCTTGCAGCTGATTACAGAAGCTTATAACATATTTTAAAAGCATTAATGAAGAGAAAAAAAATTCCCCAAACCCAAATCGACCCTCTCTGAAGGGCTGATATAAACAAAAAACCTCAGCATTATGTCAGTAAAATAGCAGTTTAAAAATAAATTTAAAGACTAATGCGTGCCTAACATTAAATTATTCAATATTTAACATGTTTGGCTTAGTGATTGTGTGATACTGGGACTAGAGCTAAATTTGGTCCAGTCTCCTAGTCGACTGTTCATATGACAGAGGTGTTCCTTAGATGAGTTTCTGACACTAAATTCAGCTGAATGAATAGAATTAAGCACATCATAAAAAATATTTGGCTGAGTAAGTAGTTTGACTATTTTCTTGCTGCATGTACCTGCCTACACATTTGCACCAGCACTATGTTTGTAATGATGCCTTTTGTAAGGAAGCCAAACCTTGTAAATCGGAATAATGGGCGAAACCAGTCACATATTTTTTTTATCTCTATATTGTTTGCACGAAGAGAGCTACATTTCAAAATTGAGGTGGAGAGAACAAAGAGATCCAGGCACACAGCATCCTAATAGGGACCCTGAAACCACTGCTCTGGGCAGCACCCAAAGAGCATAGTCATGGCTCTATTGGAAACAGCCAGGTACCACAAAGGGCATGCAATAACCCAGCAAGGAGAAAGGCAGAGCAATAGCAAATACCTTGTCACACTTTAACTCCAAGAAGAAAGCCCAATTTCTGTTTTGACCTTTGCAGCATTTTTAATGCACGACAGCCATAACATCAGAAATGCAGGGGAACACAGAAGCCAGATATCCCAATTTTTTATAACCCACTAGAAAGTGGGAAAATGTGCAGAAAACATTTATATGGCACCAGTGAAATGAGACCCTATGCACAGCCTTATAGATGAACTTCTCGACCAGAGGGATTTGTCTCCTACTTGAATGCCACACAAGCATGTGTGAACCATTCCCACTCATCTGCACTACCCATTCTGAGACTGGGACTTTCCTTTTTAACTAGCCCAGGCTTGGCTAAGACTAAGATAAACATGTTTGGCTGCAACTTTTTTTTCTTTCAAAAAGAGGCAAACTGGATTATAGCAAATAACCTTTAAGATAATTAACTGACAATGCCGCAACTAGCATAAAATCTTCCTTCAGGCGACCCCTAATTTAAGTATTACTGGCACAAAGTGGAGACAGATTGTGCATCACCACCGCAATATTTACATAGCAGAAACCCACAGAGCAGGAAACGTGAGACTCAATGATGCACTAAATTAGGAACAATCATATTCTAGTGTTAATTTGCTTTCTCCTCTATCCAAAATTCAGGTCCAGCAATTGGTACAAATGCACATAAAACATTCCCATTTTTAATGATTAAGAACCACATTCTGCAAGCAGTTTCACTCAAAAGTACATTCAATTACTACTGGGCATGTTTGAGGGATCAAACCCCCAAAAGTGAAACAGGTCTACCAACGCAGAGATTTTTTTTAGAAACCAAAGGCTTCCTAATGCATTTATTTCTTTCCGTAAATGATGGCTGTGCAAGCAGTCTGAGTCCTCTGCCAGACTACCTGACTTTTAGTTGCAAATATTTTCCTCTGACAGTAACACTGTGATTTATGTGGCGTAATAGAGAAACAGTTTTAATTCTCCGATGCTGTAGATGCTTGCAGGTACTCAAAAAGCTGCATAATCAAAGAATTAAAGTTAAAATGGGGAGGAAGGAAAAGATAACCATTCTATTTCTAAATATATTGGGAAGTGATACATTTATAATATGCACTATCCAGAGACAGATTTCACAAGCAATAATCTTAGTTACAGCACTTCATAAGATAAAAGCAAAGAACCATCACTGACCTTTCTAATAGAATCTTAAATATCATTCAAATTTGGCTCCACTATGGCATATTAACAAAATATTTACCTTGCCTAATCGCTGATGTTCTTCAAAAGCAGAAATCAGTTCTTGTGCCCACTTTATTTTTTCAGGGCTCGGAGAGAACTGTTCCTGGACAACAGCAATTTGGTTGGGGTGAATCACCTGCTTACCTACAAAGAAGATTAATAACACCAGAATCATGCATCGACAAACAGATGTTCAAGCAAAATGTTCCAACCACTTGAGGCTCTCATATGCCTTGCAGACTTTCTTGCTCTCTAACTAATTATTTTACTTAGTTTATTTTATTTTTAAAACTCGAAAACAGGCAGATAGCTTTTTGGGATATTATTTTAAAAGTAAGAATACCTTGTGCTATGCTTGCATTCAGTATAGTTTGAAAGAACCCACAATTCTTTCTTCTCCCTCCCCATTTTGATCCATACATCTTCTCTCAGTCATTTCAGATGCAATCGTTTGTCTTGGGCAGTCAATAACAATTAAGTATAATGCATCTCTGGATTTGACTACATAAATAACAGCTCCAGCTACTCTTAAATAAGTTATATTAAAGTGTGTTCAGAAAATGAGATCTGAAGAATATGGCAAGAGATCTGTAGGGCTGAAAAGTTACCGGTACCCTAAGGATCATTCCCTAAATTCTCACTATTGGCTTAGCATTATATAATCCTCAATGTTGTTTAAACAAACTGTTGTTGCTGCAATTATTGGTAGCTGCAGGTAGGCTGCAATATTTAGTTAGTGACTGGTATAGCAAACAACCACTAGCAGTGTCCTGAGGCTTTATAAAGCAGTTTTTAAAATCCTTTCCTGTATAAACATAAGTTAAGAAAATAAAAATAGATGTTGTCTTTTTCACTAGAGATTTTCAAACGTGAATAGACAGCCACATAATCCCTTCCAATCTGTGATTGAATTTAGCTACCTTAAAACAAATACATGTCTAATTTGTTTGACACTTTAAAAAGTGCAGCGTTTGACGTTATTAGTTCACTTCTATGGGAATTTCACAGACCGGTGGGATTTCTGTGGTTTGCTTTTAAGGTGCATTAATAAAGGGAGGCTACCGTAACTCCCAGCTTCCTTCGGAAGAAATGACTCTCCTCGGTGCCAGATAACAAAACCAGTTAGAGGGACGAGCCTGATCCTGCAAACCTGCCAGCAAGTGAGCAGTGCCCTGCAGACCGAGGGTCCCGCAGCCCCGCCGCCGCGGCCGCCTCTTGCGCCAGCGAGATTCTGCACTTTGCCAGGACAAGTTGGAAGTGTCAGCACCCAAGGAGCTTTCCTGCACAACGGGTCTGCTCCCGTGCTCTTACTGCCATTTAGCCAGCTGTACTTTAGGAATCAGCCCATCACTGGGTCTGAGAAGTCTCATGCCTGAGCGCAGGAATGCGCCTATTTGCCATGAAATAGCCATTGCAAAAATCCCTGGGATTACTTTCATTAGGCTGCAGTGGTCTGAGCGATAACCTGGAGTACAAAGAAACCCTACGTAATTAAATGAGCAAAGAAATAGTAGTGCTGTAGTGTTGTTACATTCCTTGCTAAAATGCCATAAGTAGCTCAATTTTATTTCTTCTTGAACAACGTTTAGTTTATGATTTTACAGGCATGAAAATATTAGTTTGAAATTTCAATATCAAAACTATTTTTAAAATACCTTGAATATAGGTAAAAATTTAAACCCCAATAAGAACAACAATTTTTGAAAGAAATGACACAAATAATTTTTTTAACTAACGTGTTTTTTCTTAAGTCCACTCAGAGGTTTTTTAGTAATTTTAATAAAATGTCATCATTAATAAGCTGATGATGTTTTTTATTTGACATACAACAAATTCTCCATAGCTAGACCATTAATTCCAAAATTGAAGTGTGTACAACAATTTATTAAAAAATCCTGCAGAGCTTAACTTTTTTGAAAAAAATGTTGAGTATATTTTAAATTATATTTGAATTCAATCTCTAATTATAAGAAAATTAAAAATACATATATATGATTTTTAAAAGTGTAAAACATTTTTGTAAAAAGACTTGCTTTTGATAAAGATATCTATAGTAGTAAACAATGCTTTTAATCATTAAAACACTACTGAACAATTTAGGGAGAATATAATCTAATTTTGATTTATAGCACTTGGTTGATTTTTGTCACAGACTACCTATCCAAATAACTGTATAACAGACACAATGCCATGCAGGAACAAAGTAAATATTTTAAACAGAACTGTTGTTATTGACAAGTTACTGAGAGAGTGCAAAATTGGAAGACATTAAAATTTATGACCACGAAATCCTTTTTACAGTACCACTTGATATATTGTGTTTTAAATCAATACTTGTCAAGTATTTTAGGTAACTGTATGAAGGTGTCATTTTAGTCTTCTACAAAAGACTGAAAAGGAGAGGACATCTAGACTGTTTCGTATTTATATCTGCTCTCTCAGCATGTAGCACAGGACTTTTTATAATGACTAAGTCAGCTGTTAAAGCTTATGGCAAGGTTTAACTAATTTTTTACACAAACATTCCTAAAACCTATGCCAATTTATATAGGCAACACACTGTTTTAAAGTCCACAGGTACTGGTAGTGTAAAATATCTCGAAGGATGTCTATGGATATATAAATACATATTTAAAAAAAATATAAATATGAAAGCACTATTAATTTGGCTGGATTACATTTGAAAACATTTGATTTTGTTTATACACTCACTGAAGGAAAAGCAGGCTGATTTTAAGATAATTGAAAAAGAAAACTTGGCTGCAATAAGCAGTGAGGTTTGCAATAATATTTAAATACCTGGTAAATTCCTCATTATATTATTTTGCTTGTTTAATGTTGAGGGAAGCTATTTGATTACATTAAAGGCAATTTTACTGGCCTAATATGGGGACATCTAAGGACATACAACTTTGCTAAATATTTTGGATTTGTATTGCTTTTGAGCGTGGTGAGTTCAGCCCTGTTCATGCAAATAAGTGAGTGTTCCCCAGCTATGAGAGCAATTTGCAAGACTCATCTCATTTTAGTTCTGTTGATTTCAATGATTTTGATTCTTTATTAAAAAAGTAGCAGGGAGGGATCTTATATTTAAAAATTACAAGAATTCCACATTTTGAATTCGTTTTTAGGTTGACATTTCAGTATTTTTACATTGTCAGAGGACTGTCAGTGGCAAATACAACGTGCACACTTCTGCTTTATGCAAGGTCATGGATTAAGCTAAGGCCCATTTGTAATTTTCTGTGATGAGTATGAAACTGGAAATGTTAAAATGTTTCACTTATATAGATTTGGGAAAAACGGTTGCATAGGTTTGGAAAAACACAATTTTGCTATCAGTTTTGAAATTAGATTTTATTTCAACCAAAAGAAGCAGAAAAGATTATAAAAATATCAGATAAACTGAGAGCAAAAAGCCAAAGAGCAAGTGAAATATTTTAGACTGATCTAAAATATTTTTTTCTTTTTTCAGAGGAAAAGGAAAAATGCTGTTTTGTTTTCACTCAAACAGATTTTAATTTTTTTCCCCCACCAAATCAGTAGAGTCAGTATTGCCCCATTTCTAATTACAGTTGGACTGATTATTTGCTGGGTAGTTTGCTAAATTTTGGAACTGTGTTGATGATAGCTGCAGAAGGCAGGAGGCAAAGGGCAGGTGCTGTGAGAGCACCTTAATAAAATCTGTTCTTTTCATGGACCCTTACTTCTTGTATGGAAAGGCAAGTATGACACATGTACAGCCAAGACAGAAGGTAATTTTACACCCTAAATTGCTCTGTGACCTTTTTATTTGTTGTCTGTCTGGACCCTGTTCTAAGGTCAGACAAGCTCCACCATAAAGTCAGTGGAGTCCAAATCACCATCAGCATTGGTTATGCAGAACGTTACTAAATTTCCTAAATTGACAGCCTCAGTTAAGCATTTAAATGCGCATTAAGCATTCAAAAAGAGTGCTCTCAAAGGGTCTAGGCACCTGCAACTCCATCTTCTGTCAACAGGAGGTTCAAATGTTTATGTTTTTTCAAAAATGAAGCCTTTCCTTAAGCTAGGAAGTGTTGGTTGAGACTAGGTAGCCGTCAGCAGGTGCTACCATTCAGCAGCTCTATTATTTTCCCAACTTCAAAGGCAGCCGAGGGAAGGGTGGAAGTCCACACCGCCGTGGATAATGTAGCTGTGAGGAGCTAACTATTTCACCTCCAAAACAGGACCTGGGTTTGCAAATGCCAAAGCTCAGCAGACAGCAAGGCAGAATTCATGCCGAAAAGCATTGATTGCTATTCTTTCGCTGGCATGCCAAGGTCACCTAAAATGGCACTTATTTTTTTGTTTGGTGCTTTAAGATATCACATACAGCTAACTGTAAAACCAGAGTTTGCTAGGTGGCATTGCTAGGACCCATGCTTTTGGTAACAGGAACCTAAGGGATGCATTGTTCTCATACGTGTATCCTGGATGGTGGTCAGAGAAAAATAATGTGGTGTTCGTCCTGTGTTAGAATTCTCTCCTGTATGTGTCAAATGGCTGCTTTCTATTGCAACCCCCCAATCTTTGGTGGCTGCACCGTCCCCACGAGCTGTCCGAGTGACCTGGTACACCAATCACAGGGTAACAGGCTGCATTACAGAACTGTGGGGTAAGGAGCCTGCTGCTCTTGTTGTCTGCCAATACCCATAGGTGTCACCAGCACTTACCAGGGGGAAAGCCAGGAGATGACAAACAAACCAAAGAAAACAATAAGAAAATAACTTTCCCCTAGCAGCTACCATAGGAGATTTATTTCTCAATTTTTTCACCTAAAAAGTATTTTTTAACTGCTGCTGTTGTTCAAACAAAGAGAATGGGCTCCAGTTGTGGAGGAGCCATTGCAGAGTACAGTATTGCCTTTCCTGTGCTCTGGGAAGGGAGGAATCACTGCACAGCCTCTACCCCAACTTCTCTCCAAAACCGGTCACATGCTTCATGGCATACGGTTTCAAAAAGCAGCCTGTTTCAGGCAAAATTTCCAGCCACAATTTTTAAGATGGTAATAAACATAGAAGAGCTTGATATCAATGAGTTTTTCAATAAGTGCCCTGGAGCAAAAATCAAGTTATTTGTCTAAGTGACAGTAAACATAGCGACCTATTTAAAATGAACAAGGTCCGCGTTCTTTTGAGACATCGGCAGAAAGTCGTACCAGTGAATCCCATTGAGGCGCCTTCCCTCGACTGCCTGCGGAGCCCATCTTCATCATGGAAATCAATGTAAACAAGGTCTATTGCTTGAAGGCCAAATGCCTTTGCTGTGACTATGATTTTTTGCCTGGCGTACAGAATATCGTGAGTTTCCTTACTGCTTGTTGCACCTAAGAAAATAACAAGAACAAAGAACAGCTGACAAGAGTGTTTTTCTGCTTTAAAAATTTCTAAGGGGAAACTTTGAGATTATATTTAACTGATTTAGAAAATAGAAAAGGGATGTAAGGCTATACTGTAGAGTCAAAATTATACTCTTCTGAGGAAAAAAGGAAAGACGTTTTAGCAAAAATAAAAAATAACGTCCCTCTAAACAATACCTTATAAATTCAGATTTTGATTTAGTTTAAATCAGAAGTTGAAAGCCTGAAGTCAGTGGAAGCTTTGTCTGGTAAGGACTGCTGACTTGGCTAAAATGAAAGTAATTATTTGATTTTACTATTTACTGCATGTACAGTGAGAAGCATTACAGCAAGAGAAGCTTTACACAAATTGATATACTGGATCCAACTAAATGGTTAAAAAATTCACACTGAGAATAGAATTGCACTTTCCTTGGTTCTGATTCTTGTCACAACTGATGTCCTAAGCTGAATATTTAAGCTTTAGTATTTGAATGAAAAATTGATGGTAGATGACTTCTGAGAAGAAGCAAAAGCATTCATGAAACTTCATGTGCTCACAGGCTACCAGCTAAGCAACGTATTCATGTGAAGGCTAGTGAGAAAAAAATAATAACAATAATAACCATAAGGTTACTATTTAGATAGACATTTTCAGTTTGTCAGGAATATTTTAGTAAAGCAATGCTGACTTTTACATTAACATACTTATTTTTAATGTAGAAATTCATAGCTCTGTGTTTTTATCTTTAAATTAAATCAGAAGATAAGTGCCCTCTTATAAAAGAAAGAGTGAAGCACTTTTTATTTTTTAGGAAGACTAATAGTGCTTTCATGTGAATATGTGGCTGTATTGACATGTGACATCTTTAAAATAAATTTATGAAAGCAAAATGTAGCAGGAGAGTATTTGTGCTTGATGTCAAAAGCCTGAGTGACAGTTGTATGTAAAGAAGTGGTGAAGCGGACACCAGAATTTTAGGACTTTCAAATGTAGTTCTAAAAAGCATGTGAACGTTGCTTATGCATACAATATTTCAAAATTATTTCAGTGACTTAACAGTGTAGGGGGTTTTTTTTGGTCTGTTTTTTTTTGTTTTTTTTTTTTTTTTTTTTTTTTTTTGTTTTTTTTTTTTTTTTTAAACTGGCAAAAAGCACAAGAAAGTCTCAGTGCCTGAGTAACACAAGGACCATGTATTAAATTGCCAGTGGTACATTCTGCACTGAAAAGAAATTAAGGAGTAAAATGAAAACATAAAATGCAGACTCAAGTGTCATTGCTTTAATTATTACTGTCAGAAATTTCACAGGCTTCTCCAAAGCAAATGCCATACATAAACATTTATAGTAAAGAGACAAGTAACAACCTATGCTGGCACGGAAATCCTCTCCTCCAAAGACAACTGCATCCAAATGAAAGCCAACCTGGGATCCTGCTCTCAGTGCTTCTTCACAGACAGCCTTCAAATGAGAACAGAGTATTAATGTCTACAGAAATGCAGGATGCAAAGAGACAACAGAGGCTGTTACAGCAACCCAGCGTTACCAAAATCCTTCTGAGAATATTGCTCCTATTAAGCAATAGCTCCTGTTAAGCCACTGTAGGTTCTCAACAATGCACAGTGATTTAAAATGACTCAGCAAAAGAAAAAAGTATTTTGCTTTCCCTAAGCATCCAGACAGCAAATACTGGACATCGATAACAGGGTCCCCACCCTCTGGTTACATTATGCCCCAGGTGTTACTGTGGCCACTACTTCAGACATTTATGTAGCAATATGAAACAAAACATTTGGCAAATATTGCTTAACAACAAACAAAAAGTATTAAATTTGATTAGTTTGACAAGCAATATATCTGCATGAGAAACAGAAATAAAGATCAGAAACTCTTTTATGAAATAAATAATATTAATGGTTTACAAATATTTTAAGTTCCTCACAAGATAGAAGGATTGCCAATTTAAAGTCTCTTGCTACATATAACTAAAAATAAGCTAAGGTAGTTAAAAATGCAACAAGTGCTGCAGAAAAGCACTAAAATAAAGGTAAAGCAATTTTTCTGCTCTACCTTTTTTCATGAGGAGAGTAGTATTGCTATTTTATATTGCTGTTTGGATAATATTAGTATCTTTTAAGGCTAAGGTACATGGGGAGAGACATGTAATTACCAGCTCTACTATCAGGTGTTCTTCTATTGCAGCTGGTGGGACACAGAATTATTCTGTAACAGAGTGTGCTTTAAAAGGGAACTCTCCTGCCAGCATCCGCAACTGCAACATTAAACCTCCACTATAAAATACTGTAGGTGAAGAAAAAGCTCGGTGGTTTAATATATGATCTAATTCTGTGTTTGCACACCGGACAGGAGTGTGTCCATTTGGTTATGGCTTTATCATGCTCGCAGATAGGTCAGTGTGTGCTGCAAGATAAATGGCTGTATCAAAAGATCAGGCTGCCTGTGAGGTACTTCTGGAGGTACTTCAGATCTGTGTGTCCTCAGCTGGTCTGAAACTTTTCCCTTAGAGCCTGGGAGGGGAACACAGAGTTCCTTGTGCATGCACGAGCTCTTCTGTTTCATTACCATGTTGCCTTACCATTCTGAAAAATCTGGACTCGATAAGAAGGGTTGGGGAGTGATTTATATTAAAATGAAATTAATAAATTAGATTTGATCTAAAATTATCCTAAAAAATGAATGAGCGTGTTCTTCAGGTATTTTCAAGGTTAATTCTGTTTCTAATCTTAACGTTAAACACTCCATCATACAGACAAAGAAACGATAACATGGAATTTGGTTGTAATGTTGTTAGTAGAAACCATTATAAAGAAGCAAGTTTAGCAATAGTGAAATGATGATTAACTCTTATTTCAAACTAAGTGTTACACAAAAGTTGTGTCTGACAGCTACTAAATAGCCTGCAACACTGAGTATTCCAAATCTTTGGAGAGGCCTTTTTCCACTCCAAGTGTGTTCAAAACAGTAACAGGAATGAAGAGAGGTTTTGATATTTGGTGTGGACTGTCTGGAACTGTTCTGTCACTGGAATACTTTGAATTTATGAAGGCCTTTACAATACAAACATCAGATTCAAAGTGTAAATGTTTTTGGGGATTGAACAATATGTTAAATCTTTTCCTTGGTGAAATCAGGGAGAGACTGAGGCGTATTCTGCTTATACTAGTTTGCTGAGATGGCAAAATATGAACACTTCAAGATTTTCTTACCTTAAAATTGAGCAAGCCCATTGCAGTTTCCACAAAGGGGATAAAATTCATTGGTTCTACAAGTGTTCGGCCTTTTAGGTGATGTAGGAATTTGTCTGAAAACTAAAACTAGACAGAATGAGCTATCAGAGGGAAAAAAGAACAGTCTACATGTATACACAACATGGCAAATATTCACCTGACTGTAACAAACACCCCTCCCCACCCCAAAACCTGATAACTAAAAAAATTAGAACAGATATTAACAAGGCCTGTGATCTGAAACTGCAGCATTCCCATACATTTCTAAATTTGGAGGCTGGTTTGCAAGGAAAAAAAAAAAAATTCCAAGCTCAGCACCTCTCACCCTGGCTTAGTGAAATGCAAATCCGTGGACTCTGGAAAACAATGAAGTGCTGCTGTACCTGAGGTCCAGTTTTGTTTCAGGTCCAGCACTGCCATCACTGGAAGCGCTCCCCAGCCTTCTAAGTGGCATCCGTATTATTCATTACGGCACCGTTACCCTTTTGTTCAATAGGCTTTTCTTCATAATTTTTTAGCTTACCTAGGAAGGCCTTAAAAAGGAAGTTTAATTCTTTGAAGACCAAAGCTTGCCAATTTTTTCCATGAGACCAGTTCACAGCTAGCTCTGAGCTGCCAGTGGGGTAGCCCAAATTCCAAAATCTATCATCTGGAAACATACAAAAGCTCTTGCACAGATTTTTCCCCTTTCAAAAGGAAAAAAAAAAAAAAAAAAAAAAGAGGGGGGGAACCTTCAGCCTTATATTGTAAATGTATTATGTCTGTCCAGATCGAGTTATTTGCGTTAAGATAAACATATTGCAGGTACTGCAAAAATGTTAGTAAATAAAGACAAAAATCACATATGCATATATTTTAAATTTAAGGAATATTCAACTATTAATGGATATCAAAGGAAAGGGAATTTTAATCATCTCTCCATTCAGTCTCAGTTGGGTAAATCATATCTAAGAGATTTGCATAAATATAAACCATCAAAGACTTTTCATCTTCAAAGGGGGTTTCAAGACCCTATAAGCTTTGTACTGTAATCATCGCAGGTCACAACCCTGCAGGAATAAGGCTGCTATGGCAACATAAAAAACTAATGCTTAAGGCTTAGCATAATATTCTGACTAATAGAAAGGAAACTCATTTTAAAAGCTGGCAGCCTATTTACCAGAAGCTGGATTAGAGGTGTTATTTCCCCTTTTAGCTTCCCCCCACCACCCCTCCCCAAAAGAAGGAAAATCTAATCACCCAGATCTTGAAAAAAAAAGGCTTTCCAGCAATTTGCAGTAACTTTACAATTAGGCCAAAATAAATCACAGCTTTCTCTGATGAAGAATTCCGCCCTCCCATCTCTGCTCTGCATCATCACCATGGCCCTCTTGATAACTTTTCTTTAGTGAAGAGAATTCCACTCAAAAATGTGCACGGAGGAAAAAAAAAATTCAATTCACTCTGTACAGTATGGCAGGTTACTACAGTGACAGAAAACAGTAAAGTTCACCCAGGCAAAAGCAGAAAATGATGTAATATAATGGTATCAGTATATCTTCTTAAGTCTCTTACCCGGTTTTAATTTTTTTAAGAGGGACAAAAAAAAGGAAAAAGTGCTACTGTGTGCATATTTTAGGTACAAGTTAATGAGCAGAGTTCTTGTTTTATTTTAAAATATTTTAAAAGTCACACTCCTGGAATTTTTGCAATCTTTTGCAATCTTTTGTTTTGAAGGTAAAGCAAAAAAAAAAAAAGAGCACATTGAATTAAATATTGCCTCCCTTCCTCTCCCTTGTAAAAGATTTGCAATAAGCACAAAAGGTAACGAGAGGAGAAGTTTCAATTAATTTTTTTTTTTTTTCAAAAGGAGACGATTAAATGTTTCCGGCCCGGTAAAGTGTTCATTTCAGGGAGAAAAGGAAAAAAAAGAGAAGAAGGCGGAGGAAAAAAAAAACCCACAAAGCTTGGGGAGGGGATGAAGTAGCAAGGCCTCAGCAATTCTTTCAATTCCAGTGCACACCCAATAGTGTGTCGGGAAGAATGCACACTGGTCGGGATTTGTGGGAGAATTGTCCCGCCACAAAGGAGGGAGAGTTACGCTTGTTATAGTCCAATAAGCCATGCCAGTCAAACAAGTACCCACACTAGGGACAAAAGGAAAGCAAGAGATTCTCACACAAAAGAAAACAAGTAAGCCCATCTTTTAGTTGTGCATCAGCCTCCAGGTTTTCTGCTGCACATAAATAAAAATGAAGGGGGGGGAGCGGGTGTGCGTAGGGGGAAAGAAACAGCTTCTGAGAGGCTGAAAAATCATGCTGGAGTGAATTTTTTGAGGATTGGGAAAAGAAGGCAGCGGCATTAGGCAGAGTATGTTCTTTGTGTGTAAAGGTTGGGCAAAGGGAGAGTGAAGCAAAAGAGGGACAATGAGGCAGAAGCTTCTGGGGTTGGCTTGTTTTCTGTGATGGAAATAAAAGTTAGTGAGAGGGAAGGTGGAAGAGGATGAGGGGACAAAGAGCCCTGGCATCCCATCTCCCTGCAAAACCTACTTGGTGGCAGCAAGGGCTCTGCCATTTTGGTATCATGAATATTCATCACTGACAAGTTCTGTCTAACACTTACATGGCTGTAAACCCTGAGAGGTGCACTCTGCTTAATTTAATTACCCGCTGGTGGAAGGGGATGGCAAACCCTCCATGGCGAGTGGTGGAGGCCGAAGGGGCAGCGCCATGGGATGGACGGGGCCTGTCCCACACGCGGCGTACGGGGCTGCTCTCCGCTGTGCGCTCAGGCCCATCTCCATAGCTTGATCAAGGTTAGGTGCTGAGATTAAAACAGATCCTAATACGCCTGCCTGCCTTTCATCACAGCTTGCACGCGTGCTACTTGCTCAGCTAGCGGTTTGCAAAAAATATAAAGTCAATAATTAAGTATTATTCCTTTACTGGTGTGTTACAGCAATAATGGTATATCCAAACAAGCATTCCTCTTTTTTGACAATTAAAACAATTATAGCATAATTAGGCCTATTTCAAAGTTTTCTTAAGTAATTTGACATGCCAACCATTTACATTTCAGGTTTTTATTGGCTGAAAAGTCAGTTGTGAAACACAAACACACCTGTCAGCAATTAAAAAGGAAGAAGTAGAGAACTGTTCAGGAAATAATATCTGTGCTAATTAAAAACACTAGTTAAAAGCTTCCTGTTTGTTCCTCCAGTTGCCCCAAGGAGTGACCTTCCCCCCAGCCCATTTTTTCATATGTTGCTAACATGGTTTCCCATCTCCTGCTCCCAATGCATGTAACTAAGGCTCTTGGACAGACAATAATTTTGCTTGTTAGGGCAGTCTGAGAAGAGTCAGGCACTTAGCCTTCTACTTTTGATAATATATTCTGACAGCAATATTGGTTCTTTGTCAGCTGTGGGAGAAATACACCTGGTTTTCTTTATAAACGTGTTCCATATATGCTTTTTATACAGCACATCACAGACACATTTAAGTGGATGCACTGCCCAATTACCTCAGCCGAGCAACAACATCATATGGCATTTGCAGCCTTCCTCTTAACTCACAGTCATTAATCTCTGCACCTGGGTGGACTTGGCCCAACAGCTTCAGTCAAAAGCTGCTGTGTTGCTGGTACTCACCCATCTTATTTCCTCAACATTTTCAACCTTTGGCAGCATCATGCTTGAAGGCAGGGTCTTGGACTGCAAAAGCACCTCTAGATCTTCTTCTGCAAGGCCGCTGGACACAGAGTTGATCCTGACACACTTTTCACCATGGCCTAAGTCAAACTCTTCAAGGGTTTTCACGATGTTCAGTCTTGCTTCTCTCTACAGTATACACAAGTTCAGATGTGCAAGAAAAGAAAAAGAAAGCATATTTTCTATGGACAGAAAAACACACTGAGAAGAAAACTTGTTGAAATGACATGGAGGAAAAGCTAGACAGCCAGTGTAGTGGTTTCCCCAAAATGTCTGTCACTCCAGGACTTTATTGAAGCAGTCATTACCAGAACCTCACAGTTTTACCTTCCTATTTACTGTTTCTTTATAACTGGTAAATTCAATGCATGGGGTTTCTACCACTTGCAGAAAACAAGACTTTTGCATCTGCTAGATTTGTGTAACAAACACAAATCTTTATGCTAACATAATGTGTTGCACTAACTGTCTGCTCTACCGAACATGTGTAACAAACACAAATCTTTATGCTAACATAATGTGTTGCACTAACTGTCTGCTCTCTCAAAAATGACATAGTCTTAAATTTGCATAAAAAATTTTTTTGTAATTTAGCTGTGTTATTTTGCCTGAATGTCAAAAAGTACAGACGTATATATACCTCTTTGGTTTTCCTTTACTCCATGTATTTGAAGTGCATTAAAGGCAGTAATAGAATTCACAACTTGCACATAAAAACAACACTGAAATAACTCCAAGGTTTTTCTTAGACCACATGAAAGGGCATTCTGTTGGCACAAAATAAAATCTCCAAAGACACACTCTTCCCCTGGTCGTTTGCTATTTTTGTGAATGTAAATTTACAAATCTGTTTAATGGTTGACTTGCATGAAGAATACTGACATGCTTTTCTGCAATGAAATGCATTTCTGGGCCTGGAGAAGGGGGTAGGGGTTGAAGGAAGGTGCTGGGCTCCTTGCTTCCTGCCAACTGAAGTTGCAACCCCAAATTCCTTCCACTCACCAACAGCCCCTAACAAATTTGCATTGTCAAAATGCACACTTATCATTTCATTTGTGAAGAGTTTTTATGGGACTAATAAAACTTTAAAGCTCCTGACTCATGGAGGCTCAGGAATGACTTTAACAATATGCAGTTGCTGAATAGAGATGCTTTTCAAGAAAAAAAAAAGCAAACTCAAGGGGCAAAAAACAACAAAAAGAAATCATCAAAGTTAATATCCAGGCTAATACAAATCAGCAAGAGAGCACATGACAGTAGATTTAAACCAGACGGATGCAAACCTCTGCCGGCAAGAGGGGCAGAGGTGGTTTCCCAATGTGGTCTGAGTTAAACAGTGTGAGGGAACAGTAGCTTACAGTTGTCAGGACCGATGAGAACAGGGTCTCCCAGGCCACTTTAAGACAGCTCTGCAGTGTACTGATTTACAGGGCTGGGACCCCTGATAATTAGGGTAAGTTTAGAGAAAAGCAATTGGTGGCTCTAACTGGTTAAAAGGAAGGAATAATGAAGCAGAAAGTTAATGAAATCTGAAGCGAACAGCCTTCAGCTTGGGGCTACTAGCCGTGCTCCTCCAAAGGCTGGGAGCATATGCCCGCTAATCGGACAGACGGGAACAAGGCGCCCATGTATGTATCCTTGGGCTGCAATCAAGGGTCACGTTCAGAGGGAATCTCTGGAAAATGCAACCCAAAACACTCAAACTGCTGTGAATGGACTCTGTCTGGAGCCATTGGGGAAGCCACATAAAGATGCACACAGTTTAGTACAAACATGTCCAGCTGGAAGACAGCTCCGGCCCGTGGCTGTCTGAAATGGCTCTTCCAAATTAGGTAAACTCAACCATATGATGCCGATACTGGGAAATACAAATCCCCTATGATTTCCTTCTCTGACTCGGGGTAACGGGTTTCTAGGGCTGGGCTGAAAGTTTCTGGACATGATGCAGAAGGGTAGATTAAAATCACACTCCAAACCAATTTATGCTTTTAATTAAAGTCAGATTATCACCATTTCAGCACACACCGATGCGATTTGCAGAAGACAGATCTTCCCAAAGTATCCTCTAAGGCAGCACTCAATTGCAGCTGAAGGCACATCTCCAGGAAACTTGCAGCCTAATTTGCTATGATTTTTTTTCAGAATATAATAATGAGCACTAGACCATCTCATATCTATTTTTCTCCTCAGTCTGCAAACTCCCTTCCCAAAAAAGACAGATCATGTCTTTCTAGGTATATTTCCATACAAAACACTTATTAACAGGCTGTTGCTGTTATCAATTTACATAAACTAAATGTGCAGCCCTCTGGTACGTATCCCAAAAATAACCAACAACTTCACTGAATTTATACCAACCAACAAACATGGGGAGGGGGTTGATGTTTTTTCCCATATTTTAATAGAAAATATGTTGCTATGTTAGTTAACACACCCATGCCATCTGTTGGGTTGAGAATTTATGCGTTTTCTTAGAACTGCTATGTATTAGATCTGTCTGCCTAGATACCCCAGTAATGGAAATGCTTCCTTTCCATGATATAATACTTCTAGTCACTATAGTTTCCACAGCAAGAATCAATTTGTGTTTTTAATTGTTGAACAAACTGATGGAACCTGGCTGCCAAAGCCAGAGATTGTGAGAAGGCTGACTCTGTGCCTACCCTTCCTGCAATGGAGGAAATCTGACTGATGTTAGTGGGGAGTATCAGGTTCCCATAAAGGTTTCCAATAAAACATTTCATGGGTAAATAAAAAAATTATATACTGAAACCTTTGACCAAATGTACTAAAAACGTGAATAAAAGGGAGAGTCCTTTCTGCCTTGTTAGGCAGGGAAATGTAGAGGCTATTCTTATTGTAGAATTCGTGCAACAGCTAAAATCCTAACCTAGATAAACAACTCCAAAATTGTAACAGAGAAAAAGGTAGCCCTTGATACAATAATATCCTTACTGCCAACAATGGAAAAACTAGAATTTTTAAGGAATGGTGAGAAAAATATTTGCCCTGTTCTTCACATGAGAACTACAACATCAGATGGTACTTTGTCATGAAAGAATAGCTGATAAAGAAATAAACCAAATCATTAAGTAAAATATTTCATGCTCAAGTAGCTTGGGATGGTGGTATCCTCCTTGGGTCCCCTGTGAGTTGGGTTCTTTATCAAACTAAACAAGAGAGAAAGACAACAGAGAGCTTCATGGTAAATACTATTAAAATACTTTACATTTGTGCTGGAAAGCTCACTGAGGAAAAAAAAAGGTTGGTCAGGGTGGCTACTTTAGCAGCCCTTCTGTTTGACTCTGAGGAGGACACAGGAAGAGGTTCATTACCATGTGCAGCTACACCAACTGGTGAAGATAAAGGTTTCGATGACGCAGCATTGCTGACAGATCCATTGCTACCCAAACACACACACGCACCGAAATTAAAAATGGGAATACGCACATTGCGGGCTCCACTGGCACCCATTAAACCTAATAACTAACCATCCTCATGAGTTTCTAGCTCTGAATTATCAAATCTGCAAAGAAAACAACATCCGTCCACTTTTACACTCCAGTGGAAGAGGTGGTCCCTCGCGGCAGGGCTGCGCAGTCTCGCCATCTGGAGAATAAATCGAGTGTGAAGTACAGTATAGTTTGGGACCAAGCTCCGTGGCGGCAGCCCAGCAGTTAGTTCATTAGTCCCAAACTTGTGGGGATTAGTGCGGTATCAGCTCTACTGTCGGATGGGATCAGGCAGGCAGAGCGCGAGACTCAGGGAAGGGGGTGGCGGCAAAGAAGGAGCCCCTTGGGCTTGTTGATAAAACCACACTGTATTAGTGCACCTGAATGTGTGCTTTTGGTAACATTATTTGGAAACAGTTTCCCATCATCTGAATCAGTACCTTTCCATTTCTCCTTTTTTTCTTTTTCTCACCTTTTTTTTCCTGTATGTTATACGTCACAACATAGAAATTTCCACTTCAGAAGAGAAAAACTAAGGAAGAAAGAACGCCACAGAGCTGGAAGTTCAGCCACCCACTCACCTTGGACACACTGTTAATACAGCAAAAGATGGTCAGATTAACAGCAGATGGAAAAATTACATTTTCTTTTTTCTTTTCTAACTGGTAAAATTCCTTACAATCCTGCTTTTCAGCACTTTTTTCTATAAAAAAAGAGTTCCTGATTTTGAGACATTAAAAGCCTAGTACCTACCTGATTTTGATGACAAAATCTCTGTTTTGCTTTATTTTTCTTGCCTAGTCTTCCCCCTTTTTTTCTAAAGACCTCCAGGTCTTAGTGTAAAGATAGTGGTCATACTTAAATATATGTTTGCTTATAGAGCTCATCCTGTTAACATCTTTTGGTAACCATTCTTCATATGGAAATGTAAATATATTATGCACTAAAATGGCAGGCCAGAATCTATCACCCTCAATGCCGTAATAAGTTGGCATGTTTCAAATAAGAGAGGAAAAATTAATTACTATAATCACAATTCAAGTTCTTTTTTTGGTGACATGTCTGACATGGTAAAAACATGCAATTATGTGTTAATGTTAATTCCTTGGAGTGGTCTGTTTACAGAACTTGACATTGCTGAATATTTTGTCACTGGTATTAGTGCATGCCATACGAATGCACCTCTCAAATAAGATTTTGCAGAAGAGCACATATATATTATATACCTATAGTAGCTTTTGTGCATAATAGAGTTTCTGAGGGAAAGTTTGACATTTTCTCCATGCATAACTCTCCATCAATGAAGTGATGCCATACAGAATGATAGCATACAAATGCCATTTATTTCCAAATTCATAAATGGGATTGGCAAGAGAAAAGAGAAATTACATTTGTTTTTAAGGAAACAAAGAGAATCTTAAATGTGGAGCAGAGCACCTATGAGAGCAGCAGGTATTTGTCTCATGAGACTTGCTTTCTACCTTATATATATCAGGTACTCATGAGAATAAATCTTTGAAATGGCAAGTACGCATTTCTAGTTAGTCTTGTTAGACTGAAAAACTTAAAAACTGTGCTGTAAAATATGCACAAAATATCCAGGAAGTGGTTATTAAATATTTTCTTATTTTCACCTCTGAGCAGATAATCAGTTAACGAGTTTTTAAAGATTTAAGAAATTTTAGAACACATTTTCTTTTGGTTCAACATGGAACACACCCAACCCACCACATAACCAGTTCTAAAGGAAAAAAAGGGGCAGGAGTGGGGAGGAGCAGGGAGAATAGAGTCCCCACCATGTATGTTGCTGTCTCTCCTCTGTATTTCAGGTAAACACACATTTTAGCATAATGCAAGACACTGATTTTGCTGCTACTGTTTCCTGAAACCTTCATATTATTTCTTTTATATTTTTTTGTCTTTTATTTATTTTTTCTTTAATAAAAACCTTTTCACTTGTCTGAAAAAGATTCTTCATGACATAAAAATGAGTCATCTAACTCTGTGCACTTCTAGCATCTGCTGCTTTTCTCTCTGCTCTGCTAATTGTCCTTACATGCAGTACATGGTCTAGCAACACTGAAATGATGCAAACGTCAGTAGCAGTCAGCATTGTGATCTAAGCAGCAATTTAATTATGCTCTGCTCAGGAAATCAGATTTCTTTGCCTATTTCTCTAGAAGTTTCATTTAAGGTCTGGGAACACATCAGTGCACTTATCAGCAATAGCTACCCTGTATTTTTAAAAGACAAGATCTCTAAAAACTGTCCAGGAACAGCTGGGAGTGCCTGCTGCTGGGTCAGCTAGCAAGCCTCTCCCTCCCTCTACCAGCATGGACAATGTGGATCCTGAAGATATTAGGTGGGGGTCTATCCAACATCATCAGTGTTGCGCAATTTCCACATATGGTGGTCAAGTGAGACGCTGTGAATCTGGAGAACCAGTGAGCAAGAGCCTGAGGTTCTCTGAGCCAGCAGCCAGGAGCCAGGGCTCATGAATCCCAGTAAAGCTTTAGGGGTGCTCAGCTATGTCAGTACTAAATTTCTGCAGACCTTGACTGTCCAAGGATGTGGATATGAATGTAACAGCAAGATATTTCCACAAGTTGTCATGAAGGTATTTTTCTGACTTGCACATATCTCAGAGAAATTTAAACAGAGGCCAGTAGGCTGCTAGAATGAACTGGCATGTCACCCTGATTTTTTAAGATTTTCTAAGCCTTCTGAGGTTTACATTCTTGTAGCAAAATTTCTCAGACATTTTCTGTAAATAACTTATTGTTTTGCATTTTTTTTATGGAAGAGGAGAAATTTGATGGACTGTTGTTTTGTCCAGTGTCATTGGAGAGGTGACACTTTAACTCTCCAATCCACTGTCACCTTTAGAAATCTATAAATGTTGGAGTAGGAAAATAAACTTCCCTTTTTTACCTTGAGAACAGCAGCGTGTTCGTGTCGTGGTTTTTTTGAGTCCTATAGCGACACTGGCACATAGAAATATTCACATAATATGAAAACTGAGTATAAATGTCTCAGTAGCAAAAATGATACAGCACGGTATATGTGTGTGTGTGTGTGTGCATAAACACAGAGACAGGCTTGTACCTTGAGATTATGTGTACAGAAATGTTTCAAGAGGTTTTTAATGATAGTAATATATAGAGCAGCTTAAATAAATCAGAGTTTCGTTCATGCAGGTAGGCAGCTATTCTTCTGTCTGCCAATTTTTATAAACACTTACAAAAGAGATGTAAACAACCTTTCAATGAACACAAATCAAGCTAGCACTAATTTAAGCTGGCTGCAAGAAGTAGTCTCTTTACTTTTTTCCCCTGGCTTTCTGAAGATACTTTCTGTTTTGTGACAGATTAGCATCACAAATGAAAATTCTTTAGAAGCATTAGTGTTAATTAGTCTTCCTGGACAGTCCAAATGAGCTACTGAATTAGAAATAAGGCCACAAAATAAACAATCTAATGTATCAGTTAAAAAAAGGATTACACTTTTCTTTCATCTGAACTTAACAGTAGGTTAATTTTTATTTAAAAATATTACAGTTTAAGATGCATTTACTTGGCAATGTGTAAGAGATAGCTATGGAAAATGTGTACATTTTGACATCTATTTTTTATTTTTACAAGTGCATCATTTTGTTAATGCTGATAATGAAATGCACTGCTGTCTGTCAAAAGTACATATGCTTTAGCAAACTATCAATCCCTCTTCAGCAGCTGATTTCAGATGTGATGATTCTAAGTGAGATACAGATCAAATGTTTTAAAGATTGTCAAATTATTGCCTCAATTATTTAATAAATCGATTGAAAAAAATACTTAGAGCCAAGAGAGGTTTTCTGAAAAAATCCCAGCTGGCTAGAACTTTATCCCTGCTTGTACTGGAGGAACCAGTGTCTGCCCCCAGCTGCTTAATAGCTCCTAGGAACAAGGAAGGCATTAAGAAAAATCAGGTTAGATGTGCCATGGCATCTTTTATCTGTCCTCTTTTCTGGAATAAACTTTTCCCAGCATACCTACAGTCTCAATAAAGCTATGTTTCAAAGAGAAGGCTTGAAACAACAGTTATGTTTCTGGTGTTGTGCAAACACTGATTAACAGCTCTTATCTCAGTTTTCATAAAGTGCTTTATCTGCATCAGTAAATTAGCAAATTAATATTCTGTAATATGATCAAAGCCCCACAGAATGCCCTAAGTCCAAGTGTTCACAGCAAAACTGTAATGTTACAAAAAAGCTCTCAACTCTTCATTTTCAACATACATTTTAAAGTTAAGTGGTGTCACCTTGTAGATGCATGCCTTTCCTTGCAGTGGGGATTCAAGAGCAGAACTGGTCACTCAGGGGTCCTACGCTGGGAAAGGTACTCCCAGAAGTTCTCCACCAGATGGGCTCTTGAGCCACCTAGAAGAGGACTTCTGAAACCTTCTCATACCATAGGCATTTTTTAAAAGTAGAAATTACCTCATGTAGTACTGCATATGCCCTTGTGAGATCATGCCATTCATATCAATTTCCATGTATAGACTCTCTAAGAAAATCTATACCTCTGGATTAATTTAGTTCCCAGCTTCACCCAAAGGTTTTGGGTCTCAGCTGCCGACAAGGCACAACTGCCCATGTACATCCAGACTCTCCTTTGGGGGACTGAATCATCTATTTCCTCCAAACCACAACACAGGTGTGGTTTCAGAGGTAGATCTCTTCAGGCATCATGCCCAGAGAGTGATTTGGGCAGGACTGCACCAAGTTCAGCTGCCCCCACCCTGCTCCTGTGGCGCAGCTCCAGCAAAGCCTGTGTCCCTCCAAACACTCACATGAGCCATCTTGCCAAGCCCCAGGGTGTGCAACACACCCTCAGTTAACGCTTAGAAACCTCATGGTGGTATGCCACCCTGCTCATAGGCTGGAAATCAAGAAAAACCACCCAAAAACCAACCATACCACAAACCTAACTACTCCATCAAAACCCCATGAGGAGACACAGAGTACCCATGTGCTACTTATGCAGCACTGCACTTAGCCTGCTCTAGAGATTTGCCCCTATGTCATGTGGGCACAAGCCCCTCTGCCACACTAGGTGAGGGCAGCAGGGATCTCTCCTTGGATGCCACACATTTAGGATTGTAGAGGCAGCCTGTAATTGCAGTAATTACTTCTGTGGGAGAATAATGTTATGAGATGTTCAACACAGGAAACTTTGATCTAACGAGCTTTGCATTAAATTGACACAACTCTTGCCTTCCTGCAAAGTAAACTTGTTTTATAATTGTATTTCTCAGCCAGTGCTCACCTTAACAGAGATCCACCTCACTAAGCTGGATTTTGCCTGAAATCCTTCTTTCTCTACCAAAAGAAGGGCTTCCTTTTGATAGAAATCTCACTTGCGTGGGTGACTGGGGTGAGTCAAGGAACCCAACAATCCCACTTCACCCCAAATGTAGGTTTTAGCACATCCTGCAGGCAACATTTTCTCAGATGCTCCATATGATGAGGCAAAGCCCACTACACCTTCTGGTAGAGTCCCTGAAGGATGGGCAGTGGTACAAAAGCAGTTGCCCTCCCTTCTTTCCGCCCCCACACCCCAGAAGTGGGAGAGGGGAAACAGCACCAGAACACCATGTCCCATGTGTCCCCGTATTGGCAGTGACTAGCTGAGGCAGAGAGTGATCCCTGATACAAAATAAAATTATTAAAAATAAACTCCATGACTCATGTATTCATGGCAAGGAGTATGAACCTTTTAGAAATTAATTCACTTGTGTTCTGTGGTCTAAATAAAACCTGACAATGTGAATTTTTCCCTGCCTAGACCTGTGATTGGTGTCAAAGGAACTGAGATTTTTCTCCAGTTTGAAAGTGGGACCTGAGAAGGTGGTTGTTTTCTAGGTCAGATCTCCATCAATCCTTCAGGATTGTAGGGTGGTATTTGTACATCACTGATAGATGTATTGTCCTGGTACAATACAATACATACCTTTATAGACATGATGAGAATTGTTTACTGGCATTCTTCAAAACCTGATTAAGTTCTTCATTTAGATATTCCTGATGGCAGTGGAACAAGTTATTAGACCTCATGACATTTCCTTCCCATAGCTTTTCTTCAACTTACCTCCCTGATGAAATAAATTACTTTTAAATACTAGGTTGACTGAGAACATGTTCCTCAGTGGGGCTTCTGGAATATCTATGAAGTTTAAAGTAAAGTTGGTGCATATTTCCCAATAAAACAATAAAATAAACCAATATGTGATTATTTCTGCAACATCTAAGCAGTTCTGATCCTCTTCTGCTTATTCCCATTCCATGCTTCGCTTTTTCCTTATGCAAGCTTTTCCAATCAACTTTTTCTTGAGCTGAGATGCAAACTGGATCACTGAAGCAAACCCATTAGAGAAACTCAGGTTTTCCTGTGCTCCCACAGAACAGAGTAGGATTTTGTTTTTAACCCCAGCCCATTTAATCAGTCCTGTTTACAGCCTGGCCAAACAAACAATTGCACCACTGCAAGCAAGGGCATGGCAAAGGAAGACAATAAGCAGCTAGGAAGGGCAACATGGAAAAACATATTTCTTGAGCCCAACAGATGAGCACCCACGGTTGCACCTAGTTTGTGCCCATGAGGAGAGTAGTCGCTAGGACTCAAGCAAATGCCTGCATCCCTTAATAACCCTCACACAAGCCCCATTCTTGCATCTTGTATTTCCCCATAAAATTACCTCAGCATAACCAACAGGGGCATCTGGAAGCAGAGCACCTTGTTAAATTATTGATTACTTGACTAACACAACTTTTGCCTTCATTTATGTGGTTCCCTTCATAACATTTTTTCAGACCTGACTATGCAGGGCTCCTTCACCTGTGCTTTTGTTAGCTACTCTTGCATCTGTCCAAATCTGACATGAATTTCATTCACTTCAAGCAGACTGTTAGGGTTTGAGTTCAAATTCTTTACACATGGCTTATCAGGTATTTTCTCTCACTTTCTGGACAATGACTCTGCCAAATGTAGTGTAAGTAAAAGACTAATAAGAAAATGGGTTCAGCTTTGAACCATTTCTATAAACATACAATAAATGCTGGGGTCAGCCTGGACTTTGTACTGATTTAACTACTTCAGATTTATTTGACACCAATAACATTACGTTGATGTAATGCTCTGGAATGAAACTATTTGCTAAAATGCTACTAGCAATAAATATAATTTATTCTCCTGTGTGAATAAAATTCATAGACAATCAGGATTTTACAGCAATATAACTGCATTAATACAGTACTGCTGCTTTGTTTGTCTTATATTAATTTTAAACCAACGGTGATAAAATAGAATTCAATGTTTACAAGTTTGACACCCATTAAACTGCCTTTTTTCTCACTTTCTTTTCCTCTTATATTTTTGTCCAACTTGCTTTATTGTTGTGTAACTGTCTGAACAAAGTATGTATTTAGCATTTTTTTTTCTGTCCTTTCGACTTTATATGATTCTCCTTCTTGTTCTGAATGAAGGACTGCCAAAAGAGATTAGTAAAAATGCGTTCTACTTACCTAAAAAAAAAAAAAAATTTTTTGGGGAACTGTTCTGCTTTACTTGCTAAACCTGTTTATATTTTTTGATTACCCCAGTAGTAATGCATTTTGTATTGAGAACGGAAGGTAGTTTTCCCCCCAAAGTGCTCAGAAACATTTTCTCCAGCCAGAATCCCCACTCCCATCACCTGCATCAGATGCAGGTTAATCCTGGTGGGACTCAGGTGATGTTCCCCTCCCTTTTCTTGGCAGTGGCTTCTCCCTGTGCTGCCAGCCTGCCACCAAGCATCGTGTCCGTTTGGCAGCCACCCCTCAACCTCCGGAAGCTCCCTGGCTCCATTTCCTCATTCCAGCTGGGCACTGAGGCACTGTCCCTGCCAGTGTGCTAGCAGTGCTTGTGCTGATGTGTGCTTATGCTGCTGCATACAGAAGGTTGTTGGTGCCCTTCCCTGGTTAAGGTGTCTTTGCTTTTGCTTAGGGTGGGGCTGGAGCCGGCACAATCCAAAGCAGTCCTACATCCAGAGCACTTCACTTCTGTTCTGAGGACAAAACACACAGTGGCATTAATGCTCTCTGACTTATCTCTTGGCAAGTTCCCTACCCATTTCTCTCCTCACTCTTTGATTTGGCAAGCAATCATCAATAAACTTCCTAGGAAGTCCCTCTTTAGAGGCAGTAGGCTTCTGCAGCACGGGTGCAGAAACAAGTCCTTCTTGAACCCACTAGAACACTCCAATATCTGAGGGTGCAAGGTACAACAGTACCGGAAAACTATTGTAAAGTTTGTATCTTACCAAAGCTTCCTTCTTTGCTGGTTCTCCATTTGATCTATCACCTTCCCCACTGGGCTTCAGAAGAAGCCGAAGAATCACATGACTGCTGAGGCTGGAAGGGACCTCTGGGGGTCATTTGTCCAATCCCTGGCTACAGCAGGGACACCCAGATCGGCACACCTTGGACTCTGTCCAGATAGCTTTTGAATATCTCCAAGGATGGAGACTCACAACTGCTGGGAAATTTGTCAGTGCTCAGTCACCTACACAGTGAAAAATTGTTCTGGTGTTCAGAGAGAACCTGCCATGTTTCAGGTTGTGCCCGTTGCCTCCAGTCTTGTCACTGTGCATCCCTGAGCAGAGCCTGGCTCTGTCCTTTTTGCATCCTCTCTGCAGGTATTTATACACATTGGTGGGATCCCCCTGAGCTGAACAGACTCAGCTCTATAAGCCTGCCCTCAGAGAAGAGATATTCCAGGTCCTTCAACTTTTTTGGAGCCCATTCCTGAGGTGTCTCCAGTATGTTCATGGCTCTTGAGTACTGATACCTCTGACATTCCCCTCCACATGATTTGCAAGGTTTAGAAGTCCTCTCTGCTCTTTGACAGGCATCTTTGAACATATTAAAACTGTCTACTTTTTTTTGTTTTTATAATGCTAAGGTCCACTTAAAAAAATACTAGTAATAAGCACTCAATTTTATTTATTAATATTGTTGTTTTTAAAATTCTCATGTCCCTTCATGCTCTCAGCATCACCTTTTCCAATACAATTCTCATTTCCAACTGAGTGATTTGATCTTTGCTTTAAGATAATTTTTCATCTGTTGCTTATTTGGCTTTATTTCTTCTTGACCAGGTTTCACAGCTTCAGATTCTGTGTTGGCAGTTTCTTGGCCAGATTTCCTTTCCTGTTGACCAGATATAATCTCTGCCAGTATGGATGCTAAGTTCTCTATTGCTGGCCAAGCAAAAATCAATCATGCTGGATCTTACTAACATAAATTTACACTCAATAGAAATGTAATCCTCTTGGAAATTAACATCTGCCCTAACATAAACTTTGTCACATTTTATGACTGCTTATGAATATTAATTAATTATTCCAGCCCACTAACATGCATGTTTGTAAATAGACAGCTATTAGGACAATTAAAATAGCAAGATGAGTAGCAAAATGGCTTCAGTCTAACAGCTATACAAATAGATATATATTTAAGAATACTACTTCTGCCTGTGTTTCTCAGGACAGGCCGTTGTTCAACTCCGTACGCATGTGGACCTACTTTCCAGCTATTCTTGTTTCACATCTATATTGCAGAATCACTGCAGAGCCACAGGCAGGATGAACCCCATTGTCCTCTAGACCATTCAAGCTTGGCACAAATGCACGATCTAGCGACGAGAGCTTTCACGCAGCCAATTCCGCGTGCCCAGAAGTTCAGCTCAGCTTTTTCATCCTGAACAATGGGGAAGCAAGGGGGATAGCCTAATATTTCATCCTCTGGTTTGCCTACGTAGTCTTTGTCCACCAGTGTTCTGTGGCATTAAAGGTGAACCTCTTTCATGCGACAGCTATCAAAAAGCCTTCCTCCTCTAGACAATGCAATGATGAGTTAGAGTCACTGTTTGTTGTTATCCCGATCTGCTTTTCAAATCAAGATGCTTTTTCTATGATCTATATAACTTGTTCTCTCCTTCTGTGTCTCCCCACACCATGGCATGCAATCTCTAGCTTAAATACAGGAAAAAATTCTGAAAATTTGTTTTTCTGCTGTCCTGTCTCCTAGGCATACCCCCCTCCCTTCAAGCTTTCCTTGTACTTTTTTTTTACTGCTTGTAGTCAAAAAGCTACTGAAATGTTTTTGTTTGTTTTTTTTGGTGTTTCCCTCCCTCACCTTCAGTTGATGTTTGTAAAGCATTTAACACTACACCAGGCGGGTTAATTTACTGCACTGGTAAAACAGGCTATTTGGAGTGTCTTGCAACACTGACATGTTTTCAGCTTGAAAATCAGATGTCTCCATCCCAAAGGAAAGAATTCTTGCCAAAGCTTTGTTTATATCGATGCCAGGTGCAATCTGGCCCAACAGTGGTAATGACATATGAACACTAAACAGTTTGTAAAAAACATACTTCAAAATGAAATCTGAATCCTGTCTATAAAGACCCAGGTAAAGGTCTTACTAGGAATTTGCCTGGTGTAGAAAAGTATTTCTTTGTAGAAACATTAATTTGGCTTCTGGGCTCCCTTTAGTGTTATTAGTGATTTCAGTTTTTTCATTACAGTTTGTTTTTCTTTTGCTTCTGGTAGAGCTTTCAAAGCCAAAGGTTTATTGTGTAAAAACATTTTAACAAAAATTACTGCAATTACTGTATTTAATATTTTATTTTGTACATGGCTTTTGCATGTATGATTAGGAAAATAAACCTTTTCTTTTTTTGCTTCACAGAGAGCAACCCTGACCTGGTGAAAATTAGAAATACTGCAATGCAAAGCATACTGCAGCACCTTTTGAAAGGGAATTGCCAGAATTTAATTGCATCCTCCTGTTCTTAAACAAGTTCAAAATACGCTTTCATACCTAGAGGCGATTTTTTGGTTATTGGTAAGTTAAACCTGTGTAAGAGTCCTGACCCTTAGATGAAGTAACTCCCTGCCCATAGTGTGAAAGCATCAGAAACCTCGGTAGGCTGCAAATTGTGTATGCTTGTCTGATCTCTGAGATGGTCACATCCTTTGCAAACTTAAGGTAAAACTGTGGAAAGCAGAGGTGGGTAGACACACTGAAACGTTTTTAATATGTGCCCATATTAAAATTTAATTTGTTAAATTTGTTTGCAAATCTGTATTAAATTGACACACCCACTAAGATTTTGTTTGCAAATCTGTATTAAATTGACACACCCACTAAATCAGCAGCCATTTAAATGAAGATCTGACCCTAAAAAAATCAATGACATTTATGCAGTGATCAGATTCTTCTCCCTTCAGAGGGTCAGCGTTAAACCCAAATGCCCATTGCTGCTGTCAGTATGTGTGCTGCTGTAAGGAAGGTGCCCAGTGTGATCTACATATCCTATAGGCATAGAGCAAATCGCTTCCTCAAAGAGTAAACCAAACAAAAGCCAGAGAACAACAGCAATAAGAGACTATTTGACAAAAAGCTATTCATGTGCAGAACCCATTACCTCACCACATACCTAAGGGTGAGCCAGTGGCTCTGGGTTTTGTCTTAAGAAGAAGCGGAGGGAAATTTTCAGGATGCTTTTCCCACGTGTTTAAAGTAAAATCAGGAGATCAGTATGCCTTTAAAATGAGAGATAAGCCTCTTAATACTTTAACTCAAACTTCACAAATCATGATTTTTGAATCAGTGCCTCAGCAGAAAAGGAAAGACTCAGATTTGCAGATGGCAAGTTGCTTGCTGCAATCTGAAAGGGTCTATACTATAACGGCAAAAAATATGACTATATACACTTTCTTCCTCTGTCCATCTGCCACTGTTATAGTCTAGTGTGGGGGTGATTTTATTTAAATTTGGACTGTTTGCAGGCTGATTTCTCATTTCTGCAATTATTAGGTTTGTAACCAAAAGAGTAAATAGATTTTTTTAAAAAATCCCAACTGCTGCCTTAGTGCTGTGTGATTTAAATAGTGAAATCATTGCTACAGACTGCCACAGAAGAAACCTGCATACATCTGCTGCTGGTCTGCGTGGTATCTCATCCAGTGACTATATATGTACATATTTACATGGAGGGAATCTTTGGGAATCTTCTCAATTCTTGCAAGTACTTTCTGAAATGGAAGATGCAGAATCTTCTGGTGGTAATGACCAGGCAGACCAAGAAAAACGGAAGAGAAATACATTAATAATAGAAAATGAGTGATGTAAATATATATTTAATTTATTAATATTTAAAGGTCATAGGAAGAGTCATCTTGTTTTACTCACTTATTATTCTCCTTCATCCAGGGAAACGACACAGTAGATGCCCTGCCAGCTAGTTTTCCCCACACTCCTAAGAAAAAAGGACAATGGACAGAGGTATGTATTTATAAGACACAGGGACATTGGAAAGCTGTCAGGAACCATGACTGCAAGCATCAGATCATTCACCTTTCTCCTTGCTCAAGACTTGTCATGAAGACGACATACAGATGGATTTTTGTTTTCTTGTTTTTCAAAGGGAGTGGATTTGCCTTTAAAAAGCCTTTGTGCTTTTAGCCATCAGACTCTCATCATTGCAGGAACGGCCTGGTGGATCTGCCTCCTGGAGTGGCGTCCTCATGGACAAATCCCCCAGCCCAGACTGGTTCCCTGTGCTTCCCCCATGCCCTTGGCTCCCAGTGGCACTGGTGCACCAAGGTGATGTCCCTGGGGCTCTGCAGAGCGGGCAGAGGGGGCTCTGCCCCCAGCACATCCTGCTCCCCAGAAGGCAAGCTGGTGACTGCAGGGAACAGAAACAGCTGTCTAAAACTGCCAGCTCTGCCAGGCTGATGGCAAAGGAATTACATCAAATAAGGGAAATTGACTCCTTGATATGTTATGTTTTTAAAATGGCCTGTGATGTTGCATGATAAGTTGTTTTAGGGCTTGTAGGTCATTAGCTGAGTGGATCTGAAAAAACAATATCTGAAGACAGACTTCTAAAGGATTCACTTTAAATAGCTTATTCTGTGAGAATGAAAAAACATCAAACCAAAATTATTGCAGAAGATTGATTACTGTCACTTTCACACTGCAGAAGTGTCAGTGTGCAAGATGGAAGCTCAAGACCAGTAAGACAGTAAATATTTTGAATCTATGTTTTTTTGCAAGATGGAAGAAAACAAAGCAGCTGCCCACAAGGCTTCATCTTGCTCTGAGTCTCATGGGAACTCCATCAATGAAGAGGGGAGATGACTTTGGCCCACTGCTTGGCAGTACCTTGAAAAGTATATTTGGAGGTATAAGCCATCTGCTTGGTCTAAATACTAATGAAATTTAGCCACCTTTTGGATGGCCCACCTTATATATTTTTTCACTTTCTTTCTTCTTTTTCCTTCTAAATTTAAAAGGAACTTTGATTTTGTTAGCTTTTGCATTCAATATTTGTCCTCCATTGAGATGGTATTGATATAATTTGGCATGCATGTTGTTCTAAAGTCACTGAAAACAGTGGTAAAGAGCACTGAAGAACATTGTTTGCCATGGATCTGAAAATTTATAAACATTAATGTATTTGCTTAATATAAGAAAATGAATAGGCAGAACACACTTTGTTGCACAGTTCTGAAATTTGGCTCTTTGTCTAAAGCCAATGTAAAAAGTAAATGGGTTTCAAGCTATGTAAACTTTAAAGTATCCAGCACCTTTGTCACTTATTCCATGTCAAGTAGGTACAGAATGTAGTGATTATGATAAGGAGGCTTTTCACATCCATTTCTACCAGTAGTAACCCAAGACGCAGAGGGGGGTGAAGAACAAGGGTCATATTTATAATCTGGAATGCTGCAAAATGTATCTCTTCAAGTTTTCAGCTGAACTGAGATATTTATCTTAACAAGATCTAATTAGACCTAATTTCCATAGCATATCAATTATTTTCCTCATTAGAGTAGCTAATGCCATGTTCAGATATCATGGCAATCAAGCTTGCGATTTCTGGAAAAACTGGTTAGAAGGCTTAGTATTAAGTGTGTTTCCAACTGTGAAATTTATCCTTCTGAGCAATGCCTCCCAGTTTACTCACTTTGTTCCAGGATTCTCTGCAGCATATGGCCACTGGAACCCATTAAATAACACAAAGTAAGACAGGCAGCGATGAGTCAAAAATAGCTGCACTAGTGAATCGCCTTTCAAAATTCTGTCTCTAACAAGAAAAAATAATGAAGAATAAGACATGCAATTAGAAGAAATTAAGGTCAATTTTCAAGCCGGGTTGCCTACATGGTGGTTTCGAAATCCACGTTAGGCACCTCAAATAAAAGCAGCCTGATTGAACACCTGCAGCTCTTGGCAATGCACTCGTGTATATAAGGCAGCCAGGCAATTCTTGATCTCAGAGTCTCTACATCTTGATTTTATTTTCCCCAGTTCCTAAACATCCTAAAACTCTGGGTTCTAATCACTAGGTTTAACACGTTCCTTTTTCCACCTAAGGAAGAAACCCAGTGCTTCCAGTGTAGGGCCATATGTGTGCCATACACTTGTTGTTCAAGTCCCATTGGCTCAGTGTGAGAGTGAAGGCACTTTTTTCATTACAGGAGCTTGTCGCATTGTATTTGGCCAAATGCATTGTCACAATATACTTGGATTCCTTGCAGCCAGCCTGAGTCGTCTACAAGTTTGGTGTCTGCTCTAAGGCTTTTTCTAGAGGTTTTGTTACAGAGGTCAGTATATCTGCAAGGAGATTTATCTTCTAGAGTGGCTACCTGAGGCACTGAGATTATTTATTCCTTGGAGGCACCCAGATCCCACAGCTGAAGCACCTTCTTCCTAGGGAGCTACAACAGTCAAGCTGAATCTCACCTCAGTGTTTTCAGGGCTTGTGTCTCCTATCCCACATGAGACACACAGCATTTTGCAAATATGAAAGGCAGAGGTAGAGTCCTCTGCTGCTATAAGAATATTACACTAGCAGTGGATCTGAGCTCAATGTATGGTTGTACTGACATACTGCATGGCTGAGGGCAGTTTCCATTCACAGCTGCACCCTAACCATTTATTTATTTCTTCTCACTTAAAATACATCTAGTGCTCTCAATGGGTACACCTTGAATGAGGCACAGGAAACATGCACGTTTCTGAATAAAGGGAATTCTTTACTTGATGCATTTTCATAGAATCACAGAATGGTTTTGAAGCTTTGTAGTTATTATTATTTGGTTACGTTTGTATCCAACTCCCTTCATTAGCAAATAAAAACATGCTTCATCTGGCTGTCCAAATGATATATTCAAACAAAGTATACCAGAAAACAAGCAACTGTACTCTTATGACCTGTGTTATGAAGAATAAAAATTTATCTAAAGGTCCAGAGAAGGTACATGCTGTATTCGTCCCCTTATATCTAAGCATGTCTATGAATTTAATGGGCATATTCAGGTATTGTGCGGATAGGAATCCAGCCACATTTCTCCTAATTGATTTGAAATTATATGGAGAGTAACAGTGCCAGAAGACAAATTAGTTTGCTCTTTCATACTGAGCTGAAGTTGTTTGGTTTTCTTAAAAGAAATAAAACTGATAATTGTCACTACAGTAAGTAAATATGTCTGAATACATGCAGAAAGCAGATCTATTGGGTAAGAAGGTTACAGAATCTCATTTTGTGGTCCATCTGCTCCCTCTTTGCTTCCCAAGCCAACAGACACTAATCTGGGATGAAGAAACTGACAGGACATGGGGGAGGAGTAGACGGTCATGATTCCTGCACGTTTCAGCTTTTTGATATATGTGCTCATGCCATTGTGATATAATAGAAGGAAAATAACGCAGTGGAGTCAGGAGGACAATTCCAACAATTATGCATTGCAGCAGCATTTCACTGCTCAAGATTTTATCACATATTCAGTGCAATTTACATGTTTTACCACTGAGATCTGAGCACACAAAATTAACGTTCAGGGGAGAAAAGATGCATTGCTGGAAAAGATTGTTAAGCAGATCATAAGCTGAAATAAACAGCTAAATAATCAGATTGAGTTAAGAAAAGTGCCCAGGGTACTCCTGCTGGATTTTTTCTCTAATTTGCATCTGCATTGATGGTCTTGGAGAAAATGTGAACATCATCCTAGTAAAAATTTCTAGTGGCCGTAGCATGAAATAAAAGTGGTTAAAGAGGATGAGAATTAAATAAAGAAGAGGTAGGGATAAAATCAAAATTCAAAGCCACAGACCATGAGTGCGAAAGACAAAGCCGAGGTGGCAGTGTGGCTAATGAGGGATGAGAATGAGAGAGGGATGTGCTATACGACTGTGCAGTAATCAAAAAAAGGGCCAATGGTGCTGTATCTTGTCATCTCCATCTCTGCACAGTTCAGCAACAGCACTGCCAGTTTTTACTTCTAATTCTGGTCACTTTGTCATCAGGAAGACCATAATGAGTAGAAATAAGTTTCTATGGAAGCAAAAAGGAGCAAAGTGAAAAACAGAGATTAAAAGAGATAAATATATATTGTTTGGTTTAACTATAATCAAGAAGCAAGTGTACAAATAATTCAAGCATTTGAACACTTCACTAAAAGTGGTAAGTTCTTGAACATAATAAAAGAGAAGCACCATTAGCATTTTGGATAAGAACTATGAAGGAGTTACAAAAACCAAAGCTGCTGTCAGCAGGGAAGTGTGCCTAATGATTAAAGCACCTAATCCAAGATTTAAAAATAATTTCGACCACATGATGTGAAGCACTGATGCAACATAAGGTCCCTCTGCCAGGTGAAGGCTGTTCAAAATTTCTAAAAGGGCAACTTTGGTCCAGATCAGAGGCTGTGGGTGTGCACAAAAATGGCTGGACTTCCCTCAGCTAACCATGGATTTCTCATGGATTCCTTCTTATTCCCCTTCCATTCCCACCCTTCCAAAGCCACCTGGCTGTCCCTTGGATGTGGTTACCTTCCCTTATGTGCAGGACCATGATGATTCATGAGGAGAGTGGCTTAACTTTGATGCATGAGCCAAGATGCACGTTTGTCAGCCTAGAATTGCATGGATCCAAGTCACATCCTCCAGTCTGTGTGATGCCTTCAAATGGCCAGAGTCATCACCGAAAAGTCAGCCTAAGCTCTATCTCCTCACTCTCTTGTGTTTTGGAAGCTGCTCTTGATGCATTCATCTTTCACAGAGGCTGTCAAAAATTCTCTGTGCCCAGGAGCAGACACAGGGCCTAAACTTTCCATGGCTCAAGGACTTTCTCCTTACAGGCTTACTCACTAGGATAAATGGCTATGAATTACATTATATTGATTTTGTGAGAGCCAGGAATTTTACACAGCAAAGCCTACACATAATTACAGCTCTTCCTCTGAACTTCATCTAGTGCTTCAGGATTTATAAAAATCAGACTTGAGATAACAAAAGAGATTCTCTGCACAGCAAGCTTTTCCAGACAAACCTGCCCAGAACTCTTCTCTTACGGTTTAATGTACTGCAGGCACAGTATGCAATCACGGAATAAGGATATGCTTGGCATGAGCCAAGATGCACATTCGTCAGCCTAGAATAGCATGGGTCCAAGTCACATCCTCTGGTCTGTGTGATGCCTTCAAATGGTCAGTCATCACCAAAAAGTCAGTTTAAGCTCTTTCTCCTCACTGTCTTGTATTTTGGAAGCTGGTTTTGAAGCATTCGTCTTTCAGAGAGGCTGTAAAAAATTCTCTGTTCCCAGGAGTAAGAAGAAAACAACTTCCTCCTTCTACCTACACCGGATGAGAGATCCTTGGAAGGAGTGGAAGGCCCTTTGTGATTAATAGTCCTTGACTGGATTATTTCATGAATATACTCTTGCTTTTTGACTGATGCTCATTGCCAAACTATAGAAAGGAAAATGATTCTAACTATTCATTGTGTGAAACAGAGCTGCTTTTTTATTTGCCTGGAACGTGCCACTTGGTAATTTTTCTTGTTTGAAGCATCTTGTACCCGCAGCCAAAGGCAGACAACTCAAGGACACAGCTGGTCCTACAGGCTCTAGAGAAACCCTGGGAACAAAACCAGGGCTGCAGAGTTGAGAGAAGACTCCACAGAATGAACGTGCAAAATCAGACTTGGCAGAGAAAACCACCACAAGTGTGGAGCACAGCCAGGCTTCAGTGAGTGCCTCAGTGGAAAACGAAAGGGCCTTTGTCCAGAACATGACTAGCAGAGGTCAGCTAATGAATAATACAGTAACAACACATTCTCCGCACCTAAATCCCATGTCCAGCCTTTAGATCCCATCTCTTGATGCAGCTGGAAAGCCAATGCAACCGAAGAGTACTTTGACAACCCATGTGTCTATAACCTGTGGGAAGAGAGGGCCAACGGCTCTGCTGGCTTTCACTTTGCAGTCATGAATGTTTGGTAGCGTAGCAGAAAAAACGGTGCAATCACCAGCTTCCAGATGGCCATGGCAGTGGTTTTGTTCCCTTTTTGCAAGGGAGTTCATCAGCTATGTATGTGGTCCTTCTCATCCTGCAGCTCTTGCACTGCTGCTAAGTCCTCACTGTGGCTGCTGGACTGCCTCTGCCCCTCCTGCAGGACAGACACTGGAGTGCTCTGTAATTCCAGATCCACCTGCAGCCTGGCTTTCCCTGTGCATGGCCTGGATGGCACAGGAGATGGTACTGGTGGCTGAAGACTCCAAGCACAGCTCTGATCCCCTTTATAGGGTCTTTGTTTTCTCCCAGCACATTCTTCTGTATTATGTGAGCGGCTGAAAATCAAACAGCATCCTGGAAATGGCACAGTTTCCATGGCAGGTTATCTGATGTGGTGACCAGTGCCCCACACACTGCAGGGGTGGGAAAGCCAAATGCAACAGGGCAGGGGATACTGTGCCCCAGACCTATGTCCAAAAAGAAGGGAGACAGACCAGCCAAAATTACATAGGTGGGCAGGTTGAAGCAGCTAAGCAGCAACCCAACTGAGCAGGCCTACATAGAACTGCTGCCAACCATATATGTAAGAGAAATCACTTGTTGCTGTAAAACGCACCCTGAACACAGTTATAAACAGAATTAACATCAAAATATGGATGTTCGGATGAATGAATTAAAAGCAATGACAATTTTGATTGGTTCATAAAACATGCAATTAATTTTTTTCTGCAGATAAATCAAAACACACAATTTTTAAAGGAGAACCCAATTCACCCTATATGCTTTAGGTCCAATATATTTAGCAAAAGCCAAATTAAAGAGATTGAAAGGAATCTTTGCACAAGGGTTGAAAAAGAATCAAGCCCCCCTTGATTGCAGATCGTGCAGGGGCTAGTGCTGTCCTCTGTCTGGCAGCAGACTCCCACCCTTTCCACCAAAATAACTTGCTTACTAATAATGTCTCTTTTTCTGAAAGGTGTAAATGGGCCCTTGTTCGAGCTCATCACAGATTCAGCTATATTCTTTTCTCTCCAGTAATCTGGACATTTTTTTCCCTGCAGATAGTTTGTGTGTTCCATTCGTTGCTATTTGCTAGAGAAAGACTCTTGGGCTTTTTGCCCTTTGTATTTCCTCTCTTCTTTCATGTGGAGAAGACTGCCAACGTGGGATTTGCAAACTGCTGCCAATATGGGATTTGTGCTGCTGCGGCTGCCAATCTTTAATTTAGCATATGTATAAAGCTAATTTTTGGACACGATGCTAGTGCCTGGCATCTCTGCAGGAGTCAGCCAGGTTGTAATGTTTGTATTGTACTGCACTATAAAAAAACAATAAAAAGAAAATATAAAGGAAAAAGCCTTTTATCTCTAGCTTTATAGCTACAGATATGGTCTAAATACTTGTATTCTCCCTCTGCATCTAAAATTCGCTTCCTCCTTTCTGTGCCATAGCCCTTTCTTTCAGATTTGCAATTTGTGTTGCCTGTATTAGAAGCCAATGATAGGCTCCTGCTCCCTACTGAGAATATCTTCATATTAAAATGTATAAATTCAACTCTTTAGAGGGAGAAAAAAAGACTAGTTTTCCTTTAATTATATTTAAAATACACAGTCACATGTGAGAAGAAATATTTTCTCTTTTAAAAAAAATATGTTAATACAGAGAATCAGAGAAAAAAAATTATAATTCAGGAAACATCTTTCTTATGGAAAACATAAGCTTGACTCCCCTTCCTTGGCAAGGACATCTATTGTTTGGGAGGATGTTCCTGCAGTGAATTCTCTAAAATATGGCAGTGCCATTCTGGCCACTCAGTGGGAGTGTGAGTGAGCCAAACTCCAGTTCCAGAAGCCCCCATTTGGAGGACCCCATGCAGCTCCAGGGAGCTCTTTGGCCGGGCCTGGAAGCAGGCAAAGGGAAAGCTTCTGGGGAAGCCATGGCTGCAGGATGGGCTGAGGGGAGCAGCTTTCTGCTGCCCCATGATGATGGCTATAGCAGGACAAAGGCTGTAACAGAACCACTGTTCCCTGTGGTCCTAGACAGATTTACAGGAAGAAAATATTTCATAGGAAGAGCCTTCAGTGATAGTTCACAGATCTTTCTTATGGAGAGGATCTCCTAAACCCGTACCAAAACTTATTCCAGCCCTTGTATTTGAAGGATGGGTATTCACCAGAAGATGTGTGGCATGAAGGAAATGCCAGTGAATGGGCTGTGGTTTTGCAAAGCCTGGCAGACCACAAGAGTGGAAACTGAGCTAGTGACTTAAAGTAGGACCCACTGACTGCATAGAGTCTGAGCATTTTCCCCCAAATGCAGGGGAAAAGATCACCAGACAAACACAGAGAATCATGAGAATTTTTTAAATCTGCTTTTTACAAATATTTAATATTCCTGCAGCCTATTTTGATTTTTTCTTTTGTTATCAACAGAGATTTTTGCAGTTTCTTTTCCCACTAGAGATATCAGATGAAGGAAAAGGATATTTCCCTATCCTGGCATCACTTTTTCATTTTAATTATTGTGATTTAAATTACCCCATCTACCGAAGCCCACAGTAGAGTGTTGACTACCCAGTAATAGAAGGTAGCTTTTCCGCACGGCTAGACTGGTATTTTCTAAGAAGGAGATCTGCTAGCTTGCCTACTTTCACAGGAGCAGTGCCATGGGCCGTAATGAGACAGGATTATTGTTGCAACTGCTCTTGAAGGCCTCTCTCCCCAGGCAGCCAAAGAATGACTGAGTCACGCAGGTGATGCATTTGCCATAACGACATGGACAAAACCCTGAAATCCACATCCTGAATAACCCCCCACACACCCACGCCTCTGGAGGAGGGTGTGGGGCGGTGAGAACAAAACCACTGATGCCTGGAAAAAAACCAAACCAAACTGTTTATTTTAAATAAATAAATAAAGAGGGGGTGGTGTTTTCTAATACCAATATGCCCTGCACATTCATGCAGAAAAACCGGAGTTTGATTTCTAATCGCAGCCTCTCCTTCCTGGGCTGGCAGGAAGCATGCATGGGGTGGAAGGAGGTGCCGTGCATCACTCAGCAGCAGCCCCTCTGGCTGCCTAATGAAAGGGGTTGACAGGCTCTTGTGGGAGACCCATCCAGCCTGCCTTGGCTGGAAGGATGATGGCCTTGGCACAGAGCACCACACCACGGGAGGGGATTTTTTCCCGGCTTTATAAACGACATCCTTGAGGCCCTGTGTGGCTGCCAACTTCTTCTGCCCAGAGCAGGACTGTCTAGGACTCCCTCTGGGGCTCATCCGCCGGCTGGAGAAGCTGTTATTGAGAAACACAGGATACCCTCTCACAGAGCGCACCGAGCTGGACCACCCTCGCTGAGCTTCCCGCACCTGCTGGCAGGGAGACCGAGCATCGGGACTGGGAACAGCCACAAGAATAGTACCATTGACAGAAGCACAAACATAGAGCAATTATTTATCTTGTGCTAGGAGTGTGTGAGGTGGCGATTGTCCAGAGCCCTCTGTAAGTTAGAAATCTGCTCTATTCCCAGAGCACTGGTGCATCAAGGAAACTCTACTGACAGGCACCTCAGAAATATGGAAAGGATTAGCACTCTGAATGCCGGGGTGGTGTCACCAATGTTGTGCTCACATTAGCAGCCATGCTCTGACTCGCCCACCCTCTTCTGTCCTGGGGGTGGCAGAAGGAAATGCTGTTATCTTTTCAGAGTCAAGCACTGCCACTGAAAGACATGAGACAGATACTATTTTATAGATCTCCATGAAGCTTCAGAATTACAACACAAAAATTAACTTCCAATCTGTAGTGGAGAAAGGAGGCTGATTTTTATACTTTTGCCTTGCTTTGCAAGCTCCTGCACTGGGCAGCAGCCTTTGAGCACTGGTGACTGCTCTGGGGAGCTGTTCTTGTGACTAAGGTCTCATTTCCACCATGAATACCTGCTGTGGTTTGGATCAGTCATTTCATTTCACAGCACACAGGGCTTCCCTCTGCTATGTGCCAGTTGCATCTGAAGCAAAGCAAGCAGTCAAGGATACTTCAGGCCTGTCTACCAGGATAAAACCTACTGTAGGTTTTGTTTCACTTGTGTCTGGCCCTTCTCTTCTGAGCTTGCCTGATGCAGGCAGAGCCCAAGAACTCATTTTTCCCTAACAAGGTATCACATAAGCTCATGCAAGTATTGCTCATCCCCAAGACAAAGATTTTATCCCTGGACTACAAGCACTGGCCACTGTCTGTGTCTGACCAACCACTGGTGACTCTGCTAAACCTGCCAGAGCAAGGGCTGTTACCAAGTATTGTTTCTGTCAGAGAGTTGCAATCCTTGGCAAACAGGAATAAATGTGAACCAAAGGGAAAGTATTTAAACTGCATGCTGCATCATGAAACCTACTCAGACACAAAACCCAATTCAACACAAACAACAATAAAAAGCTTTTCGGGAGGTCTTGGTATGACCTCATCATTGACCTGCTGATTCACCATTCAGTTAGGCAAAGGATTCATATGACACTAGTCTTCCCCAATCATGTGAGAAGGGTACCAAATAAAATGGACTCACTGGTGTGAAACATGAAATTATCCTCTCACATTTCATCTGTCAATTATTTCACATCAGCAGTCAAGGAAAACAGATGTAATGAACAGCTCATCATTCAAAACAATCACCCCCTAAACCTAATTCCCTTGCTAAATATATTCAGGGGAAGATCAGCAATGTTTGGATTTGCACACAATGTGAACTGAGTTCACTGGCCAGTTTTCCATGTTGGGCCACACCGGCCCAGCTGTACCCCACACCTCTGAGTGGCCAGGCAGCTGCCTGCTCCCAACACATGACCCCTCACTGTACAATACCATGTCCAGCTCTGAATAGAAGTGCAATGCCTTGATGTCACTCATTTGACAGCCTGGGCATCCACCTCTCCCAGCATACCAGAACTGAAAGCAGGGCAATAAAATAAGGACAATAAAATAGCCAGGATAGGAGAAAAACACCATTGTGTCCAGGGTAGATCACAATCAACAGTGAAAGCGAGGACACATGAATGTTAAAGCTTCACTTCAAAAAAGGCTGATGTTCCTCAAAATGATCCATATTTAAGAGACAGACAGACACCCCAAGTTTTTCTATCTATTTTTTTAAAGTCTCTGCTCTTACCTTTGCCGTCCTACCCACATCTGACTTCAGGACTACCAAAGCCTGAACACTGCTGACTGTATCTCAGTGTAAAAAATACCTTGGCAACTGCACGATGAGATAAATATCACTGCAGACTGCTATTTAAAAATGTGTTACTATGACTTAAGTGAGACGAAAAGAGAGTATTTTTTTATTTCTCATAATATGGTACACGCAACCATCACATCCTGAGCTTTTACATATAACCCTTTGCTGAGGTAAATACTAGAAATGGATGCTAGGTGGTCAACAGAGCACTGCTGAAGCACGGGCAGTCACACAAGAGTGACGTTTCCCACCTAATTGCACAAACACGCCAACAAACCGCGGCACCTCGGTGGTCTGGTTCCTCACTGATATTTCAGTTGTTCAGCTGCCGCAGCCACGGACGCAGCGGATTTTGAATTAAACACCACTGCTCGGTGATGCTGACACTCGCAGTCAAGCATATCTTGATGAAATTAGAGATGCAGAAAATATTTTTTGACAGAGTGCACGAGCAAAACAGCCAGAAGTGCAGTGAGTTCGGTGTGAATGGCTCGTGCAGAGAAAGAGACTGGGGAGATGTTGAAAATTGGAATCTCTGATTTTGGCAGGAAGAGGCGAATTTTATTAGCAATCTATGCCACAAACATAACTTTCCAACTATTAACAGTTTTTAGTTGCCAAAAGAAAAACACCATTTGTAATTGCTTCTCAGCTCTTACATTTTGCAATGGAAAAAGAAAAAAGGGGAAGGCAAGAAGAAAACTTACATCTCCATTATGTAAAATATCAGACCAGTGGAGAATACAGCAGCATTCCAGTTTAACTAAATCTTCACAAATGTAAACACTTTACAACCTTTTGCCCAAACCTGTAATTCTATGACAAATTAGCACACACATATTAAAAATATGCAGGAAAGTTTTGCAAAGCATCATAAACTATATAGGAATTGGTAAAATAAGATTGGTTATTCTTATTATTGCTATCCCCTAGCATGCAGGGTCGTAAAAAATCTAAGGGCATTTTGTTTCCTTGAAGAAAAATGATTTTCCTTTGAGTTTAACAGAAAGGAAATTTTAAATTAATGCAAGAGACAGCAGGATTAATTCCAGCCTGTAAAGCTCCAAACCCCACCTGTTTCAGTGTATTTCTTCCTAGTCTAAGAAGGAAAATACAGACTTTCTGGCTCTGCAAGTACCACCATGACCCCTCAGCAGAGAAAATTGCTTTGAAACAATTGTCTTTGACTTAGAGGTTTGGATGGGCTAAAAGAGACTTTTAAAGTAGCATGTCTAAACTTCATTGAAAAGATCCTCAGCCTTTTAGAAGGTCCTGAAAAGTTCACTAAGACACAGCTTGTGAAAATTAGTAGCTAGCTCCTTTCCAGGGAAAGCTTGGCAAGCTCAACTGGGAAGTACCCTTTAGTCAGAGCAGAGAGAGTGGCCCCTGGGGACGGGCCCTGATAGACTTGGTTCCCATGGACAGCTACTTTGCCCAGCCAGAAACACACAGCTTACCACTAAAACCAAACCAGCTGCTCTCAACCACAATGCTGTGTAGCTAAAAATTGCAAAGGTGTCTTTATCCAGTGCTCTGATCATACTGGCTGAGGTGCCCACACACATGAGCTTTCCAATCGCATAGGAAAGAAAGCATTGACTAGTTGCTCTGTGAGGTGAGTGGGGATTTTTCCTACCCTACGTTGCCAGAACATGGACAGCACATGTACTAGCTTGCACAAGACAGGGTCTTGAAAATGAAATACAAATTCTCCTACGTGTTCTTACTGGGGCCGTGGAAGCTGGAGGGAAGCTGCAGAGCTGAGCAGTGCCTGATGTGCAATGGTTTGGAACCCACTCTGTTGACAAAACTAAAGGAGCAACACCGTGTCAGGGCACAAGGTAGGAGAGATGTGCTCCACAAGGAGCTCGCTGGACTACAGCATGCCAGCTAAAGCACACTGCTGCTGATGGCCACACTTTCTCATTTGTTTCTGTGGCTGGGTGGAGCCAAGTGTGTGTGACAGTGCAGGCTCACCCTGAGACCTCTTGGGTCCCTGGATGTTGCCTACAGCACTGCTACAGGTTCAGGTGACAGAGATGAGTGGGAAGCACCCCATCCTCACAGAAGCCTCTGGTAGGACCCGGCCCAAGGGCAGACCTGATGTTCCCGTGAGCAGGTCCAGCTCAGCTCCTGTGTGCAATCTGGGTCCCCAGAGCAAGACCAGAGGAGCAAGGGAACAATGAAACCCAACCTTTCGTTCGTCCCTCTGCGAGATGGCAGAGGGGCCTCTGCATGTGTGTGCTTGCAGCTTGAAGCCAGGCTCTGGGAAATGCAGCAACCATGACAGCCTGAGCACAGCGTGCCCTGCCAGGCGCCCGCTGGGCTCTGCACCCACCCCTACTGCTAGCCCCCTCGCAGTGCAACAATTTACCCCTGAATAAATTAGCAATAATTGGAAATCCACTTCACTGGACCTTACGCAGCATGACTAATGTGACTCACTTTTTAGCTCTGTTCCTTTTGTGTGACTACCCAGTAAAGAGGGTGCCTTAGAAAAGAGAAGAACCAGTAAACTTTATGCTATGGAAAAAGAAATTAAAGTCTCTGAAGAGTGATATAAAGGTTTAATGGGTGCTTTGGATGCACAAGAAGCGAGTGTGCTAAGAGTGCTGTGGGGCACAATGCTCCTACTGATGGCTTTTTGGCTTTGTATCCTTGTCTTTACCTTTCAGATGGTGCATGTTAATTTTGGTGGCATGGGGACAAGGCTCAGAGAAGTACATCTCTGCAACAAAGGCAATACAAATCTGCAGAACACAAATAATTTTGAAGAAAAACTCCAGACTTGTGCCATTTACTAGCAATGTTGCGAGGGCTGGGTGGGCTGAGAGCTATCTGAATCTCAGCCTTTGTCTTTGCCTACATCTCTTATGAGAATGTGGTTAAGCCATTTTAACTCTTCCTTTATGGAAAAAAAAGAATATTAAAGGCTATTTACAATGGTTAACACAAAGAAATTACAGCATAAATATATTACATGCCAGAAAGGTAACTTTTAAGAAGCAAGAGTGCAAACACTGTTAATTCTGGAGTGTCACATACATCCATTTTTTCTCATAACCCTATTCAAGCTCATTGTATCAACCTAATTGCCAGGCTATGTTTTTTCAAGAAAAATAAAATGAGGAGCGTTCAGCACATAAATGCCCTGTAATATAGCACAGCTACAGTATTCAAACAATTTGGCAAACTCTGTGCACTCGCAGTAACTTGCAGCCTGGTATATGAAGTAAGCACTGTGAATTACAATACAGAATTTGTGACATAATCAGTGTGGGTTTATTAATGTTATATGCAAATGCCATGTTTAAATATTTACCTTTTGGTACCTGCCAACAGGTATTTTCCATTCTAGGGGGAGTACTTTTCTCTTGATTTATGCACATAATTCCTACTACATGAAGCCCAGATATGCATACAGAAGGAGAGAGAAATGCATCCCTGTAGCTACAATTTTTTCTAAGACATTAGTGAGACAAGTGTTTCACAATTGCTGTGCAGGATCCTTAAGCAGAAATTGTGGTGCATGAAACAATCCCAATTTCCAAGGAAAAAATTATACCCTTTCATTCTCATAGCAGCATGTAACTAAGGTTTAGATGAGTGAACAGATGCATGCAAAAATCAGCCATGAGAATGGAAAACATTCATTTTCACAATCTGCTAAATCTGCTAGGTATGCATGAAACGAAGCCAAAGAGATCTCCAGCAGAACGCAATGTCACAGTCTTGGCACAACGGGGAACTTTCTCAGATGCTGCTTGTGCCAGCACTGGCATTTTTACTGTACAGCTGTGTTTGGAGAACACTGAAATACACTGGAATCTCAAAGAGTTAATGATACAACTGCTATTAAAATACATTCCCTCCACCTCCCACCTTTTCAGGAAATTACATGTGGTTTTTTTTCTTATTATTGCAGCTCCTGCTTTACATGAAGTAACAAGTTCAATAGCAAGATTTTTCATGTGTGTTTCCTTCTGCAACAATGCAAGTCCCTTATTAAACCCTTTCAATGAAAATCTGGTTTTGTCTTCACAGCACATACATGACCCTGGCTTAGTGACCTCATGCAATGATGAAAAAAATTTCAAATTTTGTATTATTTTTTTATATTACTGTTATTCTCAGATAGAAAAGAAATCAGTATATAATTAGAATGTGTATATTAGATTGAATTAAAGAGCACAGTCAAATCTTCTCTTAAATAGCAGGTTCTCAGAAATAGGGCTTCTGACTTTTCAAGCGTAAATTAAATGTCTGACTCTGTTGAAATGTAGATCTTATCAATTTAATGTCACAACTGGTGCCTGGCCTCCAAAAGCCTGACTCTCTAAAGCCCAAAGAGAGCAAATGTACCACCCTGTTTCATTTTAGCATGTTGCAAACAAGAGCCGTGGGCAAGAAATGATCCATGGAAAAGTAGGAAGGGAGGAGACTGTTTCCTTGAGCGGCAGGCTTCCTCTGGCAGCTCCTTGTGCCTCCTCTTGGTTCGGGAGCCTCAGGTCTTCCCATTCTTAAAGAAGGCATCTTCAGTGTCTTTTCCCCTAAATGCCATTGCTTGGAAGCACTTGGTTTTAGCAGCACCTTCAGGATGAAGACCTTTTCTGGAAGTGACAGGGAGAGGTTTTCTGCAGAGGTAGTGTTGTTTTCTGGTCTCCTGATGGGATTCTTTCTTTTTGGAAATCTGGCAGCTTCACACAGACAGGGAATTTCATAGCTTATCTTTTGGTATCTTGGACCAATTTTAATGACAAAAAGCATTAAAGGAACTTGTCACATGGCTTCTGGAATCACATGGAGAGTCCAGGATGTCTCCACACTCCAAGGCTGCTGCTCAAGCACTGGCATTTATATTTCTTGGCAAAACCTGCATTTATGTACTCACTCAATTTCCAGAACAGGGTGAAAACCAGATGCCCTTCTTTGCACCATGCAGCTTACTCCCTGGGATGTCTACATGAAAGATACTGTGATGATGGGGTTTATTTTAAGGAGGTGGTTGATTGGTAGCCTACAGTGTTGCCCTTTTCATGCCACACTCTGGAAAGAAAAAAAAATCTATGAAAGGAGGTGTGCTTGCGCCAAGGCACTCTGTGAAGTCTACCTTCCCTCTGATCTATGACCTGGAATCAGTCCCCAGAGGCAGGGAGGTAGATGCTGCCAGGATGGCCCTTGGACTGCTTACAAAACTCTGCTGGAGTCCTGACATGAGGAGGAGGAAAATGAAAGGAGTAGTTTAGAAAAAAAATACTTTTGTTTAGGCCAGATCTGTGACCTGTAAAGCTGCCTCAAAAGGGATACACAGCCTCTATACTTCCTTCAGAGGCTCCATCAAAAGGAATGCCTGGAATCTGCAGCTCTGTGCAGTATAATGTTTCACTGCATACTCCTTCCTCTTTGTTATGCTCCAGAAGTGCGCATTACAATTTTGTACCTTCTTCAATGACTTCTCCTTTTGTAGGGTATCTCTCTTGCCATTTAAAAATTTCCAGGGAAATTTCCACCAGAAGAATGGACAAATCAATTGTCTAAGTCAGATGCAACATCAGTATCCACTTCTCTGGCTTGTCCTGTAATTGACAGTAATGATTTTTAACAGTGCTTTGGGGAATGAGTATTCTGTATTTAGGAAATCCAAGCAAAGTCTGCAAGTTTTTCAATGCTGTCATGAAAGGATGGTGCCTTTCCTACTGTGGTGAATGGGGTGCAAAGCCATGCTTTGGGAAGCTATGTCATGGGTTACAGAGATGCTTCCACATAAGTGAAAAACGTAATTCCCATTCTGTGACAGCCTGGTGCAGCCACTTGGGAAACAGCCACAACAACAACAACCAAAAAATAGCCAGAACTAGTTCACTGTGGTTACTGCAAAGCTAGCTCTTTACTGCACGTGCTGTGAGGCTACCTTGGCAGGCCTATAGGGTGCTTCCACGAGACTGACAAATGCTGGGGAACCCATTTGCACGGTTAGATGGGTCCACAGGAGAGAAGATGGTGCGCAACCTCGGCGAGCACTGAAAGCGCAAGGCACGGAAACGTGTAAAGTGCCAAAAGGGAACCAGCAGAACATTACACTTGTATGAAATGGGAGTAATCTCATTACCAGAGGTGATAACCATTGCACCCCTGATGGAAATGCATAATTACTGAAAACAGCTAATCAACTGCAAGAGCAGCAGGGTAGCCAGAAGCTCCTATCTAAACCATCTACTGTGCTTAACCCAGTTGAGCTGCTCCTCCTCCTCCATCACCTTCTACAAAAGGATCAGTAAAACATGCTGCACATACAGACCCTCACATGTGGGTCAGCCCAGCTGAGTGATACAGTGCTTTGAATTTTTACTTGCAAATAAAATATGCATCAGTGAAGTCTCTGACTTAATTCTACAAAATGCTCAAGCACACCACACTTGCAGCTGTTCATTTCATGGCTACATCTCTAGATGAACATAATTTGGAATAATAGTGTAACACCTGACTTCTGTTGAAAAAAAAGTTGACAGCAAGCTTCTTGCCTTTAATCTCTGAGTTTGAGAAATCTTGCCTTTAATTTGCTAACAATATTTATGGCTATGGACAGTAAGAGGTGATAATTCTCAGGCTAATGGTAAGGGAAGTTGACCTGTTAATGGGATCTGAGGAACACTTGCTCAGCCTCATTGATGGTGAAACTGGTACTAATCAGATGCTGGATTCAGTAGCTGTAAGCACATAGTTTTTTAATTTTTTCTGATAATTTCAGTCTCTATCCAGGCACTACCAACAAAAGGAAGAATTGTTTATTGAACTGCAACAATATTGTGGTTGCAATCATGCAACTGGTGAGGGAAGAATACAGAGGAAGGGAGAAAATAGCTCTTGGCAATTATAAGTAAAATGTATAATTTTCCAGTTACAATTAGAAAAGCAGTACAAACTGCACAAATTGTTTCAAGGTCTTTAAACAGGAGAAGCTGCTCATGGAGCTGGCAGGCTATTGATGCAGAAATGAAAATTTCCCTGGTAGTATAGTAATGGCATCAGTTTCATGTCTGTTGAGGATCTGATTTCTTGATTATGTCAGTACATAGGAATAGAACCACACACGGACACATGCACTGTGATGCTTGAAAAAAAAAAAAAAGCCATAGACCAAAATGTACAAGCTGTCCCTGGAGCACAGATATAAATCCAGGTCTGTCTTCTCTTAGGTTCATGTCCTGACCACTAAGCTAGAAAGTCAGCTTCAGGCCTAGGTTTGGTCTGTGGCCCAGTTAATATCTACTTATTTAAAGCAAGGTGAAGGATGTCTCTGACACAGGGGTACATACATACAGATGGATTACCAGAGTTTTATTTAGCAAGCAGGGTGCTGCTGCCATCACTCCAGATGAGGACAAATAGGCCTGTACTGCTGGCTTCCTGGACAAGTTTTCTAACCACCAAGAAAATCATGCAATCACATGTCTATTTCAGGAAGGAAAGGGACCTCAGGAGACCACCTCATCCATCTGCCTCCTCAAAGCAGGGTTAACTACCACTCTACACCAGGCTGATAAGGGCCTAACCCAGCCAGGGCTTGGATACTCCCAAGGAGAAAAGACAGACCAGTGCTGTGAACAACCTCTTTCAATATCTGACCACCTGCATGGCAAAGACTTTATTCCCTTTGTCTCCAGTCAGCACCTTCCTTCAGGCAGGCTGTGGCTGTTGATTCCAGCCAGTCTTTGGCCTTCCTCATTCTGTGCTTACATACCCAGGTAATATTTCTGCATTCCTCCTAGGTAGCCCATTCCTGCATCCATTTCCTGTATCCATTTCCTGTATGCTTCCTTTTTGTGTTTGAGTTAAATCAAGAGTTCCCTTTTCAGCAAGCTGGCCGTCTGCCATGCCTGCCTGTTCTTCCACCCTTCAGAAGATTTTTTTTGCATTTTGTGCAGATTGTCACTGAAGTCTGACTAGCCCTTATGAGCTTCCTTGCCTTCAGGGGAAGCTTAATGTGGAATCAGTTCTGTCTACCAGCTGAAGTCTTGTGTCCTTGCCTTCATCACTGCCTTCAGGATCATAAACTCCAGCATCTGACAGCTCCTGCAGCCAAAACTGCTATTGACTGACAGTTCATTTTCATTCAGGATTCCAGCAAAGCATCTCCTCTAGTTAGTTGCTCGGCATTTGCACCAAAAATTTGTCTTTCTTGCATTCCAGAAATCTGGGTTTCTTGTGACCCATCACATGCTCCTGTCAGTAGATTCTAGCATAGTTAAAGTTCTCCATGAGAGTCAGAAAGAATTTGAGATACTTCCTTCAATTGTTTAAAGAAATATTTGTCCACAGTCTCTCCTTCATCAGTCACCATCAAGGCATTCCTGTGTTCTGGCTTCCCCTCTGACTCTGATCCATCAGCTTTCAGTAAGCCTTTCACCCATGCCACCATGGACATGACCATTATTTCCTCCGTCCTAGCCGAGCCATTTTAAAATAAAAAGGCCATGGCTTATGTGCTTTGCATGTGTCTCTTGTCAGAGTCTGCTAGGCAAATTTTGATTGCTCAAGGGCCTAAGACAGAAAATATATGTCTGATAGCCTTGGCATGAAAGAGACAAGCCAACCAGAAGAAGACAGAAACATTGCTGAGTAGGCACAAAAGACTTTCAAGCACTTAAGAGCACATTCAGGGATTACCAGTGCGTCTAGGAATAGCACTCTTGAATGCAGCTGTCTAAAGTTAACTCAAGGCAATTATAACATGTTCCAGTGCTAAGGATGCTTCAAAATACCTGAAATTGTGAAGCTGCATGATGAAGTAAGAATAAAGTCTATTTTTCCTTATATCTATTGATTCTACCTGAGTAGAGAAGAAGACAGGACAAAACAACTGATATCATGATTTCATGATAATTACTCAGCACTGGTGAAGCTGCTCCTGAAATACAACCTCCAGCTTTGGCCACTTACACTGAGAGAGGTGTTGAGAGACTGTGGAAGGCAGTGAAGATGTGAGAAAGCTTTTGACACTGCTGCATAAAGCAACTTCAAAGGAAATGTGCTAATGCAACAAATGATCCCAAATGGAAGTTCTAGTTTCCCCTGCCAGATACACTCATCAGTAAAACAAAAAAAGACACAATTCTATAAATGCTCTGCTTCACTCAAGGAATTTGGGTTGATAGCTATAGCAGATTTACTACACATTCTAAGTTTACTAAGCACTTATGGAGTTCAGGGTGTAAGAAATCCACTTGTCTGGCTGACAAGGTAGGAACTTCCTGTGTGTATTTAAAAGGTAGCACAAGCTCTCTTCTCTTGAAGAGTGAGAGTAAAAAAAGGGCCTATAGGCAGCCCAATGTGAATCCCCAGGCAAGACTTCATTGAGCTGAGAGGCTGCTGCTTTGTTCCACTGCTCCTCAGCAGCACCTCATTTGCTTCCCTAGCATTTTCTCACATCCTGTCTTCCACTTACCAACTCTTGGACCACACTGGAAAAGAGCCTCCTTACCTCCAGCTACAGTGGACGCAACCAGCTCACAGATGTTGCCTCTGCCATTATCTGGACTTCCTGCCACTACCCATTAAATATGCACAACATACATTATTGTTATTATTATTATTATTATATTTTTTACCTTCATCTGCTTTCCAAGACTATATAGCTTTGACAGGTGAGACTTGTGGCTCTGTCCACCACTAGCAGCACAATGAAATTCCAGAGATTACATTAAAAAAAATAAATTAAAAGAAAAGGGGGGGAGGTCTCTGAGAGCCCTTGCTTATGGCAAAGAGCTGCTGCTCTTCCTGCAGGAAACATCACCCCCATGAAGTCATGAGCCATGCAATGTTTTGCTATGTAGCACCACACCTCAATGAAGAGGTGGATGTAGGAAGAGGTGATGTCTGATGACCAGGAATGGGAATTGCTGTCAGAGGCCAGAAGCCAGTTGCTCTTTCTGCTAGTTTCTGTCAATTCACATCAAGCCCTACTCAGAGGTTGCTCAGTGTACGAATCACCTCTAGCTACAAAATAAAGCATATGTGTGCAGGGCTGCTTGTAACAGCCTCAAGCACTGAAAACCACAACCCACCTTCTCATTTCTGGGCATTTCTTTTTCTTCTCAGCACTTCCACAGTACTTCATGGATGATAAGCAAATTTGACAACATGAAGCCAGATTCTGAGGTGAGGTGCCCTAGCTGGCAACGTTCAGGTGATGCTGTTGTTTTCCACATGTAGGCCCTGAACAAGCTCCTTTTCTACTCCAGAAAAACACATAGATACAAGAGTGCTGGGTGGCAGAGCCAGGCATCCTTCATCCCTTCCTCCCCATTCAATTACTTCTTTCACAGTCAGGCAGCACCCAGTCACAGCAGGCATAGGATCATCTGGAGGAAGGGCCTTCTGCTCAGTAAGCCAATTGCCCCCTTGCATCTCCATCTCTCTCTTCCAGAGACTGAAGGCAGATGATGAGTACCCAGTCAGGTGATGTGGCTGCAACTCCCTGATCATATAACAGTCTCATTCCACATAATCTTTCTTTATTTTTCATTTGACAGCTGCTTCCATATGAAAAATGGACAGCTAAGCCTATTGACCCAAGCTGAGGCAATAGACGAACATTTTAAAAACACCCTGTCTTACGGGCCAGGTCTGTATACCTTCCAACTCTGACAGCAAACCTGGAAACAAAATGCCATAGCACTGCTCATTATTTAAGGAGGAAGGAAAGATAGATCCTTTATCATGTGCTTCCGGGAGACATCAGGTTCATGTCCTTCCTGATGTGAGAAATCCCAGGCACATGTACCTCCATTTCTCTGAACGTTCTCAGCACCTCAGAGGGCTGTGGCAGTGGCTAAAAAATCCCCGTGTGCTTTAAAGCACCAAGCTTACGGTCTGTTGCATATGGAATAAAAGAACACATTTGGAGGACAGATTTTTGAAAAAGAGCCACGACAGAGGGCAAACAACTATCTCCTATTCCTATTAGGGCTCATTATCATTGGTGCAAAATGCACACAACAGGGTATAAATCTTGGTCCTGTTAATGCCAAATGATATGTGTTTTCCCTCTGAAATAATGGTTCCAAGGTTCTTCCTCATGGCACTGCCTTCAGAGGAGGATAGACAGTTTGGCCACTTAGATATTTCACACTCATTTGCAATTATTGACATTCTCTATTTTATAAGAAAGAAGAAATTTATGGGACAAGATGGAAGCCAAAAGAAGTTACCATAAAATCATAAATAAAACATAAACTGTACTGGGTCAACAACACTGAATATGATGTTGCAAAATCTAGAAGAAATTGTTTGTCATGTTTTTGTGACTGGTAGGTTTATTAAGTGGATTCTTCTTCGCTCTCCACACAGAAGATTACTAATTTCATTATTTCAGTGCTGCAACTGTGATTAAGTAAAGCCTTGGATTTTAACCACAGAACCTTTAAAATAATTTACAGGAGATGCATAATTCACAATTTTAAGTAACAAAAATTTTGTTCTGCAACTATAATGTGGACACATAATTGAAATATGACACGGTACATACCCTTATAGCTATTCAGTCTACGTATTGCAGGACAAGCAAGTTCATTGTCCCACTCATCCCCTGTTCCACTGCCTACAGCAACTGTCCCAGAACTGTTCATCATAGTGTGTAAGGAGAACTTCATCAGGGTCTCAGTGAAACACCTTGATGGGCCTTTCAGCAAAGGGATGAGTGTTTCTTCTGCACTGCTGTCAATCTTCCTACAGCTGGAATGCAGAGGCAGCCTCCCAGGACAGGAGAAGGCCTCTGTGGCTGTCCCATGCTCTTTTGGATAAGTGAGAATTAGCCACAAGGCACATACAAATCAATGTGTGGGTTATATTTGAATTATCAATTGTGGTATCTCTTCCTACTCAGTGTATTTCCTTTGTATTTGAGGCAGAACATGACCACTCCCAGATTTCCCCTCATGCATATTTCACTCCATTTTTCCCTCCTGCACTATTTGTGCCATTTATCTTGTCCTATATTCACTTTCTTTTTTTCCCTACTTTTGGGAAAAGAATCTAATATCCCTGTAGCATTAGTTTTTCTTTGTTAATGTCAAAAAATGTTAATCCGTGAAGACTTGCTTCCTAGATAATGTTAATTCAGCTGCCAGTTTTATAATAGGATTATGCTTTCCAGGATTTAAAAATCCCACTTGTTAGCTACAAAACAGACTTCTACTAACAGCTATAAAATCTAATTTAATCCCTATTGGCATTAACTAAATAGCTGAGGTATAATTTCTGTCTAGCTGCACTTAACACCCTGCTATTGCCATAAATATATAAAATTCCCTTTGAAGTTATAAAAGAAACTGTTTGGTAGGATAAACAGGGTCTCGTGAGTCCAATCATATGTTATCTCCAAGGCATAACAAATGTTGTTTACATATTGTAAGGATTTTGTGGACAGCATATTTAAATAGATTCATCCATGTTTACATGTATTAATTTGCCCTTTTTCTCAAGAAAATGCATACTAAATTATGATCTATAAATATTCTATTTAAAAATAATTGGTTAATGAGTGGAAGATTTGGTCTGTGTGGAATCAAAGCTTAAAATGTAACCAAATAACCTGACTAAACGGGAAGAAAATACCAATTTGTTCCACATATCCCCTTTTAATGCACAATCGTATTGTGAAACCTTAGAAGATAGAGTTATCTTAAGTCTGGCATAGGAGCACCTATTTTGAGGCAATCTAGCAAGAGGCTGTAACAAATAAGGAGGCAAGAATGAGCAAGTCATAGTTTATAATCATCCTAAAATGAACAGCCAGAGTCTTTATAACCATTTGCTCCCAAATGAGGAACAACACAGGGATTTATGGTCTTCTGGAGCTCAGTGATCAAAATAAAGAAAAGTATTTATAATTATTTTCTCCCAGTCTTGAAATAACTGGTAAGTACATTGTTCTGGAGAGGGTATCCCTACTGCATTGCAGTGAAAGAAGGATTGCAAAAGAGCCATTACAGCGATCCACGGTAGGCAGCACTATGTTATGCAGGAGGTAAAGCAGCAATCTCAGAGCAACCAAGCTGCCCTAAAGATAGAAATTGTTAGTCAGACTCATAAAACACTAGAATTTCATTTATGCTTTCAAAAAGATGCAAAATGCTGATCAGCTCCACAGTCAGCTTATCAATTTCCTTATTGATAGACAAAAAGGCAGTTCACTTTGTGATATTACAGCCAAAAAGAAAGATGAGCAACCTCAGCAAAGCAGCTGATATTAACATCCAAATCTGTAGCAGGCTGGATTTGCAGACATGTGCACTTGTTTTTGGAGAGTTATACACTATGGACAGCACATTTAGATATGCTAACAACTGCACATGCTCCACACAGCTATAAAAACCACTGTCCAAACAGCAACTTTTCAAATGCAGCAGGATGTTTTGACTTACCCATAAAAATAAAAAAAAAAAAAAATGGTAAGTTTTTCACTTCTTTGTAAAAGAATTTCTTGCTTGGACCCCAAATTCTGGGCATGGCAATGTGTAACCTAAGGAAGCATTAAAAGCTTTCATGTCCTTGGAACCTACTGCATACTGTGGAGCCAGCAGAGCTGTGCAGGTTTAGATGGGAATTAAAAAGTGCATATAGCTCCTAATGCTCCATCCCCACTTGTGGCTTTTACGACAGGGACTAGAAAAATTGCAATACTTGCATATTGTGCTGTATTCTGTATGTGTGGGTACACTAGATTTGTGGCTCTGGATGCCCTCCACTGTCAGTGAGCCAGAGATTTTGGGTATCAACTTGTTCCATGAAAGTGTATTCTTTTGGTGTATAAAGCACAGCTTTACAATCTTTCACAATTTGGAGAAGAAAGTAATACACAGAATATGTAAAAACCAGGGCTTTAGGAAATCATAATCCATGTGTTTTGTCTTCTGTTGAACAGAGATAAATTGCTCCACTTTAAGTTAAAGGGATGTCATGGCATGGGTTTGATTCACGGTGGAAATAAAAGGCTGGTTTTAGATGGTTCTATGCTTATTTCACAACCAGCACAGTTCACGTGACTTCAATTCAATATATGCTGGTGTATAGGAGGAAGAGGATCAAACTCCCTAAGGGCTTAAGTCTGAGTTACTAATTTAGACACAAATGTCCTTAATTCATGAAATGTGAAATGTTATCTGAATAAGGACAGCAGAATCCATAGCATGTCAGTATAGTGGACTCCTTTTCATACAGTGGAAGGAAATAAGGCTTTTGCACAGGTACTGGTGGTTTAGTTCCCACCACTAGGATCCTTTTATCAGGTCTCCAGAAGAATAGTAGATGAACCCAAAGACACAGACATTAAACATCATGATTTTTTGGGTATCTTGTCAGCTGACACCTGCTAAGATTCCCAAGCCTAGCCATGACAACACACACCTTCACCTTCATCTGCAACTTCCACATATGGTTGTGATGTTTCTCCACCTGACATCAAAAATTCTTTTGTCTTACCCAGCATCTCACCACATTTCCTTGTTTTGCTACCTAATAACACTACTAAACCCCAGGTGAAGAGGTATTGCTTAAACAGTTTGGTAAAATAAACCACAGATTTCCTCATAATCTTCTGAGTATCTCTGAGGTTCTTCCCACGCTTCAGTGGGACAGGTCCAGCTTTGATGGTGCCAATGCATTGGGAAAAGTACCATGCATTTCCATCTTTCCTTCCCTACCTATCTTGCCCAAATCAGACCACAGGGCCACATGTGACCATAGAGATGCCTTGTAGACAAGTTTACCAAAGAGGGCAAGGGCTGTATTCTCTGTGTGTCCTACCACTTTCTGGTCCATGTCCCTGTTAATGAGAGTCTCTGGGTTTCCTCACGCTTCACTCGCCACTCTGTTTTTGAAGTGTAGGCCTTGCAATGAGGAAGAATAAGCAGGGTGGACTACTGGCTATGAGCACAATGGAATCTGAAGTTCAAGACTAGCTTTCAAGATTAATTGCAATAGAAACTTGGATACACAAAAACTTTTCAATGCCTGCTCATTGCCAACAAAAAAAAGCAAAGGAGATCTGGAGCAGTGTTAAGTGCTGAGTACCCCTGTGAGTAAAACAGGGGCAGTACCTTTATAATTTCCTCACCCCACTGGAGCCCTCACAACACAACACACACAACACAACACAACACAGAACATGGCTTTGCATATAAAAAATGTGCTCAAATTTGATCCCACAAATTGTTTCTCAGCTACCCGTGTAAACTGAATTTCTTAGTATTAGCTTGGTTTTCTGTGGCACGCTTGAAACTCAACAGTTTCAAACTAAATGATAGGTGCTCAATGGCTGTGTGGCCAGGTCCTTCCTGCTACGAGAACAGATGAAATATTGAAGCTTGATCCAGAAATGTGCAGCAACCCATTTTAGTCCTGCAGTTAGCCTTTAGTACCCAGGTGTGCTGATGTGCCTGCAGACAGTTGACTACACAAAAAAAGTGAACGATTGTGGCTTACAAGTCCATGCAAATATAAAATGTATGTTTTAAAATATTTTACCAGGTCTATTAATTTATTCCTCCCTGAAAACCCCATTAATACTGAGCCAAGACATTTTCCCTAAGTTTCTAGACACCATTCTGTCAGCAGTAATAGTTACATCAGTACATGTCCAAGTCAAACTTAATTGGATACATCTGAATCAGTGGAAAAGAAATAACTGGCAATTCAAAGGCTCTGCTCGAAGAGAAACAGGCATTACTGAGCTCATTAAGAAGAAAATTGCTGAATATTGCGATCTCCTTATGAATCCTCAAATCTTTATGTAAGGAAGATGATTGGCTTGTAGAGTAAAACAATAGGAACAAAAACTTTTATTGTCACAGTCAGTACTCAGGAGTGGCAGTTCTTCCAGGACCATGGTGGGATTAATGAGGAAATGAAAACACTTTACAACTTTCATAAAAATGTATATTCATCAGAACTCTTCAAGGATCAAAAAGGCCTCGCAGAGTTTCACCGTACAGTTGAGCTCCCCTACAATAAACCAGAGAGACTTTTGGACTCCCCAATTCCTACAGAAGAAATTTCCCATGCTACTCAGACTTTTAATAATGGCAAGCCAGTGGGGAAAGCAGCATTCCCATTTTAATTTTGTGCATCTTTTGAAAAGAAGTCACCCTACTATGCGCCTGTGTACATTTAATCATTCTCTACACACTTTATCAGCAAGGCTTCTCCCTGTAGGAGGAATACAATTAGGTACAGTACTAATTTATTATAAATAAAGCAAAGACCTGGTAAAATAACCTAGTTATCAATGTTTCATGCAACTGTGCCTATGAAGTACTAGCTAACAGTCTCACTATGAGCCTAGAGAAAAACCTGCAGCATTGATAAATCCTAACCAACATGGCTTTTTTTTAAAAAAAAAAGGAGAAAAAAAAAAAAAAAAAGAGATTATCATCATATAATACAGGAAAACTGTTGGGTTTAATTGAAGTAACTAGAGATTTATGGAAACCAACTGGAGCTTTCATCCACTAATACTATAAAATCCTTCAATAACATCCATAAGGAAATGCATCTCAACAAAGAAAGCCTCACTTTTTTTTGTATACCACGCTGACCCATTTCATGTATTTATCTCCACCCCCGAATTTAGCTGAAGTGTTGTTTTATATGCAAGAGCCTCTTGTCATCAATGATAAGGACTAAAAAGGTCAGGAGGTCTCAGATTAAGGGGAAAATGGTAGGCAAGGATGCCCTCTCTCTGGCGTGCTGTTTGTTCTGACCCCAGGATGAGATCACTAGAGAGATGGAGGAGGCATTCTCACAGGGAGAAATCTCCATAAAATCAGCATGTTTATGGATGATCTGCTCTTAACTGTAATGAACTAAGAGTCATCTCTTACATATGTGTTATTCATAATGGAACACTTTGAAAGGTGGCCAGGCTTTAATCCTATTTTTTAAAACAGACAATTCAAAACAATTAACTGATTTTTCCTTTTTCCATGACACAGCACAATGAATTTTTAAGTGGCTCCATGATGTTAGGTGGGAACATATTTATGCTATGATTCTGAGAGGACATGCTTCAGGTTAGTAAAATAGGTCCTTCCCTACAACTCCTCCTAACACAACAAAATTTCCCTTCTGCTGAAGAAACTGGGAAGAACAGGAGAGGGTCAGGAGCCACCGCTTCCCTCTCAAGGAAGGCACATGGGGAAAGGACAGAGCTGAGGCTTCCTCTTCCCCAGTTTCTCTTGCTTAAGTGCTGGAGGAGAAAGCAACGTTTTTGTAAAAGAGACAAAGCAACATAATGATGATTCACATTAAATAAAGCTTAGGAGATTAAACTCTAATCAGTCTGACATAATTTTATAATGAAGCCCTGAATATCAGTAATTTTTTATTGGATGAATGAGCTCAATATAGTTCCCGAGGATCAACAATACAATTTTCCTGTTTTCAAGTATTTTATGTTAGAGGAGTGCACAGACGTTTCTCAGCCATATGTACACTCCAAGGGATTGCTTTTACACCTCTGATACAAAAAAAACATGAGCAGAGGGAACGTGGGGCTTTGTTTTGATTCTTAATTATAACACCAGTGTTCCCCATGGAAAGAAAAGGCCAAATCCTATCACTTTCAAAATTTGCCTGAGAGAATTTTCAAAGGTCATCTTTGGCAGGAGGGACTGTGCTCTGCCTGGCCTGATGGCACACTGAAGGGAGCTGCAGAGTGCACCCAGGTTTTCAAAAACACCCTGCCGACCAAAAAACAAGATAAAACCACAAATAGCATTGGTTTGGAGGTATTAAAACTCTCCAAAACTCTTGCCAAGGACTCAGAAAGATATATAAAGGCTATAGTAGCAACCCCAACTGTTTTCTTGCTAGGCTGACCTGGCAGCTAACTCCTCCTGAATGCTCTAAAGAACAGCACCACCAAGACAGGATCCTGCTGGAAAAAATGCAGTTCTAGAAAACTCTCTTGTAAAGGTGGTAACTTTACATAACCCATGGGAACTAACTACAAAATCTCAGCTCACTGTGTCCTTGGAAAATGAATGCACTGACATGGAAATCTTCCTTACTCCAAGGAAGAAAGAATTTTTCCACCTGATAATGGATCCACCTGACCTACCAGCACAGAGAGTGATGCAGCTCTACAGAGGAAAGCTACAGCAGGGACTGCTGGCTTGGCTGAGAGCCCTTGAGACAGCTCAGCTCCTACACAGAGATCTTTCATAAGATGCAGTTCAGCTTGCTGGCTTATATGAATCATACAAGCATATCAATGCAGCCATTTTTAAAACCTTTTTATTTTTTGCAATCAAAATGAAAGCATATTCAGACCTTTTCCTGTGAAGAGCTGAAATAGATACAAGCTATTTTTGTCTCTAAGAGCATGATGCATTTGTGACATATCAACACTGCAATCTGTATTATTTCTAATTTTATAGGTTTAGAATTTTTATTTGAACTGTTCACTTCAAAATATCACCAAACCCATAATTCTGAGTAATTTCTTTAAAATGTACATGTACATCAGTGGCAAAGAAGTCCTATCTTTGTCTGTGAATAGTACCTCAGAGAAGGTAACTTCCCTTTACTAATATTCAATTGTTCCCACAACCAAAACTTAAATTACTTTTGTAGAAGTACCCAAAGTCTTACAGAGTCAGAAACCTTGAGAGGCAGCTGACAGTCTACATTATGTGGCACTATGCATCTGAACCTGTAAAAACAGCATGTGGATCCCCAGCCAGGATTAGAGAACAGCATGACTGGTAGGGTATGTTCAGCAAGACTTTCTTTTGTAAAAGAGATTTTCAGCAACACCAGCATATCTCCTTATCACCTTTCCTATTCCGAATATTTGAAACCCTCCTAGTGCTCTGCCTGGTTCCAAAGGTGTTGCAAAAGCCCCTGTGCTACTCGTACTAGGTCTAACCCTACTTTCCAGGTTAGTACTCAGCATACTAGAGCAACTTTGCTTATTTGCTATTTCTTCCTACTGGTTCTCCTCAGAAAACTCACTGAAATACTTTCTCCTTGTGAATGCTGTGACTTTTTTTTTTCTGGTTTTCTGATTTAGTGAAAATATCAGAGCGAAAATAAGATTTAAAAGAAGGGGAAAGAGATGACACCTGAAGTTGTGGTCAGTGCTGTAGTTCTTGAAGGTAAGAAATGAAGGCACTGAAATGGTAAGGAGATTAGGGTATGGGTATGGGTTCCCCCCTTTTGGTACTCTCTGTCAGCCATTAGAAAACATAATTGTGAAGGTAAGGCACAGGGAAAGAAATCTTTCAAAACTTCACAGAGAGAAAATACTGCATAGAAAATAGTTAAATATTTTTATTTTGTGGCCACAGCTTCAAAAGCTGCTACTGCAACCAAATGCACTTTTGCAAATGTTATCAGTTTCAGTAATAAGAAGCTCATCTTCCTCGTTTCCTTCTGAATGATCACGCCAATAGAGCTGCTGACATGCCAGATTATCGATCTGTCAAATTTTAACTTAATCCTAATATAAACACACAGCATCTTGTTAAAATAGACCCATTAGATGTGGTTTAAGCTTGCTGCCTGAACTTCATGCAAGTGAAGATCTGTAGACAGGCTAGTTTGGCCCAAGAGACTGTGAACCTTCAGTCAGGTCCTGGTTTTCCCCAAATTCAATATTTCTGCAGAAGTTTGAAGGAAGTCCATAAGTAGCATTTAAAGTAATATAAGACACAGCAATAAATAGTAAAATTCATCAGCACTATTTAAGAATAATGAATAAAGGACAGACTCAGCATTGCTGTGTTTCCTAGTGTTTTTTTTTCCCCTCAGTTTGAAATGACCCATTTGCAATGGGCCACTGAACACTGTACTTCAATGCATGTTCTTGACATATCTTTCACACAAAGTCTCCAAACACCTCATAAACATTAATAAATTAAGCTTCAAGAGCAATAGTAATTTCAGCTTCTCATTCATAGAACCTATGTCTCAAACTCTTCCTGACTATCTGTGGCAGATCTAAAAATGAAATTCAAATTTCCAATCACTTTGAATTAGGCTTCTCTACTAAATCATGTAATCACAGAGTCTAATTCAGGTTGGAAGAGATCTCAGGAGACCACCTCAAAGCAGCACTAACTACTGCTCAACTCCAGGCCAATCACAGCCTCATCCAGCCAAGGCTTGAATACCCTCAGGGAGGGAGGATACGCCACCAATGGACAATTTCTTCAGTCTCTGACCACCTGCATGGGCAAGATATTTTTCCCTTGTCTTGTTTTTTTCTTTTGTCTTCCCCATGTTTTCCCCATTTCTCCAGTCAGCATCTCCCCTCACGCCTCCCCTCAGCATCCCCTCCCTTTTTTTCCTTTTTGCCTTTGCCAGCGCCCAGAATTATTCCTTTTCCTTTTCCATTTCTGAGCTCCTCTGAGAAGAGTCTGGCTCTGCACCCATTCAGCTCCCCTCAGGAAGCAAAGTGTCCATCAAGACCCAACTCAGCCATCTCTTCTCCGGGATGAAGGAACTCAGACCCTCAGCCTCTCCTCCTGTGCCGTGATCAGCCTGATGACCCTTCATGGGCTCCTTCCCACTGGGCAGCCTCTCTCTTGTCCTGGGATCCACAGCTTGGCACAGGGACTCCACAAAGACACTGTCAAAATCAAGTGGAGGAGAAGGACCCCTTCCCTGGAGCTGCTGGGTGCAGCTGTGCCAGCATGGCCCTGGGGGATGCTCGGTGCTGCAAGGACACACCAGTGACCCTGTGCAGCTTGTTGTACAACTGCACCCAGGGCCTTTTGGGCAGAGGTGCCTTTCTCCAGGCTTCAGGAACATCCCCCAGCCTTGACCTTTCAGTGATGACAGACAGCAGCTTCCTGATGACACACAGCAGCTCCCTGAGAGGCCTCCAGAGTGTCCTGTCTGGTCTCACAGACCAGCTTATTTAAATAGACCCTAACTCCATCCTCCCCTACTGTGGCTGCTCCCTCCCTCCCCAGTTTTGCTTCTAGGCCTGAGACTGGGCAGACTCTGACAGTAAAGCCTGCAGTTTCTGGAGCAGTGCATCCACTTGACTGATTTTTATTCTCATTTTTCCTGCTGATACACTTGTAGTAGCCATTTTTGCTGTCCTGCTCTTCCCTTACCAGTTTTGATTCCAGACAAGCTCTGAACTTCCTCATTCTGCTCCTACGAGCCTGGACCACACTTTCTGTTGCTTCTTGGTAGCTTGTCTCCACTTTTACCTCCTGTTTTCTTTTTGCATTTAAGCTGAGGCAATGGCTCATCTGTCATCTCAAGTTTCCATTACCAATTTTCCCCTTAATTTCCTTGAAATCTTACACCCAATGGCACAACTTCACTTTAACAGAGCTAGAATTTTACCACCCTTGAGAAATTCCTACTGTCAACCTTGTCATCTTGATCATAAAATTTTGTTTTTCTGTCATTGTTTATTACAAATAAATGTTCATGCTATAAATTATTTTATATAATTAAGCTGCACCTAAAAATACTTCTATTTGATACACAACAACATCTTGTATCATCTTACAGCAGCAGCCTCTGAAATGTGATGAAACAATACTAATTCACTGTGACAGGAGATATAATCCTAGTCTTTCAACACAGAATTTTAGCAACTGAAAAATGTTTTCCAATCATCTTCAGCAGCACACAGGAACATCCAGCAGTGCTACTTTCACTTTTCAGAATTAAAATAGGTACATGCAAACTCTGTAAATTTTTTCTTTTCCAACATACCTGTAAAGAGCTGAATGTTAAAGACAGCACTATCCAAAAGAGTCCTTCTGGAAAGCATTAACTCACAAGAAAAAGAAAACAATAAATTTCATCCGCATTTTTGAGAGGACATGGGAAAATTTTCAAGCCTGTTTTCCTAACTTTCTGGGCAAGATATTTATATACCTATAAATAGATATTACATACCTCAAACCCTAAACAGTGCTTGCTGTAGTCTGAAGCATGGAGACACAGTTAGGAAAACCAACAAATATGAAAATAATTTGATAGCAAACTTACATTCCTGTTGAGAAATAGCTTTCATTAGGAAACATTTGCACCAATTTTTTGTATACATTGTTTAAAATGGCTGACTTGGCAGTTATGTTTAAGGTTGGACTCAGTGATCTTAAAGGTCTTTTCCAATGATTCTATGGTTCTAAGATGTGGAACATACTAAAATGGTTACTTCCATATATTAAAAAAAAAAAATTGTTTGCAAGCAAAACTGAATGCATGCTAGATCATTCTCTCTTTTTCCACAGTTTAATGTCAACAAAAACTTGGCACAGGTACTTGACACACCTACATCCATCTCCCACTCTGCTCTCCATCCCCATTCCAAACACTGATATGCTCAGAATCTAACTTCTCCTTCCTTGAGAAACATCCCTAACAGCATTACCTCCCAAAATTTCAGGAAGTATACCTTTCCAAACACCCCAAGGCTTACACACCAAACAGACTCACAATCTGAAGTTGCTTTTATTTCAATAACAAACTGCCCACCTGGTGATTCTGAACTAATGCTTCCTTTCTCACTTACAGACTGTTTCTTCCTCTTCCCTAAGAAATATGTTGCAATAATAACAGTATCTCCCACTCTTCTGTGATGACAGCTTATGCCCAGTTCTGTATTCCTGCAAAACTCCCTCCCCGCTTACTCACACGGGATCTCTTTGAGTTCTGGGAAAGCAGATTTTCCCAACGCCTTCACAAAGCCTATCACTGTGACATTACTCTGTATATCTTAAGAGTTATCTTTGTCTTTCCGGTTGTCACTTCCTCAAGGCAAAGGCAATGTTTTTCCACAAGTTCTCTTTAGTGCTGATTATATCACACAGATAATTTTTAATTACCTTTCTGTTCAGAGCCACACCATCTTCACAGTCCAACACTGCACAATCTACATTCAGTGATGGGATTTTTTTTATCTTCTTTTCATCATCCGCAGGTACATAGAGCACAGCCCGTCTGGGAACATACTTGTGTGATGATGTAAAGCGATAGCTAAGCTTAAGAACACCAGCTGGCAGAGGAGAATCCACCCTGTAAAGGATATTGTTGAAATTAGACTATTGGCAGCAATGCTGTAAATCATACTTGACTGTATTTTAAAAGCAAAATATTCCTATCTAAGATAGTGGCTGGTTTTGGGCTACTTACATATTTTTTCCTTTTGGAAGAGACAAGTTAGGAAGATATCAGTATTACAGTTAATTACCATATAAAACTCCAAAACCACTGTGTTCAATAGAAGTTGTAAACTTAATCATATTTGCAGACCTGCCAGGGCTGAGGTTTATCCATGCAGCTTTAATTACACTGCCTATTCTGGGTGCTACAGCAAGTATGAAATACAGAAGGGTGGTGGCTGGTTTTTTTCCCCTGTCATAGGACTCCTCTGTAGGATGCAGACTGTGCTGGGAATGGTTCAGGACTGCTTTGGGGAGGAGACTGCTATCTGCCACATTTCCTCCAGGAGCTGGATGCCATGCTGTGAATGAAGCAGGGGTGCTGGTTAAAACAAACACAGGTTTGTGAAGTTCATTTTGCAACCGTAGCGTTATATCAACAAGTGTATTTGCATGCAAATTTTAAATAAGCAAGATGGATGAAGGGGGAAATTAAGAAAAAAGAATGAAAACCCCATCTAGTGTGGAACCTTGCTATTCTCTCCAGACCTTCACATCCACAGCACAGACTTCCATTGAAAGAGTGCATAAACCCAGCAGTATCAGCAGCACTTTTTGGGCTGTGATGTCTGTTTAAATTTGTAAATTCTTTGTGCACCACACATCAGTGCAGGTGTGAGCCTTTGGTGCCACGTGGCTTGAGAGGATAACATCCCTGTGGCCCGTAGGTGTGAGGTGTGGGGTGGTCTCAATATTCCTGGCGAGGGCCCAGCTAACTTGCTCCAGGCAGGAGCGGGGTTAGTGCACTTGGAGGCTGTGGGACTGCCGGAGGAGGCTGCTCTTGAGTGCTGTGGGGAGCTTGCTTTGCTCCATAATTACAAGCACAGAGAAACAAATTATAGAGGGTGCCACTGTGTTTCTTGGCCTTCCAAAAAAAAACAAACCCTTGCCTGCTCCTGTTCCTCCCCACTGCATGCTGTACCCCCCAGGCCTATTCTGCTACATCAAAGATGAGGACAAAATAATACAATTTACCTTCATACTAAGCACAAGGCACTTACACCACAAAATAATCCTACCATATAGCACCATTATGCATTATCATGTATATTATTCAGCACTTTGAATAATGCAAAGCTTTCCTAGCACCATGCTGAACACGTCATTATCACATCATGTCAGGGACCCATGCATTTTCCTGTGCCCCTCTTAATAATGCTTCCCAAGTTGCTAGACTTGGATGACACATGGCTACACACACATGTGGATTTCTTCAAAGCAAACATGATTCAAATGCCTGGAAATGAGTTCAGTCAATCTAAATCAGAGCCAATGTGGCATGTCACTGACAGACCACTGTAACACTCACCTTTCTAAGCTGAAACTGTTGAAGAACCCTCTCTTCCCCTAAAGTGTGCACCCTCAAAGCTGAATATAAGAGTTGGGTTAAAAATATGAAAAAAGCTTTTATCACATTTTACCTCAGTAAACTAAATTGAAAAGGAAAACGATTCCATCATCTCCTCTGCTGCATGTCTGCATATCCTGTGTAGATCCATTTTAAAAGCCTACGAAAACCACTGCCGGGCTCTTCTTTGCAACGTGCCTGGTAATGCTTAATTCAGTTTAAGAAATGGGACAGCTTGGCAGTTACATAGACATTATTTTATTAAAAATGCCAGTGCTACCCTTTTTAATAACAGCAACAGCTTCAAGACTCAGGTGTAGGAGGTTCCATCAACACCTGGAGACATGCAACTGAGATCCACTGAGCCCCTCCAAAGTATTCACTTTGCTTCTCTCTCACAAACTACTTCTTGTTCCCCGCTTCAGGCTGAAGTGGGGGTGGTAACAGAACTTGTGGCGACTCAAGTGGCTGCTAGACAAATCCACTTAATCTCATTTTCTTGCAGTAGTACACTTTGGGAGAGCAAGGACGAGGTGGAAGAGTGGTTTATCTCAAATGGAAAGAGGAGGATCTTCTTTCAATGTGACACAGAGGTCAGTAAAGAAGTCTGCAATCATTCCCATAACATATATGAGGGAACAAAAGCGATTAGTTTCTATTCTCTTTCTCTGATGGCTTCAGCCTTGTGGTTCCCAAGGGCACAAAGGAGTCAAAGAGCTCAGCCCATTAATAGTTAACTCCAGCCTGGAGCCAAGCAGCCCCTGAAGCACCCTTAGTGACTGCCTCTCACCAACCCTCCAACCTGCCAGAAACCTGATAGACGTGGCTAACACCATAATCTCAGAGCATGCTGAGATGAGATGTATCTTCTGTCACATATGTTTCCCAGGATTTCTTCTGGGCTGTCATCAGACCACGGGCTGTTTGACCAGCCGTTTTCCCTCTCACTGCCGCAAGCCCCATGAAGGCAGCCCTGCTCTGCATACCACACACAATGGTGTGCGGTGTTGTGTAGGTGAAAGCACCATTATCTGCAGACCAGATTTAGTCAGGTGTCACCATCCAGGTCTATGAACCTGTATTTAGATGGAGAAGCAGTACAGCTTCCTCAGCAGACCACCTGACTCCAAAGAAGTGATAGACTTAATCCATTAAAACACCATCACTTAATAGGCTTAATGCTGGAAATGCTACTTCCCAGTAGCTATTGGTATCTCCTCAGCTGAACAACTTTGTAGCCACATAGGCTCAAACAACAGGTTTTTCAGGACATGAATTATTATAAAAAATACACTGTTGACATGTCAAATTTTTAGTTTTATGGGATATCTTAGCAAGTTGAAGAAGAAATAATGTTTTCAAAAAGTATGTCCAGGAAAAGAATATACACAGCAGGAGGTGGTGTCAGTGGACCAACATAGAATCCTTCTCCTTTCAAAACTAGGAGCTCTAGAAATTTTATTTTTATTCATCTAAAATAAGAGTTTTCAACAAGTATCCTTATGTATGACTGCAGTAAATGGTATCAATGCTAATTCTTTGACATATATTCTTTGACATATATTCTTTAATCATCACTGTGCATTTTCCTCGCAAAGTCATATTTTATGTTCTACAACAAAAAAGCAGAGAAACACATGGATTAATTAATAGATCCATTTGTCTATAGACTTATTTTAAACAGTGACAAGGCTTGGGGTGCTCCGTATATGAGCAGTTAGATACTCTGGTAGGAAACACTCCCCTGATTATCTTGACTTCTGTTATGTTGATAGAATGAAAAAATCCCCAGCAGTTGCTTTTTTAGGACAAAAAACCCACACAGCACTGCAGTCTCGATTATACTGTTAACCCTGTGCCATAAAGAGGAGGAAAATCTTACATATGTTTCCTGGCTCCAAGTATTTTAATGATTCAAACTAAGCTTGACTATGCTTTAAACTAAACACATGGACAAAAGCCAAGTGAATTTGCTAAGACAATGTTTCTTCCTTTAAGCACTGTAAGTTAAAACAAGGACTAGGCTATTGGGTAATGCTCATTAAATTGTTTTACAGCAGCATATTTTCATTCATAGCATCTGGCGGCATGCTGAGTGCTCTTGGGTCTTGGAAATAAAACTAAATTTCTTCAGCAAACATAACACTCTACTAAAGTCTTCATCAAATATGTAAAAGTAGCTGGCAAGTTAAAGTTTCTCGTGGTCCTCTGAGAACCATTTCACCCAAGAGTGAATAGTTCATCCTCAGGAAGGAGAAAAGAAAACCTATTTGACTACTAAGAGACACTGCAGTTTGCAATGGCAGCCATACAGCGTGACTGCAAAGAGTAAAATTACCCCAAATTATGCAAATTTCCCTGCTGTAAACTGCATTTTCACATTCCAGCATTGCTCATACTCATACACATACTTAAATGCACACACCTGTGCAGTCACATTGGAGCCAACAAGATATAGCTACAAAGTAAAGTACTGGAACAAGTGATTTCCAGCACTTTAACCTGTGCCTCTGTTCCCTGTTTACTTGCTAAATCAAATCACCCCTAGAAGATCTGCCAAACACATGGAAAAATATTCGTTGCTCAATAGGCCAAATCTTTCCTTCTACAATCATTGGCATAGTGTTGGCAAAGTGTTTGCAAATAGCATTTTTAGACACTTCACTAAAACTATTAAAAATCTGGATAATTTCCTCTTGTATTTTTGACCTCTGTGCATGTAACTGCACACCACGATATCTGTCGAGCTGTGGAAGAAGGGCAGAAGTGATCCAAGACCCACAACCCCCCCTGAAAAAGACCCAGCTAATGCAGGAAAATGTCATACAAATTATTTCTGCAATATGTGCAAAAAAACCCACTCCAGAGAAAATGTAATGGTTTTCCCGTGTTGAATTTACCGGGGAGTAGCACAGCACCGCACACAAATAATCTGCCAAAAACAAAGGAAACTTCTATGGAATTACAAAGCCCCACAATTTGCATAGTAATTCTTTCTAATTAAGAAAAGAAGATACAAGTTGTTTGTTATAAACATCAGCAGGCCCTGTGCAAATACGGAGGGCTCGCAGCCGCGCTGAGTGTTTGTCGAATCAAAGCGACTCGCTGGAGAGTTTTATTGGTACAGCTGCGGCGCATGCATTTTATCACACATGCTAATAATCCCGGTTATGGCACTAACATTTTAATCATTTGTTCTCTGGGCTTGTTTCTCAAACAATTAGCACTAATGAATGGCCAAAATACCTCGGATCATATATGTCTAATTGCAGTCAAGAGCGGTTATTGTCCGCATGTACATTTCAATTCACCTCTGGGGATAATGTTTGTTAATTGTATTTCTTTATATAGCAAGTGAAAAAAGGCTGTTCACTCAAAAAGGGACTAAGTGTTCTCTTCTTTCCCTTTGTTCCCACAAGAAGCTAAAGTCACTTCAAGAGGCACTTAATCCCATCATCCATGGTTACAATTGCCTTACAGCATCAATCAAAAAGAATCTGAAGTAAAATGATGCAGCTATATTGTGTAATTAAAAGCAATTCAGGTAGTTATTACTTGGGGCATTTTCCAGGTCCAAATACTTAAAATGGCACTGCGGGGATTCTAAATACTGTAGTGTTTTAAATTTGGTGAACTACAATATCTCACAGAGAAAGGGAAGGAATATGCAAAAAAAAAAAAAAAATAAAAAAAATCTCCTAGTGTGTATTGTAAAGTGAAAGAAAAGAGGAGGAACAGCTAACGTTTGAAGTGACAAAATCTACAAGTCTCCATATAAAAGGGAAATAAAAATATCAAGAAGAGAGAAAAGGGGAGGAAAAAGAAAAGGACAGCAGTTTTCAAGGAAAAGAAATTCCTCGTAATTGTTAAAAAGTTAACATGTGAAAAAATGCTAATATTTCCTCCAATGGAAAACAAAAGCTCATGTCGCAAGCTTTACCATCAGAATACAGGTCCCCAAATCTTAGTGCTGTCCTAGTAGAAATAAATCCAGGCAAAGCAAGCAGCTCTTCTTTAGGGAAAAGAAAAAAAAAAAACAAAAAAACAAAAAAAAACCCACCACATTTAGGTTAAAAGTGACTGTAGATGATATTTACTTTTGAATAAAATGTAAGGGAAGGAACTTTCCGTAACAACTGCCGCTAACCCTGATCCAATTATGCTGAAATTAAAACTGGGGGGTTATCAACATACCAAACACTCAGCTTTACATTTTGATTTCTTCCTTTGTTCCAGACTCAGTACGGTCATTTCCCTGACCCTCAAAAAACTAATTAAGAAACCCCTCAAACTTAAGCCCTTTCCAGGGCAGGCAGAAGCCACCAGCTCTCATGGTTTGAGATCTCTTGACAAGCAGTTTTCTTTACCAGGAGAGGCTTTGTCTGCTTTTAAACTTCCCACCATAAGGCTGATACTGTGTCTCACAGACTTCACGTGAAGATTAATACCCCTGAAGCTGATGGAAGACATAAAGGTATAAAATTGGCCTTCCAAAAGTGAAGAAGGTGAAAGAATAAATCCTAGCACTTCCTCAGCATCCTAAGGGAGACAGGCGGTCTGCGCCCACTGCGGGGACTGAGAGTGGTGAGTTGAAGAAGTGCTCACAAAAACTCAGCGAATTAAGAAATTTAACCCCCGTAACAACCAGCTTTGGATATCAAAAAGGACAGATTGGAGGGGGCTGCTCCTGAGAGCACTTGCCTGCTGGAAAACTGTAGCAGGGAGAAATGAAAAGGGGACTTCCAAGTGACCTTTCACAAGCACTCACTCCAACTGATCAGGATGCATTGCATTATAGCCAAAAAGCAGAGAGCTGAACCAAATGGGGAAGGAGAGCCCCACTGATCAAAAAAAAAAAAAAAAAAAAAAAAAAAAAAAAAAAAAAAAAAAAAAAAAAAGGGGGGGGGGAAAAAAAAAAAAAAAAAAAAAAAAAAAAAAAAAAAAAAAAAATCATGACACAGAGAAGTGTGAGTGGAAATGAAAACTAAGCACCAAATCCAAAGATGCTGGAAAGCAACTTTAGGAAAAATATGTGTCTTTGACTGCTTTTTATTTATAATTTTTCCCTATCTCCAGTAAATCAATGTAAGTCATATAACTGGGCACCAGAGGAAAGATTGAATACAAACCAGGAACTTACTGGCAAAACCTTAAAATCATGGACACCTAAGCTATAAAATGATAAAAGGCTATCATAGGTTAAATAGTTAACCAAACTTTCTCCTCCCACCAGCACTAAATGTAAAAAAAAAAAAAAAGACCTTTTATTTACCCCACCATGTTCTTTCAACTACATTTGACCCTGTTGTTTTGGTTCACTCTGAGCTCCATCATGCCTTAAATTGCTTTGACTGAAGATCAGGCATTTTTTTTCTTCTCAATTCAAAATGGCCAAATTAGACAGCGAGGATAAAAATAAAAGGACCACTGGCTTCTCATATTACTAACGTGTCCTGTTTTCAGGGCAAAAATAGACTGTTTGTGAGGAAGAGGAGAGTGCTACGGTTCTTTGACTTAAGAAGTGAATTTTAAAAGAGATTTAAATAATGGCTGAGGGTGACAAGGGCTGCTGCTTCCTACTAATGGCAACAGGCTGCTCCTCTCAGGCAGCCTGTGTGTGTGTGTGTGTTTGCTATCATCCAAGGTTAATTGGTGTCCTGTCTTGAGGAGCTTTAGCATATGTGACATACAGTTGAGACTTTGCTCCCTTCCTTATGGTGTGGATAACCCTGAATAACTCGTCATGCCCATAAAGCATTGTCGAGCCGAGCTGTACCTCGCTTGGCTTTTACCATTGACAAAGTATGGGGCTTCTTGGTATGCTTTCTGCTGCTTAATCAGACCCACAGCACTACAGGGCACTGGAAAAGCACTCTGTCTGTCTGTAACACATTCACTTTGCCACTAAGGAGCATGCAGTAAGGATAACAGTTAATTTCTCTGTCTTCCTAAATATAAAGATATAGAAATAAATGCTAAGTATGGACAGTTTTTGTTTTAACAAAATTTTAAGTGCTTTCATTTATTTAACTAATTCAGTTTCTAAGTTGCATTTTAAAAATGTACAACACTGTAAAGAGGTATTGCAAAATTTTGTCTAGCTGTATGTTTCTTTAAGCGAAACTCTTGCATTACATTTTTTTAACAGTATTGCAACTAGCAGTTGCAACAGAAATTTGCAACATATTTTAAATAACAAAAACATCCCACAATAAAGATGAAGATCCAATACCAATATTGAGAGATTTAGGAAAAAAACTACACATAAATTAGTCTTTTTTAAGGTATGCATTGAGAAGTAAGAAGATATTGCTTTGGATGTGTGACGTTGATGTATGATTTGTTTAGACTTGGTTTTGGGTTTTGTGCACAGACAAATATGCATCAAGTGTTATCAGAGCTGTGTGGCACAAAGGAAAAAACATGCCTTTGGAGGATGAGAATCTTCCAGTTCAAGGGGAGGACCAGGCATCTATAACCAAAAAGCTGTCCTGGAACATCCCACGCCACAATCTGTCTTAGGAAGTGAATATATAAAACCCTCAAATCTGCAATGGTTGCACTTTTATACAGTCAGACCCATCCCAGTGGCCTCTGCAGAAAAGCTGAACTTTGAAGAGATTCTTTATATCACTGCAAAACCACTCTTGGCTCTTCCAGTTCTCCCCTCCATCTCACCATCAGGTGCTTACTTCCCTTGCTCCTAAATCTGCCCCAGCCTTTTCACACACTGACTTTGCACCCACCCATCTCGGTGTACATGCACAATAATTGGTAACAATGTTTGGGCAGAATTTCTCTTCTTACTGAATGTGCTTTTCCCCTCTTTTCTTGCCCAGTCCCCTCCATTCCCTCCGCGTCGGTTCCCACACCAGGACACCGGGAGCATCCCCGCTCCGGAGCTCTTGCAGCCGCTGCCACCGGTCCAGCTGTGCGCGCATTGGCTAAATGCTGCAAGGTCAAGATCCAGACCAGGATTCAAAAATTCCACGCTAATTACTGTGATTAAAGTCCGAGTCCCAAACTCATCCAAAGGCTCCTGAGCAGTTTAGGGGCAGGCTGCTAATGAGTTATATACAAAGTAAGAAACAGGCACTTGGTAAAGTCAGAATCAATAAAGTGCCATTCCTGCCTGTTAAAATGATCTTGCCATCCATAACAGAGAGTCACTGTGTTCACCAGAGCCTGTGCAGGTTACATATCCATGTCTGCATGGCGTGAGAGAAAAGGAAAACAGTACAGTCCTTGAAATCACTTCTGATTTATATCTGAGTTAAAATAAAATTACACTGAAGTTGTGACTGACAATATTTGGCAGAAGGAAATGAATGGAGTGTCAATATACTAGTGCTGCAGAAGTCAGAGGAAAGAAGGCATTTGTCACCCACTTCAGGTCTTCCAGAATTTCTGATATTTTATTACAAACTGCTGTCTTTGTAGTTTTGGTTGTGGTGGGGATAGTTCACAATTCCTTCACACTTCTAGGAATTTTTCACTGGTAGACCATATTTTATTTCAATTTGCAATTTACATCAGTCTACGTTTAGTCAAAACACAAACACTTTGATGATTTCTGTACTTATAAACATAGGTAAATTATAATACTAAATAAAGCACATACATTTTTACCATATAAGAAAAAGAAAACAATATTGCAGTCTTCTCCACATTTTGAAACTGCTCCTGTAAACCCACTTGAGCATGTGCCTAGCCCAGAGAAATCAAAAAGACTAGTCAAACACTTACAGTTAACCACGTGCTTAAGTGCCTCCAGGACTGGGGATTAATTTTGAATTATGAAACTGTCCCATTTCCATGTGTTCTTAGGCTATATGTGGGTCAACCCACTTTTTTGGGGTTTTTGTACAGAGACTTGTGCAAAATTGAGACTTAGATGTATACGGATGCAATCCAGGTGGTAAATATCTTTTACACAATATAAAGATGCTCAATTTCAGCTGGAGGAAAAAAACAAACTTACATGATATTTTCAGAATAAGATTATAAATAAAAATATTATTTATGTTTAGCCGAGCATTATTCTGTAGAATTATTATGTGGAGGAATTACAAAGTCAAAGAATTATTTCTTATTAAACTGGGCTTATTCAGAATGTTTTCTGCACCAAATAACTGAGCAGTGAAGAACAATTTAGCAAGCAATTAGTAAACATTAAATTGTTGAAGAACAGAACTATAAAACTACGATGCACTGCAATTACATTCAAAAAAAAAAAAAAGAAAATGTTGTAATTGCATCAAAGCTGATGCAATATGACAGAAAAAAAGAACGAATACACAGTGCTTTTAGTTCAACAGCAATTGTGACCACACTAATTGAAAACCAACTGCTCTCTGGCTTTGAATACAAGCCTGGTGGAAATTTAAAAATATTTCCTAAACGGACGATAAAGAAGAACGCTTACAAATCCTGCAGTGCTCCAGGCAACACTTAACTTTGGAAATGTCTACAGGCAGAAATACTACCCTGCAGTATGGCTCAGGATGGCACAAACAAGCATCTGTGTTTGTTTTTTAACTAGTGGATTTATAAGAGCAATGAAATCCCTACATAAGCATTTTATATTGACCTGATATGGACTTACTGTTTTAACCAGCTTTTTAACTAACTCCACAAGTTAATAAAGGCAACTACATGAATCCTTACTGCCTACACATTAAGATAAGAAAAACATTCATTAAGCAATATCCAGACTGTTTTAATTACAGGAATATCACTCTTATTTGTAGAATAATGTTTGTTAAGTACAGTATAACATTTTCTTAAAATGCCCCAGAGGCAGTTAAACTCTTGATTAGCTATTAAAAAAAAAAAAAAAAAAAAAAAAGAAAGAAATCACCCTTAACTTTAATCACAGGAGTTAATGCCTACTGCAATGAAATTTCAGCACTAATAATCATGCAAAAATGTCATATGAAAATCTTATTAACCATGAAAACATTACATAAGATCAAATGAATCTTCTGTGCTGTTAGCACTACTCAATGTTAGCAAAATGTTGGACTCTTTCTATGCTGATTGTGGTAGTAACAAGAATAAGCCCAGCCCTATTTCCTTTGAAAATGATACCAAGTGAAAACCAGCTCTTATTTTATTAATTTCAAAATATAGCAAGGAATGCATGAAAATTCTGACTTCTATATTTTCATGCCTATAACTACATCTCTGTTCTATTATCCAATGTTAAAACATACCAAACTAGAAGAAGTGGGTGGATTAAAAAACATTATAAAGACAGAACCTTCATGATTTCCAGTAATAAACACTATTTAGGTGCTTTATTATCCAATAATGAAACTTCCTTTTTTCCCCTGCCTTTTCCAGTACATTACAAAATTTAACATTATTACTGTTATTGTACAGAGGACAATGACATATCTATATTTTCTTCAGTATTTATCCTGCATCTGCCCCTTATTCTATACATCTCTTGAGAAAAAAAGCTGTTCATTTTTTATTTGTTAAGACCACCAAAAATGAAAAAAATTGTTAACAACGTGATGCATTAAAAATTGCAGTATTTTTAAAGTACATATTGAAACATTATTTTCTGGTTCCCTGTCTTTGACTTTGTATTATCAAGCTTTTTCAAAGACAAAAATTTTCTTGAAAAGTAAAAAAATGTTAAAGGTAAAATTTCAGGAATCAGGATTAAAGGAAATAACAAATACAGTAACGTTAATGATAAATAGGTGACAGTTGTCAGCTCATTTTGCACATAAGCAGCTGAAGGATAATTTTATTATATGGGAATGCCAAACCCTAACTCTGCAATGGCCCTCCAAAACCATCTCCTCAGTAAGGTCAGTAAACTAAAAATTGCAAATTTAGCACCCACCAGTGTCTTCAAGCTCAGCACCTCTCTATGCACCGAGTTCCCCACAGTGAGTGATCAGCATTTGCTACCCTGAAAGGGACAAACCCCTCACTGTGCTGAGCTGCTGGGTCAGGTCCTGCCACCCGCATGGGTGCATATTTGGGGGGAGTGGTCAAAGCCCTGGGTGCACCTTTCAAGGGTAGATTCAGCCATAATCCTCCTCCTGACACAGGCAGTTCCTGGTGTCCCTTGAGGAGCTGAGCATGCCTGGGGGAGATGAACCCCACCCCAGGGTGCCCGTAGCAGGGAACCAATTTCAAGGAACACATCGGTCATATCATGACAGCCTGTCCTTCCAGGCATAACCTTTGCTGTGCAGGCAAGCTCAGAGACCATAAAGGTGCTGAACCTACCAGGCAGACAATATGAATGTGTGATGGGGGATAAACATTAGCCAAGGAATACATTTGAACACTAAATCAGAAGATTACTATAGTTTTGGGGGGTTTTAGCCCTATTCCTAAGATATTTTTATAATTTCATTCTCTGAACATTTTCATGGAACTCTTCAGATGAGTTTTGCCACATCCCAGGAAACTCAGAAACTCATCCTAAAACCATGGCTCACAGGTCCCTGTTTCAGATCCCCCACTGCGAAAGTCCCGTCCCATTTGAAAGGCAGTTCATCATCAACATGGACACTTTAAAAAAAATCATCCAGACTGAAAGCCAGATGCGGTGAAAATCAACTTCTCTGCAAATCAGTAAGATTTTCTTGAAAAGAAAAGAAAAGAAAAGAAAAGAAAAGAAAAGAAAAGAAAAGAAAAGAAAAGGTCAAATTATCAGGTAGCAGCTCTTTTTGGTGGCACCAGATGGGCCTGTGTAAGTGCAAATGCAAGTCCAAGCACTCTTATTTTATGACATGCCCTGTGGAAGCTTCTTATCTGTATTTCCCACGTGAGATTACTTGTGTGGTTATGGTTCCTATAACATATATTCACTGTGGCCAGTGACACTTAGGCAAAGCTGAAGAACCAAAGCTTCTCCCCTCACCAGCAGCCTTGTTCCACAGGATATTCCTTTTCTCCCAGATATGGCAGTTCTGTTAAATGGGATTTCCTATGTCACTGCATCACAACACACATCTTCATGCTCTTAAAACTAAATTTAGAAAACAGCCTTGTCTTTAATGGCTGCCTAGAGGTGGGGGGAAGAGTTGGACATTAGAGAGAAGTTGGCAGAGAGGGAAGTGAAGAAAGAGACAGAAGAAGTCATCAAGCACACAGCTTGCTTGGGAGACCCACGAAGAAAAAAATTCCAACTTAGTTTAAGAGGGAGGGGTTTCTTCCTCTAAATTCTTGACATAGGCTGTTCAATATTTATTTAAAAATAAGCGAAGAAGAAAAATCCACTGCCTCCCTTGCAATCTGCACATATAAAGAAAATGGCTTTTAGCTCATAATGATGGTACATTATAGATAAGCAAAAGTCCTGGATTACAGGAAAATAAAATCTATAAGGAGAAATAGGATTAAGTCTACTTCCACATAACAGCTTTTATGACATTTAAATGAGCGGCTGTGTTTCTTTAAGTAAGCATTATAGCATTCCACATCTGTATAAAAATTGAATGACAGACAGACTCTCTCAACTCACTGATATATAACCTTGTGAGGATAAAAAATCCCAGTGAAAATGCATAAAGGCATAGCTTGGCTTTCCTTTAAGTCTTCCTTAACAACCTGTGTCATGAATATAGGTTTAGGCTTAAGGAAATAAGGCAGTTGGATGACATATGTCTTTTGTCCTGTACTGCATAAAGAGAAAAATGATTCCATTACTGAATCAGCCAACCTTTTTCTTTGGGTAACATTTTAGATATACTTTAGTGTAAAGGCATTGAGATACATTTTAATTCTGCAGTGCATGCCAGTAATCTGGAAGAATATTAAGAAACAGTACCTTCCAAAGTTAATATTATATATCAGGAATTTGGATGGTTTGAACCAGTTTTAGTTTCACTTGGTGCCTTGTTTGCCATCATCTGTTTCCGTGCTGATAGGAAGAATGTTATGGATGTTTCAATTTTTATCTTTTTCCTGAATAACAGTTTAGTTGAGCTGGTGTCTAACAAACAAAATTTGTTTGTTTGTAACAGCAAAATTTGTTGACAGAGATTAACAACAGATGTGGTGAAAAAAGATGGTGGCATATTCACTCTCTTCTCTAGAACATATCCAGCAAGCGAAGACTTCCTCCTTTTTTTCATGTCATTTGTGTTTAAAGGAGAACATGCAAAACAATGACCTCACTAGTTCTGTGTGCAAGCCAGAACAGAATGTGAGACACCGAGCAGATGTTAAAATAGGTCCACCCTTAAAGGTAAGGTTTTCTTTTGGCCAGCAGCCACAACAGTCTGAGGTGAGTATTTATATGTATCCGTGCTTGTGTTTGCATATTTGTGTGCATTTATATATCTATCTACATACACAATCTATGTAAGAATTTGTGCACATATAAATGTACATATGTAAGTGTTCATATAGGTACATGTGTATACATGTATGTATATAAGAAGACCCCACTTGGCATAGTACAACAGCAGCACTGATCAGTGGAAAGTGGCAAAAAAGAATTGACTTCCATAAATCCAAGGAATAATAAAACTGTTTTTTCCCCAACTTTTAGTCTCAAACATTCTTCATACTTTGCTGGAATAAACTACCTGTTCCTGCATCACCAGCAAAGGCAACAGAGTGGGAGTTCTCCAGTGGAATACAAAGTCCCCCCAGGACCACAAATATACCAGACTGAAGGCTGTTCCACCATTACTTATCGATGGGCTCTGCCTTGTTTTTGCAAGGCTTGAGGTGTTTGCTTCTCACTCTTTGCATCCACACACTGTGGGCATCCTGTGGATCCTGCAAGTTCAGGTGTGACCCTACATATTTACAGCTGCTGTAGACTGAAGCTGTGTCTCAGTGAGCCAAAGCAGTGCTGCCCCTCACGTTACTGCTGTCTTTGACAAACCCCTGCTAGAATAAACAAGCCATGTGTTTTTTGCCACAAGTGACACTCCTTCTTTCCACTTCGACTCTTGGAGCTCAACATTTTTAGCCATGAAAAAGAGAACACTCATATCCTCTTTTCCTTGACCCTGCTCATACTACTTTGGAGGCGAAGGAGGGGATTTAGGGGCTGTTTCACCAATTCACTACCAGTATTTGTTAACAGAGGGGAAGAAAGACTAATGGCTAAACCATTAGTACCCAGAGACATTAAACTGAACCATAAAAGTGAGGGTTTGGGAGAATAGATAATAATTCTTTCCTTTTTCCCTTTTGAGAAGCACCAGGATAAGGTGGGACACACTCTTGCCATGAGTATCTTAAGGGTCTTTTCCAATCTAAATGATGTTCTCCTTCCCTCTCCTAACAGCCCAGTCTGGGCTATGAAAACTGCAGCTGAGGCCTTAGAACAACAGACTCTGTTCCTGTCCTAAGCAGATATAATGTAAATTGTTTTTCCACCATGACAACAGTCATACATGCTAATCAATTGAGCATTTTGAAGATGTTGTTAGATTTCAATCCACAAAAAGGATATTATAACTATTAGCAAGTACCTTTTTTCATGACTTTGTGGCTTATATTAGTTTCAAAAATAAATAACCAGTAGTTAAATTGCATGTGGTTGTAATTATACTAATCTTAAAATATTGTGTTTCATTATTTTCTAACCTCTGCAAAAATGTTCCTGTTATGAAGAAAACAAACATAAGACAGATTCTAGACCAGGACAGACTGAATTATGGAGAAGTGAAGATAAAAGAGGCTGGAGAGACAAGGTTTCAGGTGGCTGCAGTATATTTATTACCCTGTTATTTTAACAGACATTCACATCTTGATTCAAAATGCAATTTTATTACTGTCTACACCTTTTCCATTCCTTGGAAACAGCAATCAACAAACCAATGTTTAACCTACCACAAGGAATATTAGGGTGGCTTTGAAAACACGAGAAGAAGATGGAGAACTTAACGTTAAGACTGCTCATATATGAGGGCCAGTAAGGAAGAAGCCTAAAAATCATCTACAGGAGGAAGAGAATGAAAGGGTAATTGTGAGGTGCAAGAAGCTTACAGGTCTGGCAGAGTAATGAAGTGAGGAAAGCCCAGGACCTGAGCAGCACACACACGAAAAACTGAAGCTGACAACATGCAACAAGCAGCTCTAGAGGTGAGTCAGAGCAAGAGGCAGTCCTGAACAGCCAGCACACAGCAAGGCAGGATGGCCCAGTCGGCCCGGAGAGGAGTGACAAATGCATAGGGTATTGGTGAGATGGCCCCCAGGCACCACAAGGAGAAATGGGTTTTAGGATTGTGCAAGTGGCAAGGCAGACTCTGCCAGGGTTTGTCCCCAACCGAGTCACCACAGAAGACAAGGAAGGACTGTGGGAGAGATGAACAAAGAAAGGAGGTAAGACCATGGAAAAGAAACCACACCATCAACCAGGGATGCAAAAGAAGACAAAAGTAGGCATTCACTTAGGAAGCCTGAAGAAAACAAGATCAAAGGCAAGATTATAAAAACAAGGTGAAGATGTAATTTAAAGATAAAAAAGGCAAGAAAAAGGAAGAGGACAAGGTCAGTGGTGAGGGAATAATCAGTGAAGCAGGGACTGAGGAGTCTCGATGCAGCATCAGTATTAACTCAGGGCAGGTAACTATATCACTTAAGGAAAACAGGGCTAGAGTGGCATAAGTCTTTGATGAATGAAGCAGTGGAAAGAGGAGCTAAAGATGGGAGCACCATGGAGGAAGAGGAGGAAGCAAAAAGAAGACAGTGGGATCTTGATTCAGCCAATAAGCTGAGCTTAATGTGAAGAGTCTGAGCACTTGTGTAGTATCACTTAACTAACCACCACTGTGAACCAGGGCCTGGTTCAGGAACCTTCCAGCGAAAGACTGGGGAAGATGTGTAAAATGCACAGAACACAGTGATTCAGCATTGAGAATGGAAATCAGATGGGAACTTCAATGGTCATCCCAGAAGAAGCTCTTCTGAAACCTTGACTTGTCACCTCACTTCATAGAGAAAACAGAAAAATATTTTTATGTGGCCTACACACTGATTTCCTGTATACACAAGCAATCATTTTAGTTTAGGCCTCTAGATTGTTTTGCCAGCACTTAATGTTGCATAAAAATAAAGAAACTTCAGCTCCCTGCAACGCAGTGCAAGTGACTGATCTTCCTTTCAGTAGCCAGAACTGCATCTATTAAATGTGTGAAATACTAAAGGTAACAGTGTCCAACAATAAAAAATGAAGCAAAAGGAATTTAGACCAACCTCAGGAACAAGTTTGCCAAAATTATGGGTGAATGCTAGGGAAAAAGGACAATTAATACAGGGACAGATGGCTAAATAAAAACAAAAGCCATTATCTAAAACCTGGCTAAGGAAAACTTAGCAACTGATTGTTCAACAGAAGGATTAAAGAACTCAATTAAATATAGTACTATCAATAGTTTGGATCATATGGAATAAAAAAATAGAGGACTTGCTGTAATTTGTGGTAACATTAAATTCTTTCTGTGCTTACATTAAATATTAAGGTGCTTAAGTTTTATATAGAAACAGACATTTCTCATCCTTGTGAGAAGGTAGGTTATAGAATGCAAACAAACTCTAGGCCAATAATAAAAGCTATAGTGACTTGACAAATCTTAGAAAACCATAATAGTGTTCTGCAAGTGGTCTGCAGCTCAGGAGATCCTGCTGAAATATGACAGTCTCCCTCCCCTCTTGATTCCCCCTCCAAAACATGCATGCATATGGTCCTGGAAAACCATACTCAGATGACACGGGCAGTCTTTGGCTGTGTCCCCGTGGGGATGAAAGGTTACTCCAGAACAGCAGCATCATTTTTTGAAGGTGCCCTACCTGAAACACATCAGCTGACAGCCACCACTGAGCAAGAGTTGGGAGAAAAGCATGGGAAGCGGTACAAGGAATATATGTCCCACAGGTGCTCAAGAGTCATGCCAGGATAGAGATCTGCGAACTCTGGCAGCTCTTAGCAAAGGGTGGGTGCAGCACAGGCTCTGACAATCCACTGCCATCACAACCTGAAGTGCTGTCTGCCAAACAGCCCATGGAAAACTGCATCTCTGGGAGTCGCAGCCACTCTCCATGCTAAGAGCAGGCACACGCATTGCAGTCAAATCACTTGGTCCCATACAAAAAGAATTATCTCCAAATCAATGTCTGAATCTCTGCCTGCAGCCTCAGTACAAACATTGACTCCCTCAGGAGCGCACTCAGTGAAAAGTTGCACAAGTAATGAAAATGAAGCCTTCTAACAGCTTTACACAGCACAAAATGATGGCTAAACCTGTCTGCCATCACTGTCTGGTACGAACAGTTTGAACCGATAGGCCTCACTCATATGTGCAAGCGATGTTTGGTTCTTTTCGATACTTTAGCAGTACTTCAATTATTTAAGTAATTAGTTGACATGCATTGTTTCAACATATCACATCTCCATGGTGGCATCATCAGTTTGTAATAGACGCTTCTTTGAGAAAAGAAACAGCGTCTTAATTTTTTTATTAAAAAAAGTTAATAATTACAGGAACACTGACAGTGTTGCTATAGTTACGACTATATCAGCCTTTCACTTACAACTCCCCATTTTCAAGGGTCAATAACTCAGTTGTTAAAAATCCCACTGGGCAGTAGCCTGACACATCTTAGACATAAATGAAACAACTGCATAAATAAAAATCAGCTGTTAACACTCTTGTGAACATTTAGAATCAAATTAGTCTTTCCATATGACAATTTGAACATCCAACAGTAGGTTTTGTCGCTTTTTCGTACACATTTTTTGACAGTCTGCTGGTCCTTTAGGTGCCCCGGTGTTTTTGGCAACTGCCAGAGGGAAAGGAAGAAGAGCCATCACTTTTTCCTCCAGCCATTTCATCCCACCCCACCAGAAAGGAAGCAATTCTGGACGTGCCCACTACGTTCCCAACAAAACTTCCCCAGGATTTCCAGGCACAAAAGCTTCACACGCATGTGCAGCAGCTGGATTACCACAAAAGACCATAACGGCCCTAAGAGCCGTTACGGTATATCAAGTGAGTAAACCGAAAACTAAGAAGGATTTACACAATGACCATAGTGGCTCCCTGGGAGCCGTTACGGTCTATCAGGTCAAAAATCCACTTTTCAAAGAGCGCCTAAATATGTGTATACCCAACAGGGCCTTGAATCTCCGGAGCAACTATCACACACATTTTCAAAATCGGCCAGGGAAGAGAAGGGAGATTACACCAAACAACATAAAGAGAGAAATTTTTTACAATGAATAAAAGACATATCATGCAAATTCTAAAGACCTACATTTAAATGGAAAAAAGTGCATGTTAAGTTGAGAAATAGGACACAACATGATTTCTTCATTGCCAAAACAGGTCCTTTGAGGTTTTTCCCTTTTTTCTTTTTTAATGAAAAAGGAAATTTCCCACCAAAGCCAATCACTTTAAAAAAATTAAAAGTTAGGTTTCAACAAGTATAGATATAATGCAATCACAGCTGGGTTCTGAATTGCAGTTCTGCTGCATTTGAAGTCTCTAGTCACGGCACAAGTTGGTAACAAGGCTCAGCTTTGCCTTCCTTTAATTCTCTCCTATTGTGTCACAAAACGAACAAGTTACTCAAGACAGTAATTTTCTCCGTAAAAGTCACGTCTATTTTTTCTAAAAAGAAATCTGTAATAAATCATCAGCCTACTTACTTTTTCTTCTTCCCCTTCCTTTACATGACATATTTGTTCCTGCAGCAAACCTTGCAAGAGAACACTTTCTCTCTATGACCTGAGATATCGGTAATGTTGAAAGAATGGCCTCACTTGTCAAAGATTAGAGGGCTGTCTGCAGCCTACACTCGTCTTTACTTCAGCCAAATAGGCCCAATAAATGCTAATACTCAGCATGACGCATTGAGAACGCTAAGCCTCAACACTGACTAAGAAGAAAGTATCACAAATTTACTGAAATTATCTATAGCACAATAGAGAAGAGAAGGAATTAATCAAAGTCTCTCTCTTAATGCAATGCTTGATTGAACTATCCCAATCCCTTTTTAAATAGGATAACCTAGTGGCAAGTGACCCCGATGACACATCCTAGAGAGGTACACAAGTACCACTTGTTCGATTTTTTTTCTTTTATGACCTCATTAAGAAGGATTTTGAAGATTGTTCCTGAGTATGAGAACAAAGTGTCTGAAGATATCTCTAGCTTTTTATGTCTTTAGCCTTTTGCTGTTGAAATGGATTTTGAACAACTGTTTATTAACTAAGTACCTGCACAAGCAGAAAAGAAAATTCCTTAAAAATGAAATCTACTAAAGCTACCTTTTCTTAAATGCAAAGACTAGCTAAGTCTCCAAGAAACAAGAAAGTTTTGCCAAGATGAACTCATGATTGCCTCTACCCCCCGCCCTGTACTCCCTCTCTCTCCTTTCCTGTTATAGACCTCATTAATTAGATTTGGCGGCAATTTTCCCTTCCTTATCAGGGAAGACAGAGTCTGCCAAATCTGCTAGTGTGAAAATACTCCATCGCCAGTAACATTTTTTCCTAAGTGTTTGTTGATTCCACGCTTGGATTTAATATCAAGGATTATATTTTATAACCAGAAACAAACAAACAGATTTATAACTGAAGACTGAAAGGCAAACAGCAGAAAAAAAGCAAGCCAAGTACTGAACCTAAATGTAGCATTTTTATTGACTTCTTAGAAACCAAATAACCTGGCATATTAGTGTGTGCATTCTGCAACAGACATTCAGCCCCATTGTACTACTTAGAAGAGAATAAAAAGAAACCCTACTGTTTGAAATCCAGCGGAACATCCCCACAACAGAGCACAACTGTTCCCTCATGCATGAATGGGAAGGAGATGAAAGAAAAGATGGACTTCTGAGGTACAGCAAAAAACAAAGACAACAAAAGTGCTGATCATGAGGGAATGACACAACTCATTGCTGCAAAAAGGATGAGAGAAAGGAGCTCAAACAATGGTGCAGACAGCTAAGTGACATGTAGAAGAATTGAAAAATCTACAGAAGTGTCTTTTCTTTCCACACTTGATGAGAAACAATTAAATGTTGGTACATCTGTCATAAAAAAGATAATTGAAACCTGTTACCATCATTATAGACGGTAACTTAACTACCAAAACTGTAACTGTCCAATTAAGTGTTGCCCCCTCTGTTATCTATACCACTTGCAAAAAATTTAAAAAAACCCTTTAATGCTGGTGATGATTTACCACCAGTATAGTTGTTACAAGCCGTGGAGCTGAGCTGGCACGTTTTATAAGGTGGATATTTAGGCTACAGGGTACCTACATCTATTTGTATACACACAGATGGGGGAAGGCAGGCACACATGGGTGCATGCAGGCTCACATGCGTGAGCGCACGCATTCATGCACTTGCACTCGCACACCCACCAGCGAGGACAAATTTTGCAAACAGATGAGGTTTTTGACAAGGAATCCGAAAAACCCAGATAACTGCCAGAAGCCTCACTAGGTGTTTACTCCCCTGAAGGTCCACCATCCTGCAAAAACAACACTGTGCTAAACTAATCCACTGACTGTTGCTACTTGCTTGATAACGCGCAACACTCCACAAAACTGCAAAGCAGTTATTGGCCCTGTCAGAACACCTGATTAATGGATAAATGCTGTAATTGATTAGCAGAGCAGTGTGAATTAAAACAGAATACAGCATCAATAATGAGCCACTGACAAAAGGTAGCTGACATAAAATGTAAAATGGTAGCCTGCAGCCATAAAATGTAAAATGGTAGCCTGCAGCCATATCTCATCAAAGACATGCGTTTCTTAAAAACAGAAGAAAACACTACCCCTGAAAAAAACCCACAAGTGCGGTGTCCTGTTCTCTGCATTCTTTAGGCTTTTCTCTTGGTAATGATTAAACCACCAGCAAAATGTTATGGGAACTACTCGAGAATCCACTTCATACATCAAGCCAGGCAAGGCAGTTAAATGACTGCATTATCCTCTGGGCTTCTCTACCCTTAAAGAAATTCACTGCTCTCCATTTTATCCCGGTGAACTGTGATTTTGCAGTGGCGCCGGGCGCATCCAAGGCTGCCTTCGGTGGGGTGCACAGGCAAATCCCACAGTTCATAGGTACACAAGGGAGCCCCACAACGGTGTCATACCAAGGAGACAACTTGGAGCTACAATCATCGCATTGTTACACTTGTTTTCCATTCCCTTAAGGGCCTCAGGAGGCCAAATGATCTCACTTTTGTTCCTTTTTCTTTCTGATTTAATCCTCTTCTAAGGCCTTACATTATGCCTGACATTATATGAAATAGATTATATAGATTTCATACAGCACCCGCAAACACACACGTGATGCTTCCCTGCTGCAGGAAAGCCAGTTTGTAAGACAGTGTCAGAACCTTTCATGGCACCTATCTTGGGCTTCCAGCTCTTTAGGCACCGTGCATTACTCTGTGCATTAGGCAAGTTGACACACCTAATGTAATGCCATCAGACATATCAAAGCTGTCTTGGTACAAGCAGAAAAAAACATTAGCTTGAGCAGAGCACTTAATGCAATTACGTTGCTCTGACTTCCTGAGCTAGCTCACTCAGAAGTAATTTAAGCTTTTCTACATGACACTGTATTGTACCCAGCGAACACAGCCTTTGCTCAAAATGGTTGCTGCTACCAGGGAAGTCTCTCAGAAGTCTCTATATGTCATTTTCCCCCTTAAAATAAAACTCTGAAACTGTTAAACGGAAGATCAGTGCTTTTGATATGAAAAATACAAATAATGAAAAATGTGGCATTATTCCCTTGCAATAATTCTCTCAAAATCTGTCAATCTGATGCCTATTTTACATTCCTCCGCAAAGCATGATGTATTTTCCTAGCAGTTCTACAAATTCACAGATATATATTCAGAGATACAGTCCTTTGGAAATCCACGTCTTTTAGGATAATATTTTCTTTTTTTTACCAGCTTACCAATGATTTTTCTGCTTCCCCAGCTGCTTCAGGACTGCTACCTTTTCAGTGGCATCACAACTCTTTCAATTTAAGTACTTTACCAGTTCAGAAGCAGATTTCATTACCTCTCACATTACCTGTGTAGGTAATCCCTGTTTATCAATCAAGAAAATCAGGTATTTTCAAAGAAAAAGCCTGCTGTCTTTGCGTTGGAAGAACTGCCTCTCTCCCTTTACTGACCTAACAAGAAGTTACCCTAACAACCTGCATTTTAAAAGCTACAGCTACGTCTCAAGACTTCTGTCTTAGCAATTTAAGATAATTGCAATTAAAGAGGCTTTTAACCCTTCCTGTGGTATTCTGGTGTCCTCTGCAGCTTCCTACAGTATTCCCGTTCCTGCAGTATTCCTGCAGTTCCTGTGGTATTCTTGTTCCTCTGCAGCTCTCTGTGAGGACCAAGGGATGGAGAAACAAAGTGTGCTCTGATGGGTCCCCTCCCTACAGCAGAACATCTCCAGTCCAGCAGGAGCTCCCTCACAGGCACCACTTTGTCCTAAAACTTGGCTGGACAAAAGGAGGTGCAGGTTACTGTGCATATGAGTTTGTCCCAGGGAAGGGGATCCTGGGTCTCCCCTGCTGTCCATGTTCTCCAAGAAGTCCTGTGCGCCAGGATATTCTCCCCTGGTTTGGGGAGAACTGAGGCACAGGTACATTTCTGCTATAGAAAAAGCTATTGGCATTTCTTTCTTGCTAAGTTTCAACAGGAAGAATAATGGATCCTTGATTTAAAAAGCAAATGGCTGAACAACTTGGGCATTTTTGGAGTTTGAACCTGGTCAGAGTGATGGTGAGTCCGAGTCCCGCTCTCACTGCCAGGGCAGGTGGGGTAGAACTGGAATATCAAAAATATAGGCACCAAGGCACTCCTTTAAAAAAAATAATAAACAAGGAGACCTGCTGATAGCTCAGCTATTTCCTGGAATAACTGCTTTACTTACTGAATCCAGAGAGCCTGCTGGTGCTGGATCCCCAGTGCTGGGGGACATCTGCCCGCAGCCCTGATACAGAAGCTTGCAACTAGTAATAGGGGAGCTTACACTGTCTACAACCATGTAGAAAACACCAGCTTTCTACTGCTTATTAGCAAACCCAAACAGTTTTTACAGAAATTAAATCTTGTCTCCTTTCCTTAGCTATTTTTGTATATCATATAATATCATAAAATATGAAACCTGCTTTCAGCCTAGAACTATACTAAAAAGTAACCTAAAAATACTTCCAGCAGCCCAAAGAGAGGAGCCTACCTTAAAAAAAATACTGACAAGAGACAAAGTTACATCAATTTCAATGGAAGCAGGATTAAGCCCTTTAATTTCTTTTTTTTAAATTTTTTTTTTTTGTGTGTGTGTGTGTGTGTGTTGGGGGAGGGGATGGAGTGTGCAGGGAAGAGGAGAGACGAAACTCTGGCAGCTGAAGGTTCAGCTTGATCCTCAGAAATTTTAAAGAAGACATTCTTCTCCACAGCTATTGTCAGGGCTGGAGACAAAAGTAGAGGCCCTTTCAGCTGCTGAACTTAGCCAAAAAGCCATTTGTAACTCCTGCAGAGCGGTGCTTTTATAGGTCAGGGCATACTCCAAAAAGATTTTCTCTCTTTTTCATTCTCTTTTTGGAAGATTTGGTTAGGACCCAGAAACTTAGCTCAGAAATAAGCAAAAAACATTTCAGCACATTACAAAACAGCTGTAGAAAGATCTCCAAGTGCATTGTTTTAACACAAACACAGTTTTCTGAATTGGAAATATCTTTTACTAGTTGGTATACACACTTGAAGCAGTCATTGCTTCTCAGACATAGTTGTCCATGAATTTTGTTTGATTCTGGGTCTTGAGATATATTAATGGATAAATCAAAGAGGAATTTTGGAATTTAATTTTTCTTCTAGTCCCATATCAAGAATATGGAAAACAATTTTAGCAAAAACATTTTACCAATTAGAAATTAGAAGGTGCTTTTTTTTTTTTTTTTTTTTTTGCCTAATAAAACTCAATCAGATTGGCCAGATGGGAGGGGTGCAAGGATCAGCAAAGGAAATGTCAAGGTAACAGCCTTGCTCTTTGTACACCTAGCTAGCGGGACAAAGTTTCCTGGAATGTATGTCTGACTGCACTCTAAGGGCTGCTTGAGAATTCAGGCTTTAACTGAAATGGTGGTCTCAGAACCTGGGGAACCAGATCCTCACCTAAAAATCCTTCCTGTTCCCCAAGAAAAGCAACTGGAACTATTTGCTACAAACAAGTAAACAAGAAAGGAGTAAATCCTACATAATTAAACAGTATAAAATGAAATGTAGTCAAATAGAGAGAAAAGAAGGAGATTTGAGAAGATTGATAGGACACCAGCCCCATATACTTAAAAAAAAGAGCAGGAAACAAACCTGAACATTTTATCAAAGGAGACCATTTTAGAAATCCACATGCCCAACATTATTGATAAAACACTGTTCTGGTAAAATTTCCACTGATTTCCATGACTGAACAGGAAAAAGAGAAATGTCATTAGCTAACTCCTGGTACACATTTAAAGAGAGCCATCTTGTTTAAATATATTTTCTTCCTAAGAGTCTGCATGGCTAAATCAGTGATAATCAGAGGCTTTCAGACAGTGGTATACCTGAGACCCTGCCAAACCAAACAAATTCTCTGATGTGTGCAGGTGTTGAACATTACACTGGTAATCAGAGTGATTGCCTGGCTTATATTCATATTTACAGTGGTGGTGAATGAACAATATTTGAGTGGGTTAGAAGGTTCTCCTAATACTTCTGCAAAATGCAAATATGGGCTTTGTTTCACCCCAAGTAACATTCTAGCTTTTTGGTGTACAATTTTCAGTGCAAACCATAACTAGGTGCCCTCCTTTTGATATATGCCCTAATTTCTTTAAAACATTTTGAATACCACCTCAAGACATTGTCTAACAGTAATTTGCACTCACAACTGAGCACATGCAAGAATAGCTCCAGAGATAACGAGAAGTCACAGCATGCACAGCAGAAGGCGGTTTCAAAAACAATTTTGGGTTTTTGTTGTTTTTGTGGGTTTTTACATGGGTAAATTAGGGTAGATAAATGCTGCAAAATGAGGTCTGCTTCTTCCAAAATACCCAAAGCTCTCAATTCACCAACTGAAATCATACAGAAGTGAAGACCTTTTGGAAAGAGCATTTTCTGTTTCTAGAAGGTTACTGTGGATGAAAACTTGTGCCAGCTGTGGATGAAAACTGCACCAAGGCAACCATCAACCACTTGGAGAAGCTGATGGTGTGTTTGCAGGAGTTATTTAAAAATACCACTCAAGGTATTCTACATAATGCTACTAAAATATTCCAAAGTTAAAGATATATAACATGAATATTTTCCAAAGTTAGTTAGATACAATACTTCCCAAAGTTAGATATATAACACGAATTTACAAGACTTAGTCTAAATTGACTTGTATGGTTATCTATAATGTTTAGCCCTTGAATTTTAAATGTTTCACGTAGTACAGACCTTCTTATCTTACCACAGCAGTTCTGTTTTACCAATCTACACAGCTTTTCAAAGCATATTGGCATTGCTCACACTGAACTCAGACAGTTACATAAAGATGAACAGAATGTGCAGTTTCTTAAAAGAAAAAACTTTATTACAGATCTCAGTTAATACCAATTCTATACCATGCAATCTTAGTAACATCACAGACCTTGACAAACATTCCTCTGGAATCTTCATGCAAAGTGGTGTCACCTGCAGCACACATCTAGATAATGGGGCAATACTAGCCAGTAAAATTTATTTCTTCTTTACATTCAGCTCCCCCTCCAATTTAAGAGTAAATAAGCTGGTTCAAGAAAACATTTTTCTCCACTACATGCATACAACAAAGAACTAACATTCCTGTTTCCAAAAAGACTAAAGTTTGGGCATAATCCAGAATAATGATCAGTATTTTTATGGACTTTGTATTATGCAAAGGAGATTAAATTCTGCCCAGGGGATTTTATAGCAAGCTTCTGTGCTGTAATTCCACTCTGGCAAATCTCTTTACCATGTAGTTAGTAGTGGCATGAGACACTAAGAGTTTGTCCAGGCTTACTGCTAGTTTGTTTGTGTGTTTGTTTGTTTAATACTGTGGAATTTTGTATAAAATCTATTCACAAATTAAGTAAGAATCTTGATGACTTTGGTCTAACACTCTCCCCTCCCTCCAGTCCTCAAAAAAGGGCTTTTGGATGAAGAATCTTTCTCACTGGGTTCACTGATGTTAAACTCAGTTCACTTTTAGGTACTTTCCTCCAAAACAATGCCAAAGTAGGAAGTTCAAGAAGACTTTATAATAAAATTCCCAATTATTCAGTTCTGCATCTGTGGAGTTTAATTGCCTTTAATTGACTGAGACCTCCAATGTGAATGGCAACTGTTCAGTCCTCATGCAAACTCATCTGTAGCCACAGAGCACTGACTGGACAGGTACTCTTAGTGGGTGCAAATAGTCTTTAATTTTTTACCCAATGATATTGGCTTTGTGGCATAATAAAGTGGGTTGTTGTTAGTTGTTTCTAAAATGAGAGGGTTTTTTTATCTTCCACCCTCAGGTCAGTGTGCTCACATTTTTGATGACTTGCAGTGATCTATGTACTTTTCATGTGTAGTGTGGAAGAGCTAAGTGACTCCCACAGGAGCAACATAAACTTCTTTTATGTTTCTGTAGAGAAAATGAATCACAGAGGACTCCAAATAAAGTTTCGCTTTTTAAAGTCTTCTGCTTTTTTGGATAAGACATTAAAATATCAAGGTGAAAGTACAAAGATCTTAGCAAAAACCACAGGGACTGCAGATCGATTCTCCTGAAAAGATGTTAAATCAGGGTTCCTTCGCCCCTCTAAAAACGTCATGCAGTAACTTGTGGTGCAGCCCTTTTTCTAATGTTCCTACCCTACTTCTACCCTGAGCGTGCCAGGTTACTATCATACACCACGTTATTTTGATTTGTACCAGACAACTCTTAATTACTTCCATATAATTTTAGGCACATGTGCTCCGAACCCCGCTGCTTGCTTCTGATACTCCCACAGCACCTGCACACGCTCCCCAGCTCCAGAACCTGGGGAGCGAGGAGCCGTGCTGGTGAGGACCAGACGCGACGTGCCATCCCAAGGGCCACCTTTCCTCCCCTTTCAGCTCGCCGGGTGACAGCCCGAGGCCGCAGGCAGAGCCCCAGAGCGGCGGCTGGCATCCTCCCCAGCGGGCTCTGCGGAGGGGAGCCGAGGGCAGGCAGGCCCGGCACCCCGGCACGCTTATTTTCTTCCGCCCGCGTGCGCGGATGCCAACTCCGGCGTCCATAAAACTGGGTTACATCAAACAGACCAACCGCCGTCATCTCCCCATCATTACCCCCGACACAAGTCCTGACAAAAGGCGCTGCCAAGGCCTCCGCTGACAGCCCGAACAATAGCGGCCACAAAGGCCTTTTCTGCCTGCGCAGATGACATAAATCTGATGCTATAACGCCGGCGCGACTTCAGCTTGCTCCTTATTTATTTATTTAATAAGCCACTGTCATCCATCTCGGGAAGGTGGCTTCCAAACTCCAAATTAATCAAGCCACTGAATGCGAATTTCCATATTGCTCTGCCAAAGGTCTTCTCCACATCAATTGCTGGGAGAAGGCCCCCGTTGTGCTTTGGTGTATTGTGTGCGGAGCTACTGCTGCTGCTAAAAGCCACTCTGTTTTTAATAAACATGCATTGTTCTTTTTGTAGTAAATCCAGGAAATAATACCCAACTGGGAGTTTGGGTGCAGGCTTTTTTGTAGCGTGAGCAAAGCGATGGATGCATTTTCATGTCTGTTAGTGCTGTGATGGCTCCATTTGTTATTGCTCAGAAGGTATTTAATTTTTCAAAAATATAAATTAAGCCAATATTGAAGCAATGCTTTCTTGTTTATCTTGGGAAACCCCAAGCTGATCCCACTGATCCTGCATTTCTGTGTCGGTCACTTCACCAAACAAGAGGTTTGCTTCAGGTGCCCTATGTCCAGACATTTACCCGACTGCCAGAGATGGTTTTCCAGAGCATATGGAAGAATTACACTGACACCTCTGAATTCAAGAAAATCAAAACCTCACTGGTTTAATGGAGCTAGGATTTTATTAGTTTGCCTTTTAACATTCTTTAGTCAACTAAGTATCAGGTATTGAGCTTACACAAGTTATGTTTCCCTTAGTCAATCTTTTGATAAAGAGGCAGTTTCCCATGGAATGGTTTATCACTGCTTTCTCAGGGATGGGCTGAACTACCTTCCTGAGGAAAATCATGATTTCTCTGTCTTTAATAAATACCTACCACCCTGTGTTGTACAAGCTCGACCAACTCTCCTGCTGGCAGAAAGGACAAGCAGAAGGGTGGCGGCCACAAGATGGCAGGAGCAAAACAAGAAGGGTGGCTCTCACATGAGGTGGTGACCACAGGGACTTGTTGTACATGTGGCTGCACAATGGGCCCATGGACTGGTGTGTATCACAGTCCAGACACTTGAAAAATGCTCCCCAGTAGCACAACGGGAAAGGAAAACAAGAGACAGGTCAACATCAAGAGCAGAAGGAGACTGATAAATCTCTTTCATCTGCTCTATTTGAGCACATATATGATGCTTTCCAGGGCTTACAGATGTAGAAACAGAACTTGTCTGCCCCACAACAGGTTATTTCAATTCATAAGGATGGGGGGAAGTCTTCTCTCAGATGTTTTTTAATTAAAAATATTTAATAGGGAATTTTCACTAGAAACTGAAGATGAGGCCTCACCTGTTTTTCGTGAAGGATAATATTTTGGAAACAAAACATGCAAAAGGCTATAAATAGTGCAATTAAAAATTCCTTCTTCACTCAGCTAGTCAGCTTCCGAATTTGCACAAAAATTTAGTAGTGTTTTTGAGAACAAAACCAAAAATATCTCTGAACAGTTGCACTGCAAGACAACAAAACAGAATACAGATGGCACTCATAATATGAATAGAGTTTGATGGGCAATAATAGGCACAATAAAATCTACCAGTGAACCAAGAGATGAGAAAATCATAGGTATATTCATAGTATTTTAAACATTCCTTTTCCATGAAATAGCAAGAGTAATTTGTCAACGGGATATTCTTACTTGACTAAACTTTTCACTCCAGAAATAGTAGTCTCAAACACTGAGAAAGGAAATAGGAGTCACAAACACTAATAGATAGCAAGTTTCATACTTCTACAACCTTAGAAAAACCCAGTAGAAAATATCAGGTTAAGTTCCACAGCCTATCACAAATGAAAAGTAATGCTCTTCTAATGAGAATTAATTCTTTTCATCTTTGAAGGACAGACAGTGAAAAAGCTACCCAGAAGTTGCTACCCAAAGCAGGAGCTTCCCATGCTGGGCTCAGGCTCCAGAGGCTCAAACACATGACAAGCCACAGGAGGGACTTTTACAATCAACTAATAGCACACCTTTGTCATCCCGCATACAGGCTGCTTGGTTTCCAAGAACAGAAAACGGATGGGGGCAGAAACTACAAAGAGGCCTGAATTTGCAAAAGAGAACAGGTCTGGGGAGGAACCACCTACATCCCAATCTGTGCTTTCAGACTAGTTTTGCTTTTTATTCTATGAGTCTTCTGCGAGAAGAAGTAGGCCTTCTGTGACAGCACTGGGAATGGGAATTGCCCAGCAACCTGTGAGACCAGACAATAAAAAGTTCTGGAGCTAACCTGAATGGTGGGTCTGGAAGAAGCTTGACCATCTGCAGGCAATTCCATGCAGAAGAAAACACCTGAGGTGACAAATCAGACTTGGAACAAGTTATAAGTGAAATCTTCAAAATAAGGAGAATATCTCCAGCTTGAAATTACAAAAACACTGAGTTGTACTTTTTAATATTGTCCAGTGGTCTCTAGACAGACAAACCAAAACGTTAGCAATAAGCAAAAGCAAAAAAGCCTCCAAACCAAAATACACCTTCATAAATTCCTACATGAGAAAGATGATTTTCTCTCCCCCCATTTCAGTGTCTAGGTATCTTTCAGAGTAGCTATTTAAGGTATAATTTTGACACCATATTAAAGACAACCAAAATAACATGTGCCTAAAAATATAACCTGCTCTGTTCTTAAGTAATGTACTACACTGTAAAAGAGAAAGAATTCAAGAAAAAAAGAATTGTTAATTAATACTGCTCACTGTGCTACAGCCTAACTGATGAAGGGAAATGCATTCAGACTCCTAAAATGCCGGTCTCTAAGACCATCAGGGTTAGTTTCTGAGTGGCACGTTTTTAAAACATTTAATCAGTGATCTGGATATGTGTCAACACTTTCTGGTAGTGTGCTATAAAATGTGAACCTTGTCAACAGAAACATAAAAAGGCGACACACTTGGGACAGAGAGCTTTTATGCTGACACACTGTAATAATATAATTTTTAAATTTATCATCTGTTTAGCCACAAGCAACAATTAATCTTTTAACTAATCACACAATGTTTTAAATAACACCTCAAAAAAAAAAAAAAACTACCAAAAAACCACCCAAAACCCAAACATGTTTCATTTTTACTTTCCTTGCCTTTACAATTATGTCGCTTTCAAAACCTTATGAAGCAACACACAATAAATTTTGCAATGCGGATAAAAATGTTAGCGAATAATATGTTTCCCCCTCCTCAGTTAATAAAATTACTTAACACTGAGCCTGCAAGCAAAAAGAAAACCCCAGGAGTAACGCAAGCCTCAGCGGGTTCAGTTCTGTCGTGTTTCTGTCGCATTAAGTGACATTTTATTCCCAAATCACTTAACCTTTGACTTTTATAACTAAACATACAGACCCTGAATTGTTAGCATGGAGGGGACCGGCGCGCGACACTGCTGCCAGGCACTGAAACCAAGTGCCCCACAGTAGTGGGCCACTACAGGATGGAAGTAATTTCACAAGAACCCAAGTTTCACTCTTTGTCACCTGGAAAAGGAGGCAGAAAGGGAAGGAAGAAGGGGAGATGTTTCTGCTAGTGACCTCTATGTAGCACCAGATGCGTTTCCCCAGGGACCTCAGATACTGGACCTCAGAAACACTTTTTCACAGTGTTCCCACCAGTGGTGCATGTGCCAGGCAAACAAGGAGTTAATAATCAGGCAGAAGTAGGAAAAAGCACTTTATAATTAAAATGTAAATCTTGAACCCAGCTGGAGCTGCATGAGGAATAATGTCAAAGCATACAGATAACTTTGGGGGGTTTTTGTGCAATAAAAGCACAGATCATCATACATGCATGTTCATGTAAACACATTCACATTAATAACCAGCAAAAGTGAAGGCATCTCTTGCTTCATCTCCAAGACTCTGACTGCCTCCTTCTGGGTGCAGCGGAGCAGGGAGACACCAACCATGTCACTGAACGTCACTCCATGGCTGGACAAATACAGTCGGATCTGAGAGGTTAATTTTTCTTAGAACACTATAATGATGGCAGAGTCTATTAAATTGTATGTCTACCAAATAAGAAAGCTTGTAAATATAATATAATAAACATTAATAACTTTCTTCTTCCTTGCTCAGTGGCTGAGGGCTTTGTCCTCTGCTCTTGTCCATGTGAGAGACTTTGCTGGTGTGACATGTGTGATCATGACAAGGCAAGGGGAGGAGCCTGACTGCCAAATTCAGTAAGGTACAGTCATGTCAGGATTTAGTTTCCAGTCACAGTCCTTGTAAACTTACTGTTTTTCATTAATTATTTTCATAATTATTTTCATCAACAGGGTGGAATAAAAAAATTAAAATCTTCTGAGCTAAATGTGCATCAGTTCCCACCATACTTTAATTCTAAAGGACAGTTGTATTTGCTTCTCCTGAGAGTGTAATTGCAGGAATACATCAACTGTAGAACAGTGGACTCCAGACAGTCTGTGAAAATCATCCCAAACACAAATTAAGGAAATTACATATTAATTACTTATGACTGATATCTCTTTAGAGAATGGATCATCTTCACAAATAATGAATATTTGGTCTAACATAAGGGGGCTTGCTCTGTGATTACAGATCTTTTACACTCCAGGAAAAAGCATGTTGAAGTTGTATCTTGAATTAATGCCTAGTGTGGAAGTTTAGAAACCAGCAAAGTGATCCTCAGCCATACCCATTATTAGAAAAGGTAATTATGGTAATCCAAAGATACTCGTTCCTAGAATCTTTTTAATGAGGGGATGCTTTTCATGGCATAGAACAGGGACACACACTTCCTGCAATGCACCCCTCATGATGTAGGATCTACATTTCAAAAGACAAATGTACAGGTAAGAGTATCAGAAAATGGAAATAGACCAGAAAACACAGCAAATATAAATGTGATGAATGACATGTTAGTAGAATTGTTGTGAGATGGATGGATGAATAATGACATTTTGCCCCCTCATTTTATGGCTGAAGCATCAAAATACTACTGCCATCTGTTGTGCTTGCAGATACCCTCAACTCTCACTGCTAGAAAAGGCAGTATTCAGCTGCAGCTGTGAGGACTGTGCAAGGGAAGTTGACCACTTGCAAAAAATAACTTCAAGAGAGTTGGCCTGGACCATAGGAAGTCATTTGTTCCTCATTCCAGATGACATTTTCCAGTTACTTTACAAATTGCAGAAGCACGATAAGACTTCTGCAGAGCAGTGACTAATGTAAAAACAAATATAATGCTACTATGACAAGGAAGGTGTTCACAAACTGCAGGAAGCAGTTTAAAATAAATTGATGTAGGTTTTGAATTGTCCACAAGTTGGGTTTAGCTTGCTTCCATTTACCTTTTACTGCATTAACATTTCTTTTGTGGCGGCTGCTGCTGGGAACCTATTGTAAGTTTGGGCAATTAGGATTTTTGTTCCATCTGTCCCTCCCCTCAGTCAATACTGTAGCATCAAAAGAGGCCAATTCAGTGTAGGCTGGCTCCGCTCTAAAGCCAGCTAAAAGAGATGTTAGAATTCAGTACTGCTCTGGGTGGAAAGGATGCGGGAGGAGGGGGGGATGGAAAGCTATAATCATAAAAATGCTGTTTCAGGCTTGTTGAGTTCTTAAAATAATCTGACTTAAACCTCCTACACAATGCACACAAGTCAGAGCATGGTAATATACTTCAATGTAGGTTGCCTCTCTCTCCCTAAATCCAAACTAAAATAGATGTTAGAAATCATTACTGCACTATGTCAAATACAGACTAGGACTGTAATCAGAGGGCTGCGGCTTCAGGTTTCAACGGTTCTTAAAATAATCAGCCTTAAACCTTCTGCAGGAATCAAAGCCTGGTCATTTATATTTCTGTAAGGCTGAGGATTCCATCACCTCAGGCTTCTCCCTGATAAAAAAGCAGCTTGCCTTTTTTTTTTTTTCTCCCACTGAAATAACTTGTGCATGGCAGATATGGGCAGGTAGAAAGACAGTGGAAACTAGGTACTTCATTTTTGTCAGAAGGTTAACTCCATGTGGAGTCAGGGTATGACCTCAGAACAAAACCCAAGTGCCTTGTCTTCACTGTGTTTTTACCTGAGCTCAGCAGATGTATATTAGCTACCTGAACTCAAAACTGCTTTTCCCAGTGAAGACAATCCTTATATCCCACTACGGAGCACTCTGTTAAAGCAGGCAGCTTTGCTGCTTACTCAAACCACAAATTCCTACTCTCTGATTTTGGTGTCTGCAATCCATGGGTTAGCTGTTCAAATACAAACCAAAACAAAATAAGGTGAATGCATCTGATTGGGAGTTTGTTCTTCCTCCACTTACCCAAAAGCTCCTTCTGTGTGACCAATTAGTTCTTCCTTTCTCTAATCCCACCCTGCTTCTGCCTCTTTATTTAATACAGGTTTTCTGCGGGTGCAGATTAACCACAGCCTTATTTTGAAGTATAAGTACTTCTAACAGGGAACAAGTTATCTGTGATTCAGGCTATAGACATGAAAATAAGGTAATCTTCCTATTCTTTTGCAAATGCCCTGGAAAGAATATGTTTAACATTGTGTAATAACATCCGGACCAGGAGGGGGGTAGGTGTGAAGGAAGGGAAGAAGCAGGGATGATCTTGCCAGCTGATGCAGTCATTAAAACTGAATCCAGCCCATGAAGAGAAAATGGGCACAAATAACCACACCCACAGGGTTCTCATTTTTGTCAACATACAGGATGCTCACTGTGCCCTTGGGATTTACAAGCATTATAAAACATGGTATGCTGCTTTTTGTCGATCCTTGCTTCCTAGAGTCATAGACCTACATGATGATTTTTAAAAAAAGGTAAATCTCAGGACTGGCTGATTGCAGAGAAAAGTTTGGAAATGTGGGAACCCCACAGTTCAAAGCCAGAAAGAATACTCTCAGCATTATTACTGCACTTGCTGAAATCTTGTGAGTTTTAGTGTTTCAGGTGCAAATTCATTGAAACCTCATTCACGGAGGAAATCAGAGACTCAAGTGCTCCAGCAGACACAACACCAAAGCAAGGCAACTGAGTGGGGTTACAGCATCAGGTAGGAGTAATGCTCAGTGTCACACACAGCTAACACAGACCTGCTTCTCAGCCATGCTAAGTTTGTCATGGGGCAGGTCTGGCCCACCTGTTGCAATAGTTCCACAGTCAAACATCAATCCTGAAGGCAACAGGCTATGAGCTGGGGAAGGAGCAGCCTTCCAAGAGGTAGAAATGTCCAAGACAGCTCCACTGCCTCCTGCAGTAAGAAGGGACTTGGAAAAAAATCACATTACACCTTCTTTGACCTTAGCAAAGCCAGTGACTTGGGACTAATATGCCTGCTCTCTTTTTGTGGGACTGAAATCAGTGGCTCCCAGGAAGTCATTGAAATTGGAGAAGTGACCACAGTAGTAGTGGGAGAGGCTCCAGAGGAAATATTTGCAACGTTCAGGTTTGCCAACACCTAAAAGAGCTACAGGTTTTCCCTCAGCTTCTTGTGCTTTTTCAACAAAAGGCCAAAGCAGCTGGATGGAGGTGGTACAAAGCCACCAGCAATGGCTACAGGCTCATGAGGAAAAGAGCTTGTGGTTTACCCCACCCAAAGCAGGAAACCAGGAGCCCCAAACCTAGGGTTAGGTGTAAAACACACAAAATCAAAACTTAAGCTGTGGAACAAGTATCAGAAGAGCCCTGTCTCATGACAAGTGCGGTCACTGGATAAAGGGAAAAGATGGTCCTGAGCCAGTTTGCGCTGGTATCATGTCCTGGACCAAACCATGGGCTGTTTGTTTGACAGGAAAAATAAGCAAGCTTCTAAAGAGTTAATCCTAAACAAAAGGTTTCAAGGGCTAAGGGAAAAGTGGCCACTGGTTACCCAAGTGATTTAAGTACTTCAGGACATCTACGCCACATTAATCGTGCATGTATACCTGTCACGTTCTTTAGAATAATTCCTTACAAAAAGATGTTAGGCTTGTCTCAGTAAGATAAAATGTTTTAAGCTTTTCAAAACCTGAAGTTTTCCTGTATGAGAGAAACATGAAAAAGGATTGTTCAGAGTTAAGTAGAATCCACCCACATAAACCAAACAGGTCTGCACCAAACGAATCGTGCTATAAACCTTGGAATTTTACAAGCAAGTTTTATATTAATTCTTTAGAAGCCCTTTGTGCTTATGGTTTCAGACAGAATATAAAAGTACCATATAAATATCAGCACAATATAGTAGGCAGCTGTTAGGTACTTTAACCATTCCCAATCAATTATAATAAACAGAGAAAGCACACTGAATCACATCAGAGCACCATACAGCAACCCTCCACCTCTGACTTCTCCTTCCTGCCATGTAAAATTAACCTTTCAATAAATTACTTGTTAAATGACAGAATCTGGAATGTTCTGGACGTTTTTTGGTAGGCTGGGATGGATAGAAAGACTAAAACCACTTTTTGAATAACAAATAACAATAATGGCAGTAAGAGTCTCTCTTTTCTTTTTTTCTAAACCAAGCTGCAAAAGAGCCGTGTATTCCATTCAAAGCAGAAGTGAACCCAAAACGTTGGCCCTAGAGAAACACTAGGAAGCAGTGCAAGCATACCTAGCAGATGAGATTTACTTCTTTGGCTTAAAATAGAACAAAAAATACATGCAGCACTTAAGAGACTTGGGAGACACAATGGGGTGGCAGCAAAGCTTTCCCTTATGGCAGGGAAGGAGGCACAGCCTCTTGGAGTAGGCAGCATGTAAGGAATGAAGAGTGGGAAGACAACTACATGGCTTGTCAAAAGGAAAGTCACTTCTGGAACTGATGAACAGGCAAACAGCTCCTTGGGTGCAGACACCAATTGTCTGTCTCCTTTGCTTACTGTTTACACACCTTTAACCCCACCCACTTGGATGTGCTGCTTGCTTCAGACGGACATGCTGCTGAGCGTGTGGAAAACTTGCACTCAAGAAGAACAAGAACCTCTTTTGTGTGCTTGCTAAACTGCTTCTGTCCAAATACACAGCGCTATTCCAACACCCACAAAATCATCTAAATTATGCAAGGCCACAGGCAATTCTCACCATGATTGGTCTCGCTTGCATGCTGGATCTGGCTGTAGATGTGGATGCTGATTACTGGGGTCTGTGTCTGGACCACTCCTGGGTCAGGCACATTGTGAATCCCACAGGCCTTGTGGAAATTGTACTTTTATTTACAGTATGCAGTGATATGTGCGGTAGGGAGGACAAAATCTGCTGTGTTTATTTACTGTTTCCACCCCCACACACACACTTACAGCTGGTACATTTTTGGCACTTCAGTAGTCACATCTCTTAAAATTATATTCATTTGAATTTAAATACTGCCAGCCAGAGCTATTCTTAATAATTGACATGGTTTTCTATGTAATTGCTAATAGCTTTAAAACTCTCCTAAAATGAGAATTTTGCAAACTTTGCATTCATGCTTCAAAACACTTAATTAAAAAAAAAAAATCTTGGAGCTCAAACAACTATCAGCCTGACGAGCAACTTATGGATCTATTACAACAATGTCAGATTAACCTATCACAAACTGGCAACAAAGACTATGTTTTACATCTCACTTCATATTAATACTGCCATTTCATATTATCTGTATCATCAAATAAGTGTATTCAAAGTCTTGGAAATATTTTTACTTTTTGCAGTAGGACTTCCAGACACAGAAGTGATAACTGAATGTAGATACCATCCTATGCACTAGACTACCTTAGTCTTGGAAATAAGAAAATTTTAAAAAATCATGGAGAAAATATTTTCCTGTAGCTTTCCTCTCAGGCTGGCTTTTCTTTAGCACTAGATTTTGGTTCCTAGCAAGCGAATGCTCCAGCAGAAGAGGAACCGGTAATGCACTGGTATTTAAAGATCTAGAAACTTGACCTTTCAGTGATCCAATTCAGCCTAGGAGAAGCTGAGGAAAATGCATTTAGAAACCAAGGAGAATACACAACACAAGGGAGGGTAACAGAGGCAATGATGATCAGAGCACTTTCGGGCCCAGGCAATACAGTGACTGCTGAGCCCTGTATTTCCATTTCAATGTGACAGAGTCAGAATATGGTGCTGTTTCCTAAAACACAAAATATGAGACAGAATTAAAAATTGTACAGAACAAAATAATCCTCCTGGAGCACCTTCCCTAGTTTGTCAGCAAATCTGTCCCCTCTCACAGCAATAAAACACAGTCTGCAAGGCTCCAAACCTTTGTAATGAAGATTTCTGACATGGTGAATCATGATATGAGCTTGGGACAAGCAGGCCAGCCCAAGAGATTTTACTGCTAACCACTTCCCACAGGCTTGTGTTCAATACTTGAATTCAAGTCAGGATGTATGTATGTTAAAGAACATGTGATTTGGCTCTCCCTTTACATCTATTTACTTGTTCTCTGAAATTTTGAGTCACATCACTATCAGGGACAGGGTTTACTGAATGTAGGAAATTAATAGCAGTGGATTGATGGAGAACTTGACCCTTTCCCCTGTGGCTATCCTCCCAGAAGCTAGCAACATGGATGTCCCTTCCCCACAGGCATTTTTCTCACAACACTGCAAATACAATCAACATAAAACCTCGTTTCATAAGGTAGCTGTAAAGGGAAAGCTACAATGGAAAGCCTTAAACAACCTGTGGTACTATTTCATTAGCATCTGAGCCATAATATAAAGCAACAATATATTTCCAAATGACAGTGTTTTAATAAAGTTATAAAGTTAAATAGAGAAATAAAAATCAGAGCTTTTATGAAACCCCCAAAAGGCAATGAAACACTCAAAACACTGACAAATCATTACAGAAGCAAGTAAATCCTCATCCAGCAGAGTTTACAGTTGAATTCTGGCAATATATATGTTTTACAACATACTAATATCTATATCTCTGGTGCTTCCCATTTTTTCCTGCCATTTTGCAGCAGAAGAATACCTACAACCCAAAATACTGTCTCAATCTCACAGCCAGCCTGTCACCTAAATTTTGAAGACAACATGACACAGATTCCACAGAGAATTTTAAACACGGAGAAGCAGAATCAGTCGTTTCTAGTTTCCAGTTGCAAATAAAACTTTCTGGGAAAATTTACTTTAAAGCAGGTTTAAATGAAAATCTATCTAATTAAGGGAAAGACCATTGCTTCAAACAGATTGACTGTCTTCAACAAATTTCTCTCTTTCTAGCTACTCAGATATGCTATATTTCCTAATTATCACCTTTTAAGGGCCATCTGGGCCCCATTCCTCACCATCAGGGGGCAATTCCATTTGCATTGTTCATAGGCTTAGTCATGATCAAGTAGTCTGGTGGTAAAGTTCATTAGAAATTAGAAGAAAAGCATTAAACCTCACACAGTAAACTAAGTAGCTGATACCTACATGCCCACAGGAGAGATAAGCATTTAATGCATATTCTCACACGACTTAACAAGTCTTCAATGAGTTGGTTTTTTTTTCCAAACTGCTTAAAGAATCATTTAGACTGATCCCTGACCAGGTATGTAATGAAAATTCAATTCAGTCTCTGCATAATTCAAAATACTTCTCAATTAAAGAGAAATGAATGATAAAATAATAGTCTATTAAATAAAATCATAATCTGTTTACATCTGTAAGCCTGAAAAGTCTACCAAGCTAATGTAATGATACTACTATTTCTTCTGTTTTCAGATGCTTGCTACGTATTGCAAATCAAAGGCAAGATTTTTCTCCTAATTGAATTTAATATGAAAATACAGATGCACTCTCATACACTGTGTTATTATAAAATTACAGAAACATCAGTTTGTATTGACCATATGAGAAGAGTTACTTTGTATTGTCATGCAGAAGAAATATCAATACACATTTCCCAACAGGTCAGTATAAACATGCGTGGGTTAGCAGAGGAGGAAAACTGAGCAAGTCCTTGGCCTTGTGCCTGGTTCCAATAGTATAAGTCAGTATTTCATCATTATGGACTCTTCAGAAGGTATGAAAATGGTATTTTAAAAACCCTCAAGAAAACTCAGAGAATCTATTTCACAGAAATGATGGACCCATGGAAGTCAACACTATGATTGTCAAATGCAGAGTCCTGTTTCAAAACAGAAGTGCTGCAAAACCCCTCTTTGACACAGAATTTTTGTCTCTGCAGTTTGTGCTTTGGGTCGTTTTATATCCTGTAGCCTATAGCTTCTGGGAGCTCTGTGCCCATATTAGAGATGAATTACCACCACCTCTCTATGAAAAACCACTAGGGGAGTTCCTGGTAAACTGTGCTGAGACCCACGCAATAAAAACTTGGGAATTAAGGAGATATGGGCACTACCTGCTATCTTTCCATGTTATTTAATTCTGGAAGTTTTTTAGTCAGCTCGAGAAAAGCTGAAATTATGATGTTAATGACAAAACATTTGATGCTATAAAATGTGATATGCTATAACTTGAACACTATAAATACACTTGCCCTGCTGCATAAAAATTCAGTTTTACTGAGGTAATGTGATGCACTATGCACATTTCACAATTTTGGGGTGAAAATGCAAATGCCAGCATACCATTGGCTGTATCAAGAAGCTGTAATCACACATTAATGGCTAGATTTGAGTATTGTAGGCTGTTGTCATGTCAGTCAGAGATGAACTCAGGCCCCAAGATTCTAGAGTAATTGATTTTGATTTTTCAGTGCTTCCTGTGAAACCAATAAGCTAGCTATAAATTTATTTCCTGAACAGCCTTTTGTGACAATACGCCTCATCAGGTATTCCACTCCTCTCTTGAATCTTGGAGGACTCCTCTCAGAAGCAACACTTGTGAGCTCATACTGCACCAAGGAGCACATCCCAGCCAGCAGCACTGGTAGACAGCTCTGCTTCTTGATCAGGAGGGCATGGCAGGCCCAGGGAGGGATGTCATTAGAAGGCTGTCCAGATGATTACTGAACCTTGCTGTGAAATGCAAGATTTGGAAGCTTTAAATCCTCCTTTCTCATTTTAGGAAAGATGTATAGAACAGCTGACTTATTGCCTCACACTGCTGTAAATTAACTTCACCGGCATTTGACAATTTCATTGTGTTGTGATCTTTTAGAGGGTGCTTTGATTTTGGACGTATGAAAGCAAAGGAGATGTGCTGGTTCCAGGTACTTCAGACTGGACAGAGTTCAGCATGGACAAAGTCCATGTTTGAGGAGATGAATAGCGCTCTGATTGCCAGCTCCTCTTAACACTTTTCCTTCTTGTAAAGTAGCAGACAAAGAAAATATAACCTTGGCAGAAAAATTTGGAATTGTCTTTTGCTTACAGATTGTGATACTCTCGTTTCTCAAGCATTGTTAATGCTATAGTGTATTATCAATTATTTCTAAATGGTCCTTGGAGTAGGACAACCCTGTGGATTTCTGAATGTATCTCCAGAAGGAAAAATCCAGCATTGCATGAAGCAATTTGATTTTATAGTATGGAATCAAACTATTCACTTGCAAAACAAGAAGAGCTAAAAGGTTATTAATGATAATAAATAATACCTCTGATTTCATGGATTGTGTTTCCTAGAAAGAAATGTAGGGTAGATTATCATGGTTAACACAAAATAATACATACAGGCCTTATACAACATGAAACTTATTGCATCAGGGTTTGCAGTAGAATCAGAAGCTCATATAAAATACCACATATGGAGATCTTTGACAAACAAAACTAAAAATATTAGTGCATGAACTGAAAGTAAAGCCACACTACTGGAAACTGGTGACAATGATTAAAATGTGGTGATAGACTTCCCTGAGATCTATCCAACACAAATCATCAGGACAATACTGGAATACCAGTATTGTTAAATTGTGTTTCCAGTTAAATACTGGAATTTCCAGTTCAGTGTCTTGAAAATGCCTGTAATTTCCATAGAAAGCCTTGTCTTCCTGGTCCATAGGTGAAATAACATGAAACAGAAAACACTTTGTCCTCTTGGAGGTTCTCCCCCCCCTGATAGTTTGGGAAAAAAAAAAAAAAAAGGCAAAAAAAAAAAAAAAAAAAAAAAAAAAAAAAAAGCTGAGGTTCAAAGACTGAATGAATGCTTGTTCTGTAGAAATATTCAACAAATGTAGAGATATTTCAGAAAAAAATTGTATTAGTCAGATCAGGTTTCTCTTCTGGATGTTTGCTTTACCTGTCAGTACCTCTGGGAAGCACTGGTTCATCTTTCTCCTCGGACAGGAGCATGGCTGAGATGAGAAGTCCCCATCATCTGCCAGCACCATTGGCCACCAAGGGCTGATTTTGGCCCTAGGCTGAGAGAATGAGAAATGTTTTCAGGCACCTCAAACAAATGCTTACAGCATGACCAGTCTGCAGGTGATGAACTAGAGTTTGCAAAATAGATGTTGCCATTTCACGTTAAAAACACAGGTAATTTGCCAGCTTTTTCCTACAGCTGTGCCTTTTACTAGAATAGCCTACACCTGCTTTTGAATATTCTTTTATTATTTTCACTGAACAGTAAAACTTCAGTAAAAATGCAAGCCTTGAGTGGAGCTATAAAGCCAGCAAATGCAGTAAAATGTCACTGCCATGTTACAGAATTGCTTTACTACTTAACACTGAACAAGGAGTGTGTTTTCATAGTTGTGTTGAGTTTTAGCTACCTGGCTCCTACTGACTTTAATGGGAATCACACTGCTAAAACTCCATGCACCACTTTGTTACTTCAAAGTAATTTTTCAGTCCCCTGGAGAAGGTCATAGAAATATTAAAAACTAAAGCATTCTCCAAGGATCTCAGATTAAAGACTTGCATTAGACTTTATAAAAGTGATTGGTCAAATATATAATATACTCTTAATGTTCTAGCTCCTGGTTTGTTTTCTTTAGAAAGAACCTTTGTGATGCTTTTTACAAAAGGCAATATAAAGCGTGAAGAACAGCTCAGCAAGGCATAACACGCAGACACACAGAAGAGTTACCTGATACATTTTTACAGAGGTAAGGAATTACTTATGTTTTTGAATATTATGAACAAATTCAGGGCAATTCTTAATTAAGACATTGTTACAACTCTATACCATTTGATTGCAAACAATGCTGTAGCACAAATATTTCTATTCCCTTTGACATGCTCCCTGTCCTTTTTTTGTCCCCACAACTTACAATGTGGTTATAAAATCCCCTTCCCATATGTCTCTCCTAAAGCAGGTTGACATAACTGCTCTTTGAGACCCCAAAACACACCTGCTGTCCTCTGTAGTTGGTTTCTGGACACACCAACCTTCTTTCTGCTTAGAGCTTTGACATACTCACAACCCCGTTAGGCTTGCCACATTGAAGGCAAACTGTATCTACACAATCAGCTGCACAGATAGGCAGTGAGTAAAATCATTAGGAAAGATAATAAAATAATAAAGTAAACATGACTTCAGGAAATTTGTATTAAATTTACCTCCAGGTTACTGATAGCAGAAGCAGCAACCATGATCACAAACTAATTGTGTGTCTGGTTGTGTTACCAAAAAAAGTACTTTTGTATCAAAAATAGTAATATGACAACCTCAATAAAAATAAAAGTAGTTAAAAGTTCAGGTTGGAAAAGGCCTCTGAGATTATCAAGTCCAGCCTTTGACTGATCATCACCTTGTCAGCTAGACCATGGCACCAAGTGCCATATTCAGTGATTTCTTGAGTACCTCCAGGAATGGTGACCCTACCACCACCATGGGCAGTCCATGTCAATATTTAACAACATTTTCTGTGAAGAAATTCCTCCTGATGTTCAACCTGAACCTCCCCTAGTGCAGCTGGAGGACATTTTCTGTCATGGAGTCACTTGCTGCCTGGAAGAAGAGGTCGACCCCCACCTGGCTACACCCTCCTTTCAGGCAGCTGCAGAGGCTTCCCTGAGCCTCCTTTTCTTCAGACTAAGCAAGCCCAGCTCCCTTAGATGCTCCTCACAGGACTTGCTCTCTAGTCCCTAGTCTTCTCTAGGTCTTTTCTTCATACTGAGCTCAACATCTTGTTTAAATAGTAAAGCTGCAAAAGCAAAACTAGAAACAAATTTTAAAAAATCAAATGCACATAAAACGAAAAAATAACATTTTAAGCATGCAGCAAATGCCTTCCATACAGTGATAAAATACCTTCAGCCTTCCACCTGGAAGCAAATTGAGAAGCTCACTAGCCATACCACTTCTCCCAAAATACTACATCATTCATAAAAGCTTAGTCAAGGCACATGGAATAAACCCATATTTATTACCAGACAATCCCAGCTATAATCTTAAAAACACAAATCAAGATAAATATAAGCATGTGTAAATACACAGGCAAACTTTGAAGTGGACAGGCATGCCCCTCTTACACCTCCAAACTACCACATTTAAGGAGAAGAAACATACACATACATGCAATAGATTTCTGTAAAACTGGGATTTTTTTTTTTTTTTTTGTATTTCCATCATCCATACATACAGGTGTCAAGTTACAGACCAATTAAGCTGAAATAACCTTCTGCTAAAGTCTTGAACAGAAACCAAAGCACTAGGACGATGCAAAGCAAGTGTTACCATCTTAGCCAATTCACATGAAAAATGACTGTGGCAATATCATCACACTATAGGTATCCTAAAACAAAACAGGTCATGTTTTCCTTTTTTTTTGTCACAGGAAAGGCAAATTGATGCGTAATTAACAATTGGCTGATGCAAATTCTTTTACATCTTTTAATTGGTGTTAATTAGATTAGAAGTAAATTTTCTTTTATCTCACCATTCTAATGCGAACTAATCTTCTCAGCAGCATGTCAAAGTTTCCCTTTTAATTAAACTTTTCAGCTGGGAACTTCAGCAGCACTCAGACAGCCAAAGATATAATTTAAGGCACGAGAATTGTGCTGGGTTTTATGAATGGAACATCAAAAATTTAAAGCAATGATTAAAAAGGCTCAGCAGAATTTCAGAAATCTGAATTTTCTGGAGGCAACAGTGAGCTTTTAAATGCACCAGCAGTACTCTCCAGCCACCCCTTCCACATTCAGATCCATCCTTTTACAAAGGAAAACTACCCCAAATGTAAAACATCTTCTGTGAATTAACTTCCCCCTTTCATACTGCTTCCCCTGAAATATTGCAGCTCCTCTAAAATTTTGTTAACGTGCAGAATAAACCACAAAATACATTTAATATCTTTTATGGGAAGTTGACCTAAAATAAAATTTTATGTAGTTAAGGACTTTTGATAGTTCTTCATCCAACTTTTTTCTCTCTCTATGGGGCAATGGTGATTGAAACCTAATGTGGGCTGCACCAAAAGGCCATAAAATGTTTTACGCAGAAGTAAAACAGTAGCCATTAAGTTTTGCTATGATGTTTGAGTAGATATGCAGCATGAAAACATGATAAAAGAGCCATAAACTGATTGTGATCAAATGCAATTACAATGACTTCTCTCCAATGAATGACATGTACTAAATGCACTTACAGTTCCTTGCAAAATTACTTTGGGCAAAGGACCAAGAAAACACTATATCCTTTTTACGAACGGCAGCTTGCCAGGGAAATCGCAAACACACAAGCTTTAATATCTATGGCCAAAAAGCACTTGGGAACTCATTAGCAAAAGGTTTAAAAGACTCACTTGTGAAAGACAGCTTTTTTTTTTTTTGTGATCAGAGCAGCATCCTGGAGAGTCCAGCATTTGGGGTGCTGGGAAGAAATGCTCCCAGAAAAAGGAGAGAGGAGCCCTAGGCAGAGTGGGTACCCTTTTTCCTCACCATGTTTTGTTCCCATGACAAAAGTACACTCCGGAAAAAAGCAAATTGTTTTGCAGTTTTCCCATTAAAGTTTTATACCATGCCCTGACAGAGAACTGGTGAAAATGGCATCATAGCCTAACATAGATTTTGATAGGAGTATTGTCCTTCGGCATTGAATAACTAAGACAGAAGCTGGCAGATTTGACATAAGACTAATCTGATGACTCTTGACTGTGAGAGTGGTGAGGCAGTGGCACAGGTTGCCCCGAGGAGCTGTGGATGTCCCATCCCTGGAAGTGTTCAGGGCCTGGTCTAGCAGACGGTGTCCCTAGCCACGGCAGGCGGGTTGGAACCAGGTGAAACTAAGGTTCCTTCCAACACAAACCATTCTGTGATTCTATGAGTCTGCGAAGTGGGTTCTTTTTTAAAGGTGAATAGGAACCAAGGTCTTGGGAGTTTCATCCCTTTTATTGTGTTTTGAAATTTTGATTAGATAACCTGGTTTGAGCAGTCAGATCAAACCTCTGGATTTTCTGAGGGGTACACACCAAGGAGGAGACACACTCAGGCATTTGAAATGTCAGAAGGTGGTGAGCAATGCCAGGTCACTCCTTGGCTAATAAGATTTAAGGAAGATGGTGTAGAGATATTCCAAGTTATCTCTGTGTCACAACCAAACATGCGGTATTAATGTGTCAACAGCAGTAATTTCCTTCAGAGTGAAATTGCCGTGAAGTATTTTCAAAAATGCACACCTGGTAGCACTTTTTCTATAGTACAGTGATTTTCTATATGTACCTGCAAATAAAGGGAATGGAAATCAGGACCTTCCTGTGGAATTTAAAGCATTTTTCTTTATACAGGAAGGACAAAATAGGGTTGAAGCTAGAGATGTAAATTTACCTGTGTTTCTATTAAATAAAAGAGCAAAAAAATTTACAAAACTATCTCTTCCATTGTCTAAGAAACTACAATTACTACATTTTAGGGGCACCTAGAAAGTGCAGAAGTGACTGCTGATGCTTAGACAGGAACTTAATGGGCTACTGAAACTTAGGTACCCAGGAGCAACATGAGTAGAGAACTGAACCTTCTGAGTGAAGAATAAATTCCCACTGTACCACTGGGATTCACTTAATGGAAATTTAAAATGTAATTAATTTGATTTTATTTCATTTCATTAATTTGATGTTATTTATAGCTTATAGAGTTGCTATGAAATTGAATTATTTATACAAATAAAAAATATTTAAAAAAGGAATACTAACCAGAATTATTCTAATTTAGTACTAATTATGCAGAGCAGATTTTTTAGAGTGGGGTTAGGTTAAGGGCTTATCTGTCCATTTTATATAAACTATAGTTTTATAACTTACAATAAAAGTTATCCAAATATTTCAATGCTATAGGAGGTGTCCTTGTACGCATGTCTCAGTACACTGCAGAGTACAAACCAGAAAGGACCAAAAAAAATCCTTTCTAACCCTTAGCCTGTCTGAAAAATGTCATGCTAGATACCATTATCACCAGTAAGAGAGTGAGGAAACACACAGTAACTTGAACTCCTTGCCCAGAAAGCCAATAAATCTCTCCTCCTAAAAACCAGAGCTCACTCAGCCTTCTCCTGCCTTGTTAAATCATAAACCCCAAAGAAAAAAAAAGAAAAAAAAAAGAAAAAAAAAAGAAAAAAAAAAGGCATTGCTGCAACTTCATATAATTGCTGTAAGACCTCCTAGAATGTGTTAGATGATGGAAGGAAAATTTGGACGTGAAAGAGGTGAAGTTCACTGCTCCAGAAGCAATTCTATGATGCAGCACTGGGCTTTGGTGGTGAGGAACCTCTCTCCTCAAAGAGTTTTCTTTTTTTAATCCTATACATTAGCCTTTTAATATTAATTGTCAATTTTGCAACAGTGACACCAGTCCGTAATTACTAGTGGCAATTAAATTCAACTGAAATGTAACAAGGGAAATGTCTATTCCAAGATGTATCTGCTTGTGGACAAAAGCCTACAGCAGCAGTTAAATAACAGAAGCTGCAGTATCAAATCGGGAACATCTTGATTGACTACACTCTCACACTCCTTTTAAAGTGTATTGATTTGGTGAGGAGACGTTCTTTTTCTAGGTTTTCCAGAAGAGCCCAAACTCTTCACTGCTGAACATCTACACCTTAAAGAAGTGCAAATTGCTCTTGAGCATGAAGTGGCCCTGAGCAGTGGCGTGCACGATGGGTAAGACACGAAACAGCGGCGTGAACATTTTAGACTGTGCAAGTATAAAGACTGTGGGAGGAAGAAGTGACACAGCCTGACTCTGGCCAGTTTCCCCCAGCATGGGAAGAGTTAGACATTTGCTTTGCTGGTGTTTAACATAGCGCAAACACCACAATTCCTTCACAAAGGAGGAGGAAGTCCTAGAAACTCTGGTTAACTTAAGGCTGGAGAAAGCTCCCACTTCTCTGGGTTTTTTGAAACTGCACTTCCATCTGCACCAAACCCACACAACCAAATGAACAATACACAGTAACATCCAAGAATAACCTTCTGGTTATTCTGGTGGTTGCCTAATAGCGCTCAGTCAAAGGGCACAGGTTCAAGGATTTTGACAGGATATACTGATGTCTGGTGTATAGCTGGAGTGGCATGGACCAGACAGCATCATCTCTTCCCTCACTTCCAAAACTGAAAAATTGATGGCAGCCTGCTGCAAGCATGAAAATTAATGCAAGTGTTAGACTTGCAAATTATATTTAAACTCCACCAGAAAAATAACCACTTTAAAAAAAAACAAAAAAACAAAAAAAAAAACAAACAAAACCCTCTGGACCAAGGTCTGCTTCTTGATGAAAACTCTTCAGCTTTCTCTTGCTAAATACCTGGCCATTATAATCTTGGCCATGTCTCTAGTGTCTGGAGTTAAAATCCTGAAAAAATAATGTTGGTATGTTCCAGGCAACAAAAAATTCCCTTTCGATGGGAAATAGAAGATTTGGTGAGATTGAAACTTCCATTCAATAGTGAAAATTCCCTAGAGAAGCTGTAAAATGTCCCTGTGAACAAAAACTCTGTTTTACTTACAGAAACTTTTTGCTAAGCTACTGCCATGGGAGGACGATACAAGGAGCACCGTGCTGCTACCTCCAACATAAAGGGTCTGCTGGTGAGTCTCTCGCCACCCACTCAGCCCTCACCAAACTACGTACTCCAAAACGAAATGATCTTTGGCACACACGAGTAAATTGCTGCAGCACAGACATATCTGGACAGTAATTAATCACTTTGAATGCTCAATGTGTTTGGATATAAAATTAAGAAAGTCGGGTTGTTAAAAAATGACAGATTTAAGCACCATCTGGGCTCTGTGGCCACAGTGGCGCGAATTCCAAAGGAAGGCTTAACAGTGCATGATCCGAGAATCCCATCTGTCTCAGCTGAAATGAAACAAATAAATAAATAAACCAACAGCCTCATTTACAAGGTTTTCTCATGTTTCCAATCTACAAATCATCTTGCAGTAGGAAAGAATACAGACTTGGAAGTATTACATCTTCAAAACGCATCTCGTACCTTTTACATACATTATTAAAGTATTATACCTCTAGGGAAAAATCTCTAGAGAGGCACACCTGTATAGATCACACATTGTGAGACAGCATTCCTACCATGAGTATGTTTTCATAGAAATAAAGTGATAGTAAAGAATTTATGTGATAGGACTCTTCCATTGATTGGGAAAGCCAAAGTGCCATTCTGGCACCCACAACCTTCCTCCTTTCCAAAGCCACGGCTCACCTGCACCTGCCCCATGGTAGATCTACCTGTGGATGAAATGCATCCTCCTCAGTTGCACCTCCTTCTGGCCACCTCCCTGCAAAGGCAGGAGCCATGCAAAGAAAAAAGTCACCTGCAACTACTCAACCTGTGGGATGTCTTCAGTAAAACTTGCCTGGCGAGGGAAAGATAAATAAACAAATCATCCAGGACAGATGAACACTGAATACGAACACAACTATTTGCCTCAGAAAAGCTTAGCCAGGTGGATTTAAGTATAGAGGTGAGGAATACTCTGGCGAAGATCCCGGGAGTCTGGTTCAGGTGCCTCCCTCCACTCAGCTGAGCACCAGGCAAGTGATTGAATGGTCAATGTCTGGTTCTGAAGCAGCGTTGTGCCCCAGTGCTCAGGACAGTGCTCTCTGTGTCACGGTGCCTCTTTAGCTCTGCAGGAAAGATGGGACATTCCATCCTTGGCAGCTTCCGCCCTTGGCACATACCCGGACCCCCACACTGGCCCAACCTGTGTGGAGCTCACCCAAAAGAGGAAAAAGCCCAAAATCGGCACCCATCAAACCCATACCCTCTCCTCCTCCCCAAAAACCACATGCTCACTTTTCCTACTATTAAGGGCAAAGGAAAGATTTCTGGGGACATCTGTGGGTCTTTTCTGACGTCTTAGGGAAGGGGCTTCTCCAAGGGGTTTGACTTTGCCTCATCCTCTTCTCCAGACAACAAGTGACCACCATGTCTCTTGTATAGCCACTTTTCACTAAAACTGAGTCCTTCTTCCCATCCTGACTACCTCCAATAGCTGCAAGAGGCTCCCCAGATGTATCAGCAGGAAATGTGACCAAAAGGTACAAGTTAGTAGTTTTAGACTTCAATAAAAGATAGCATCATACTGTATAATGTTTTTACTTCTTTCAAATAGAGACATTTGTGTAAGGGCTAAATCCGAAAGATTTTTTTTTCAGTATTTTAATTTTACCTTCAGTAAAGGTAAATTACCCATTTGCACTTGTAATATGGAATATGTGGGTACATTCTTCTGGATCAAGAATGTAGCACTTCTTTGACCCTGTTCTTTCTTATGGTGCAATTTCCAGTGTACAATTTTGTATGAGAATTATTTAGACCCAAACGGCCAAGCAAGCGGATAATATATTCTGTAATTTAAAACTGCTTTTAAATAAGTGGCACTAAATTTACTTATTCTTTCCTTTAAAAAAAATTGTTGTGTAGTTTGTAGGGGTCTCCTCTCAGTGAGCTCGTGCAAACTCCTGTGGGCATTATTAACAGCTCATTGAGATGACGACACAGATCATGAGTTTCCACATAGCTCCATAGACAAAAACTTCCACACATTAAAAGTTAACAACAAATTCCTCAACATAGGAATTTGCTACAAATGATAAAGAATAGAAATAAGAAGGGGGAAATGTGGTTATTCTTAAATCTTCTTTCAGGAGATTTCTAGCAGGAAGATCCCTCTACAACTAGACAAATTAAGGAACCTGTAAAAATCACGCATGAGACCAAGCTTCTGCACAACAAAATGACACCAGGGCTGATGCTGGCAAGCAGCAGGCAGCAGCCACCAGTCTGTCGAAGGCACTCCACGGGAAGGTCTCAGCACCTCTGATGTTTGGGTTTGGTGCCCCGTGAAGGTGAGCCAGCAAGGGCTGCCCTGCTACTCTGCGCTCCTCCACTGCAGCCGGTTTGCTACGAAGATAAATGAGATTTAGTGCCACAAGGACAGCAGCACAGTAACTGACGGGCAGGCCATGCCCTGGAGATTGGGATGGCCGATGCCGAGCGCAGCACCCACGTGCAGAGGGTGACCTGCGGAGCTCGCCCAGGCATTCCTAAGCACCTTTCCTTGGAGCACTGCTTCTCTGAGACACTTTGAGATGCCCAGATTTTGGAAAATCAAAAAAGTGCAAAGTACTAATGCCATTTTTGTAATACACCATTTCAATCACCAACAAATATTTTCTCAATAAACACTGTTTATGAATTTCCTAGGAGTCAGACAAAAGACACGTTTGTTCTCTCAGAGATGTTGCATAAAAATGAATCTGCTTCCCAAAAATGGGCATTCATTTTTTTCTCTGTAAGTAAACTAGCACATACTTATAAATTTTTCTTTGTTCATCAATTTCACCAGCTTCATCAACTTTAAAATAAGATGAAAATCCATCTTTTTTCTGTAGATTTTACATCTGTAGATGTAAAACTCTTGGATGTAAAAACAGCAGTTCAGATAAGCTGAAAGAAAATATTATATTCTATATATTCTCATATTACCATATGGCTTATTAAATATAATATTTTTACAATACAGTAAATTAAGCTATACTACTAATAAGATACAATTTTTTCCTCTACAATTTAGTCTTTATCACTCTGGTTCTTTCCACATTAAGACCATATACTGGGTTTTATAAGTGCAAAACCAGTACAAGAGAGAGTTTTTGTACTGGTTAGTTAAGAAAATAATTAACTCAATCCTCATCACTGCACACCTTCTCAAGGACACAATCTGCAGAAAGGGTAAACATTTTCATGTGTTGTGGTGGGCAAGCCATGCTTGGTGTGCACCAGAGTGGAATCAAATGGCCCACAGGCTACCAATCCATTTGCATTGCATTTGGTATCATCTCCTCCGTTTACAGAACAGCTGTGTAAACTGAAGGGCAGGGAAGGGAGGGCAGCAGGGATTTAGGCTGGGGTTGGAGGGTGAACACGCACAAGAGAAGAAAGAGACAAGTAGGGCCAGGCAGTCCAGCTGCAGCTCTGACACTGGACACCAAGCATCCCTTTGCTACCCGCATGGAAAGCAAAAGCAGAAAACCTTGATCTGTGGGATTCACGTGGGGACACAGAGGGAGCCAGCACTGGGAAGCCCAAGGACAGCAGCGGAAGAGCATAGTCCAGCTTGGCCAAATTACTTCAGAGAGGGCACAGTACAAGGGGCTGACAGAGACAAAACTCCAGATAGCAGCCTTTGGACACAGAGACTGCCTGCTTTGGGGCACCACAAGCACAAGTGCATCTCCAGCTCCCTGTCCAGTGGGCAGCTGTGGGACCAGGAAGCCAAGTGGGGTGGGAACCCCAGAGCTGGGGCAGCCTGTGGGGCTGGCTGAAGGCACATGGGGCCTGAGTACCCCAACAAAAGGGATTGCATTTTCCATTTTGGGCTTGAGAATGTTTTGCAGTCCTTAGGTGAACCGCAACCTGTCTGCGCCTTGCAGTTTTTTGACTGGTAAATGGACTCGAAATGCGTGCCCGCCTGGTAGTGCTCTGCTCTTCTAGGAGGAATTGTAAATACTTGGAGATTCTTGGAGGAAAGGAGTAAAAATATAATTACCATAAAGGAAAACACTTAAGAGTTCACCATAAATTTTATATGCAAATTGACCCAAGTTAATTCTAGCCACATGAAAAATTTAGATCTTCTTAAAAGTTCACTTTGCACTGAATGCTGAAATTGGCTGGCAAGGCTTCTGAAGAGTTCTATTGTAAAAAAAAGTAAAAACTCAAGCAAGTAAAAGGTAAAACAAAAGTCTTTCCTTAGCTCTGAGCCCAAATGATGGTGAAATAGAGTTAAACAACAGCATGTGTTGGTGCTAATTTCCACTCTCAGAGGCAAATTATTTCTGAAAGTCACCAAACTCTCTGTAATTACCCAGCCGATGTTGGCTGCCTCAAACCAGGCACGGCACCATTTCAGCGACGAGCCCTTACAGAAGAGGCAAAGCCACCGAAGTTATATGAAGATTAATAGAAATCTGAACCGCGCTACATCTAAAATAAACAAAAGCTTTTCTAGCCGCGCTGAAAGGCCCATAAAAGTAAACTACAACCTCGGCAAAGCCTTTTAAAGTGACAAAACCGGACGGCAGAGGTCAGGGAGGCAGGCGGGTCAGCAGAGCCCTGCCTGCAGGTTTGGGGGTCGCTCCGTCTCCCCGCTCGCTCGCTCGCTCTCACGGGGGCCTCGCCGGGGCCGCGGAGAAAGCCCACCGCCGCTCCTCCTCCGCCGGAGCAGGAACACTTGAACTGCCCTTCTGTCTCAACAAAACTTTAGTTTGCTGATTGGGCACGAAACAAAAGAAAGACAGCGGGACGCGATTTATAAGGGGGCAGGGTAGGCTGACATGCTATTGTACTCCAGAGGTATCCACAAGCTGTTAATTCCATTTTAACATTGTTAATAAGACTGTTAACACATCTGACTTTGTTTAGAGACTTTGAAAACATCAACAAACTGAAGGAAAAAAACAAAACAAAACAAAACAAAAATCAAGAACCCCACCCGCACTAGAAGTAAAATATGATCTTTTCAAGCAGCATCAAACATCCAAATGTGACGCTTCTGCCTGTCCGGACCTGGCAGCGAGGAGGAGATATAGCAGGGAGGCTCAGGGATGTTCATCCATATTCTTCATCCTCTCGTTAGACTATTTAGCTATTCACATTTTCCAGGTTAAATGTAAAGGACTCTTTTCTAACACCATTGCCGTTTTGAGAAGGAGAGGGAATAAACCTGGACTCCCCCCACCGCGCACACCTCCTCTCCCTCGCTCGCACTTGCACGCAGGCAAATGTGCAGATTTAATCAGTGTGGAATGTTTTAAATGAATAATTGGGTCTGACAGATTTATTGCAGTTAATTTTGCAATAGAATGGAAAAATGTTTGGATCTCAGCCTTTAAAGTATTAGGAAAACAATTAATCCATCACATAACGGAAATTCCTGTATTACACCCTCATGTCCAATTAAATAATGTCAAGTAATCTTACATTGTAAAATGCTGAAAATTGAAGCTCAAATCATTGAGTGGGATATGTTTTAATTTTTAAAAGAAACTTGAAACAAAAATCACATTAAATTAAAATCAGATGCTTCGATAAAAGGCTTTTTTGGTTTGTTTTATTTGGAGGGGGAGATGTTTTTAAATGTAAAATAAAAAAAACCCAGCCTTACTCAAAAAACCCATTAATTTCTCTTTTGCTCTCCAGTTTTTGCATCAGGAACGCTGCCTTAGCAAGGCAATCTGAAAGCAAACCAAAAGCTTTAGGATGAAGTCTGCGACAGCATTTTAAAAGACCGCATTCTTTTAAAGAACTTTAAAAGGAGATAACCAGCACTTCTCTTTTCCAGCAGGCAGAGGGGCTGATTCCCGGGTACTTACTCAGACACAACTCTCCGAGACTTCAAGCCGTGTTTTGCTTGAAAAACGTCCCGTAGGATCGAGTCCCCAGTTTAGGACCGACTGACAGCAAACTTCTGAGCCTGAAAGTAAGCGGGATTCGTTTGTTTTTGTTTACAGCCCAAAGCTGCTAATGCTGTAAAATTGCTTAATGTCACACTCCATCTCTTTTTTTATTAAAAGTAAGGCAAAAGAGGGGGAGAAAAAAGCCCGCAAATCAAAGAACTTTTCCAGAATAACAAAACCACCGACTTACAAATGTCTTGCCTGCCCCTGAAATTTGAAACTTGGCAAATTCATCTCATTCGGCTGCTGTACAAAAGGTCCCTGAAGCGTGTTACAGTAGGGACCCGCGAGCTTCCCAAATACTTTGACTGTTTCTAAACTAGGGGATACGGGGCTGCGGTTTCAGGGCTCCCTCAGCTAGAACGAAATGAAAGCGGGTGGTGAAATTTTAATATCGAGGAGGTTTAAGGGGAGTACGTCCGGCTGTTTTTACAGGGGGATTGCCGACGGTCCTGTGGCAGGCGAGGTAGGGAGTGGGGGGACAAAAAGGGATTGGAGCACGTGTCGCTACAGAAAGGCAGGAAAAAAAGAAAAGAAAAGAAAAGGGGAAAAAAAAAGTTGGAGGCACCGAATAAGGAGTAAATATAAAACATAAGGAAATATTCTTCTAGTATGTCAACTGCAAAAAATAACAAACTGAAATCTCAGGTCGCATTCAAGGGCAATAAATACTGTAATGACTTGCTGGCACCTTCGCTAAGGCACTGTCGGCATGGCTGGACAGAAGAAAATGGGGATTACACTGAATGAAAGAAGTGTAAGACTTGGCCACCATCGTTCAATTTGTTTTTCCAAATACAACACGCTTCTTATTTTGCTGGTTTCTTACAATCTTGACGTTCTGGATACCCACATTGCCACCCCACTATTTCTGTTGCCATAACAACATCAGAAATTTGTTCCTCGATGTCCTTTTTAATAAAATAATTTTGGGATTTGGAAGCTTTCAAAGAGGGGACAGTTTCTCAATTTAGGCAGCTCACACCTTTCTCACAAGGAACCTATTTGTTTCTGTTTCCCAAAAAAAAAAAAAAAAAAAAAAAAACCCCCCAAAAAAAAAAAACCCCAAAAAAAAAAAAAAAACCACAAAAAGTAATTTGAAAGCGATGGCCCCTCCTTCCCCCCTTGACTTTGGAAACAGGCCTGTTGCTATAAACAGTTTTTCTGGGGGACTTAGATTTTCAAGAAACAAGCAACCTACAGCAGCCAGGGACCACCTCCTAAGGTTTACAGAAAGGAAAGAAGTACTGTACATGCAACACAGTGTCTGAAATAACGGCCAAGTTTTCAGCACCTATCCACAGGATGGGTTTTAAGATCTTCAAAAATAAAATATATAACCAAAAATTACTAAGGAAGTGCAATAACGCTGTATATTTTGTATGCTGTCACTTAGGAGATCCTCATCCCTCCCTCTAGGTGACAAGAGCTCCCTTCGAGAGCTGCTCCTTGGCATGGCTAATTTGGTTTGGTTTTTTTTTGTTTTTTTTTTTTTTTTTCTTCTCAGATACGCTCAAAATGAGTGGAATAAGAAAAACAAAACCAAAACCAAAAAACCACCAAACAAACCCTGGTTCTTTACCATTAAATAAATTGGATTCTCAGCACAAACAGCAAAACAATGGCCAAGAGGATGTGACTAACAAACGCCGAGGGAAGAGTCAAGCTGCCCTCTCTTTGCATATGCAGCCAAACAGAAGTCACTGGGGTTGGGATTCTTTCCCTTCCTATTTAACATATCTGTGCATTTCAATAAATTGAGATGAACAATGCCCGGCTTTCAAAAGTTGCAAATTACTGGGAATACATTGCAAAACGTGAATAGCCCATGACACAGGAAGATGTTTAAAAGTATTTTTCTTTGGGTTTTTGTTTTGCTTTGTTTGGGGTGGTTTTATATTTTGTTTTGTTTTGTTTTATTTTCGTTTGGTTTTTTTGTTTTTGTTTTGCGTTTTGTTTTGGTTGGGTTTTGCTTTTGGTTTTTGTGGTTTTCTTTTTGGTTGGTTTCAGTTTCTTAAATGAGAAAAAGAAGAGGGAGAAATCACAATGCTCTAGGAAAACAATCCTAGACTGGGAAAAAATTGTACCTGTGAGATATGCAAGAAACTTCAAGGGATAAAAATGGTTTGAGTGTGTATTTTGCAAAAGAGCAAATATCCATTTATCTCACTGGCTGGTCCCAGCCAGAAAGGGAGTTCTTGCTCATGTGCATTGACGATCTTTAGCAAGATGTAAATATTTCTTGTCCCCGCTGCCGATGGCGAGCGGACACCTGCACACCTGCACCTCGGAAAGGGAAAAATTTCCCCTTTTCGCTGTTAGGGGTGGCATTTCCATGCTTGCAAAAGCAGCGCGATGGGAATCGCGCCCTTTCCGAGCAGCCGCTTTGGCATCACAAGTCGGAGGGCGCCCGCCACGCTCAGGAGAAGGGAGGGGAATACTCCCCACGCGGGAAGAACTCGGCAACCCACTCGGTAACAAAAACAAACCAAACCAAACCAAACCAAACCCAAAAGCCAAACCCACAGCCCCCGGCGCTTTTAAACTGCGGCGGGTGTCTGTGGAAATGTCTCTCTTTGGGACGCTCCGCGGGGCGGGACGGTCACGGCTCGCTCTGCCCGACCCCCCCGCGCCTCGCCGGGACGGAAAGCGGGGCCGGGGCGACACCCACCGGCCGCCCCGCGAACTGCAGCCGGGGCCGCCCGCCCCGACGGGCAGGCCGGGCGGGACACGGGCAGGGACACGGGCAGGGATCCGAGCAGGGACACGGGCAGGGACACGGGCAGGGATCCGAGCAGGGGTCCCTGCAGGCAGGAGTGTGGGCTGTGGCAGGCAGTGCGCTGGGAGCGGGTAGTGAAGGGGCGGGCAGAGATGTGGATGGAGCAGGCTGGGATTCGGTCAGGGTGCGGGCAGGGGCAGAGAGGAATGTGTGCAGGGGTGCGGGCAGGGGGCAGGCAGGAAAGCCATCAGCTCAGCATTCCTGGCTGGCTTTAGATCTCCACAATTGTTCCCCCTTCCCTCCCGGCGGGGTGAGGAGGGAAGAAACCACTTCAAAGAGGAAACTTTCTGCATGAAGCAAAGACGAGAATTGTTGTGTCTCTCCATTACCCGGACTATTCCTGTTCTTAATATTTCAGTACTCTTGTACTTCTCTTTCTCCTCCTTTTTAAAAATTTTATTTGTTGACCTTTTTTTTGTTTTGCTTTTTTTTTTTTTTTTTTTTTTTTGTTTTCCCCCTCTCTCTCTCTTTTTTTTTTTTTTTTTTTTTTTTTTTTTGTCAGCTTGCTAATGAAGCTGTTGTTATTCCTGGGAAAGGAGAAGGCAACACGCGGTGAGGGAGGCGTGCACACCGATAACTCCCTTTCCAATTTGTTTTCTCCTGAATAAAATGGAAAATATCTCCGGCGAAGGAATTGGCCAGCAGCTCTCTCTGGATCCTCCGCTCCCGTCCTCGCCCCGTGGGGCTCTGACAGCGGCAGGGCTCCGGGGTGAGCCTCTCCAGCCCCAGGCCAACCCGCAGCACCTTCCAGCACGTTCTGTCTGAGCATTTTCAAAGGGCTGCACAAACACTAATTAATTACCCGTGCTCCGTATCCGTGCAAACGGGGACCCGGGGATCCATTGTACAGATGGGGAACTGCTTGCACGAGGAGAGCCAGTGAGTCGCCGTAGTCGAGACAGAAATTAAAATACCAATTTTCTCGTTTTAAAATGTACAACCCATTGATCACTTTACCATTCCAAGGGAAGGGGAGAGACAGGCTGGAGAAATTAATTCTCCATCTTGCATTCAGCCTAGAGACACAAAAAGCCTAACAGAGGCATAACAGGCAGCTCCCCTCACATTCACTCCCGTTTGTACCGTGTCTTTTACCCTCGAATGCTTTACACAGTCAAAACAGCACCAAGAATGAATTAAAAATCATTATCAGGAGAGGAAAATTAATTTGAAAAATATGGGAAAGCTCATAGCTGCTCAACTGAGCTTTTAACCAGCTGAAGAGCCAGTTTGGTGGAGAGAAAGGAGAGGGATGTCCCTGGTATTAGGAACTACAAAGGAGGAGACTCCAGCATCAATACAGGCCAGAGTGCAGGAGACAGAGACAGAAGACAAATATTCATGGGAGCCGTGAGGGTGAAGTGGGGTGGGGTGGTGTCACGGAGATAGATGGGGACCAGATTTTCCAGGGAACTGAAGATGCAGACAGGCACCTGGCAGGATTTTCAAAAGCAACTGAGCAAGATAGGTACCTAAATCCCACCGATTTCAGTGGATGGGAGGATGTCTAACCTGCTTATGCTCTTTTGACAATCCTATTAAGTGCCAGCTGCATGTTTAGGCACCCAAACACATTTGAAAATTTATCGTAAGGCTCCGGGATGGATAAATTTTAAGAGCAAAGTGTTGTGATGATGTCAAGAATTAAAAAAACAAAGCCAGATTACCTCTCTGTCCAAAAAGGAATCTGGTGGTTAGGAAATAAGAGAGTACTTCTTTCTGTTTAAAGAAACAATTTTGCATCTTCGTATTTAGCCTTCCTCACTTTTAGCTCCTCTTTGTCTTTCGTAATAAATCAACTGAAGGGAGTAGAGATTTAAGGCAGAAAACAAGTGATGCTGCCAGGCTCCTGACACAAGTGGGGGGACACACAGACGGGTGCGGGGGGGACAGGTAGTGCTGGGCTATGCAGCGAGGCAGCAGGACTGCAGGGAACGCTGCTGGGACAGCGATGTGTCGCTGCAAATGCGGGGAGGCAGGAGACAACAGGCAGGGTCTGGGAACAGCTCTGCCGTCACGCTCAAATGTAAAACGATGTGACTGAGGACACTGGGACACGACCCTTTACTTTCAGGGTGCTTTGGGGCAACTCAGATAAAGCAGTATGTTACCTTGAAATAGCTCTATACGGTATGTACCTCCTTAAGAATTTCAACACTGATGACAGATGGATTATTTTTTTTTCTCAGAATCAAGGTGGTTTTGCCAGTGTGGATTTTTCTGTAAATTTTGATGATCTCATTTATATTTTTTGAAAACTGTTAAAACAGGATTGTTGAGGGACTGCCAGACTTTCCCATGAATTTGCTTTAAATATTTAGGTAGCAGCTGTCTCTTATCACTGACGAACTTCAAAATCCACATAGTAAAATCTCAACAAACAATTGTGTAAAGACAGCCTTTCTGAAAGAGTCTAAAAAAACCCCCACTATTTTTAAAGCATCTTAGCGCCACCAGTTAAACTGACACAGCAAACCCATTGTGTTTTGCACCAGTTTTGTTTTGCTCTATACAGCTGTGTTTTCACAGATGCAAAACCATGTGTCTTCAGCAAAAGGTCTACTCTTCCCTTCAGATGTGAGCGAAGATCAAAGGTTCAAACACAGAAATACAAGCTCCTTTTCCCTTTGGAACATGTTTTTATTTTTTGCAGCGGCTCTACACCAGAATTTCCATCTGTTGTCCTTATGCAGTGTACAGGTTAACCTTAACAGCCGGGTTTGCGATGCTGTTATCTCAACCCAGAAGCACAGAGATGAATCACTCTCGCATGTAGGCTCTGAACACCTCACCGAGCAGCAGAAGCAGAGCTGCCTCACACAGCCATCATTTCATGGAGGTGGTGGCTCAAGGAGACTTTTTCCTTCCTCTCCAACAGAAAATTAGGAATTTCCTGAGTATTATATGATCATGTTCACCATAAAATTGTCTAGCCCTAATGTCTGTTGTAATAGAACAGTGTGATTCCTTCAAATGGCAGTGTCTCAGTTTGTAACACAGGAGACTTCGGCCTATGGCATTTAGACAGTGTCACTTGACATTTTATGTCTGCTTCTCCATCAAGCCGGCCAGGAACAGCCTCAGAATTAATGTTTTCCTGGAATCACAGAATGGCTTAGTTTGGAAGGGACATAAGAGATCCTGGCTGGTTGGAAAGGGCCCTGTGTTGCTGCTGTTTCCACGACTTGCAGGGAACAATTTATCTATACTTCACAAAACCGTGCCATTTAATAAATTAATAAATTAACAAATAGGTAGATAGAGAGTAACGTGCTGGCGGCAGCTGTGCCCAGAGAGCAGCGCTGAGGCGCGGGCAGAAGCTCCGCGCTCCGAGCAGGCCCCGGGCCGGGCGCGGCCGCTCCGCCGGGCCGGCACTGCCATCTAGCGGCGCCCCCGGCCCGCCGGGCCGCGCGGCCGGGCCCGCACCGCGCCCGCCGGCAGCCGCCGCGGACACCCCCGCCTCCCGGCCTGGAAACAACCACGAGCTGCGACAAGCCAGCCCCGAACCGCAGGTGAGGTGCGGGACGGGATCCGTGCCCCGTCCGGAGTGAGGCAATCCCCGGCGAGGAGCTGCCTCTCGCCTCCGCGCAGCTGCGCAGGTGTTCAGGGCGCCGCCGTGTCCCAATTGACGCTGTTCCAGGTGTGGGGCGCACACGCGAGCCGCAGGAGGAGTCGGCACCGCAGCTGCCACTACGGAGGTCACTGGGGCAGGCGATGGCAGTCGCGGCCCCTCCGTGCTCCGTGCTCTCGGCAGCACTCATGCCACAGCTGGCGTCGCCTGTGTGGCTTTATCCACACCATGCCTGTGCCACCTGCGCAGAGGCTCGCCTGAACCCTGGTGTACAGTGCGGGCAGCTGGGTTGCTCGGCACCTTAAACAAGATGGGTAAATCCTTGGCCCCACGTAAAGCAAAGGCAGTGCCGTGATTTCACCCATTGCAGAGACTCCTCACGAGACCGAAATGTCAGGGGCGAGCTGGTGTTGGGCCCCATGCCTGAAAAGCAGGGCTGGTGGGGGGGCACAGCCCAACACCTCTCTGGGCACAAGGCAAAGGGCAACCACGCCAGCTGTTCCTCGTGGAATTCCAGTCATATGGCTTGGGCAGCCTGCTGGGATGCGATCATCATCATCCGAGCTGGACCGTAGGTCCATTTGCAGCTTTGGCAGTTAGGATTGCTACCGGAGGATAGATGCCCCTGCCCACGGTGATGGGAATCTTGTCCGAACTCCCCCTTATGCAGTGGCAGCTCTGTGATAGCAGGATGCACACCAAACCCCTCCTTCCACAGCATGCCTTCCCTGGAGCAGCCCAGCAAGTGCAAATCTGCACATTTTATGGGCCTGCATTGAAGGCACATAAGGCTTTGGATTAGACTTGCTCAGTACTTTAATGAGTATTAAATTAGCTTTGGCAGCAGCAGAAACCCCCAAAAGCATGCTATGCAAATTACTCACTTTGAGAAAAACACACGGCAATGTTGTTATTTGGAGAAACTGGCACAATCATGGAAGAATAGCTCATCAGTAACTCTTCCTTTGAAAAACATCTCCAACGGGCACAGTAGGATTTAATTTCTACTTTTTATTGGAGAAAAAAAAATCAACAGTTAATAGACTTTAGCATTGGCAAAGATAATTGCCAAGTACGGCTTTTGTGAAGTTCAGCCCTTCTTGTTTTCTTCTGCCTAAGTCCCTCTAAATATGCAGGACAAAGACAATGCCATGGTTCCAGAGCAGAAAGAGAGCGGAAATGAATGTTTGCCAAAGAATCAGATGGACACCTGTATTTTTGTCACAAAAATTTTCAAGTTTTTTTAAGTCCTTTAAAAAATACTTTTATAAAACCCAGCATGTATTGCCGTTTGCTAACATGAATCAAATCTTACAAGTCTTTCAGAAAAGAGATTGCGTGATCTTTTCTTACTCTGTGCACCTCCAGTTGTGGTTGGTTTTGCCCCTTACAGCAACAGCCAGTGTTGGGGTGAGCAGTAATTCCACATTTCACAAGGGGTATGACTTCAGCATTGTGTTTCCCCACGACTGCTGTGCAAACCAGAAGGCTACAGCCTACAAACTGCTGCTACAGAATCTCATCACCATCTTACTGCTGCTTACGAACAACCTCCAGGAGTACTCTAAAGCCATTACTCACTAGGGCTGATTGATTTTTAAATTTTAATTAAGAAAGAATAAATTTAAAAACCCCAAACCCACTGTCAAAGCTATTTTGCTTTTCCAGTCAAAATTGGGAGGCAAAGAAGTATAGGCATAGCCTGATCTATTGTTTTCATTTCACTGGCTGCCTGTTTTCAAAAAGGCAACTAATATAAAAAAGGAAATAGGAAAATAAAAAAAAAGGGGAAGAGAGAGAAAGAAGGAAAGAAAGAAAAACAAGAAGAAAGAAACCCATTAATTTTTCTTTAAACAACAGATATATCAAAAGGAAAAAAGCATCTTTTTCCAAAAACCTGGATACTTTGCATTACATTTATCAGTCAGCTTGGATGTTATCTAAAGAGGAGCTTAGTAGAGATGTCAGAGGAGATCAGTCAGAGGATGACCTTGCTCTTCATGGAGACATGTAAAAAACAAACACTTTTGTTATGGTGAGGTATGTGTTTCCATTGACTGAGCACCCATGTGGGAGGAAAGCCTATGCAGTATCTCTCAGCTAGGGAGAGGGAGAAGAGGAACATGAAATGCTTTCCAGGGAGCTCTGTGCTAAGCAGAGGCCATAAAACATATACCAGCAGGACACCTACTGCTTTCAGTGATTGAAGGCTGCAGGCAGATGTCCTCTTCTGAACCTAACCTGGGATGGCATCAATCTGGGGTGCTTGGGATCACCCAGGCCGGATGCAATTGCCTCCAGTGCCACGCTGGTGGGAAGGGGCTGCATCAGTGCCCCCGTGAGCCCCATTAGCGTGTATTGAACTTCTCCCAGGCAGACCTACGGGAGCCATCGCCTCTCCTGGAGCGCCAGTGAGAAGAGGAGCAGTGCCGCTCTCAACCTGCATGGCTGGCTCCAAAGTGCACAGATATGACCTAGCTACCAGCTGCTGTTCCAGGACATCAGTTCGAGCTGAGCATTTTACTCCTAGGCCACGCGTTCGCACAGCCCAAACGCAGTTTTGCTTGCTTTCTCTGCAATAATTAACACTGAGCTGTGAATTCCCTTCTCTCACACAGATTCATTTTCATTTCAGTTCAATTACTAATTCAGTTCAATTAGTAAAGGCTCAGCTTTAGGGAAACTGTTGCACAGCCTAGCACCAAATGAAATACCTCTGTTTCTTCTAATTCAAACAGAAAGCCTTAGTGCCTCTTTGTTGTGAGAGCAACCTAGATCAGAGAAGTGACAACTCATCTTCACAAACACAGTAATGTGAGAGCCCACTATCTGAACATGAGGTTGTAATTCAACATGATTAAACAGCCTTTTTGCTGTAGAAAGATGTAAACAATTGTTACAATCATGACACCCGTGTTTTTCCGCAACTGCAGACTTCTTGTGTGCTAATTTGTTAGTCCAACACTGTGGTGTTCCAATAGCAGGGGGTCTGCATCAGCAACGTTGTTCTTTTTGTTATCAAAACCCCTCAAACCTCCACATCTAGTGATCTCTGCACCTGAGCACTGGAGAGGGGTATCATTGCCTACAGCTTGAATTCATTTTTCTGAAGTTCTGGAAATTGCAACCTAAGCGGACTGGAAAAATAGCCATTTTTCTCCATGAAGTCTGGAGAAAGTTTTGTTTCTCCATTAGCACAGCAACATCATTCTCCACATTCAGCTTCCCTCATGGAAGTGGGCTGTCTACAGTAGGATCATATTGTAGCCTAAGTTGCCATATAGTTCTCAGTTTCAGTTGCATGCTATTCTCCTGCAAGCAGGGAAGGGAAATGCCACGGCTACATGTCCACTTTGGGCTGAAGTTCTGAGAAGTTTACAATGATAACAGGCAATTTCAGAGAGTGAGATTCTTCTGCAGCTGAAAGCATCACATCACCTGCAATGGCCCTGCTGCACTTGGGCATCTTTAGTTGTAGAGATTCTCCCCGTAAGAAAAATCCAGAAGTGTTGTAGCTCCACCAACTATAACTCAGTTGTCACACAGTAAATGGGACTCTGGCAGGCGGTGGCTCCTGTGATCTGCTCATAGTGGGGGCTCAGACATTGTGATGAAAAGCTGCAGCAGAAAGGGGCTGCAATCCCCATTTCCTTCCACTCCCTGTGGTCTTGTTTTCTGTCCCCTGGTCTTAGGAGGACCAGGCTCCTGTCTGCCTGCCCTGGCTCTGTGCTGAAGAAGCAGCATGGCAGCCTCCCACCCATGGACGGCACTGGGTACGGACCATGTTCTGGGGACAAAAGTGGCAGGGGTGGTGGCTCAGTGACCCCAGGCCACTCTGAGGAACAAAACACCTGTGCAGAGGACACCAACAGCGTATCAGTGCCCAATATCTTGGTACCATAGGCATATTGGTCAATGAAATACTGCAGCACTACCTGCACATTGGCCCCATGGCTTGGTGCTCTCCAGTTTGGAAGTCATGCTGACAAACGCTGGGGGGTCCAGTATAATTTCATTTCATATTTCAGGCTAAAATCTCCTCTTAGCAAACTGCAAAAAAACCCACCAAAATATTTCTGCAAATACTGTTAGGTAAACTAACAGAAAGTTAAGAAATAGCCAGTTTGACTTTTCTATGTAATCCAAATTCAGCCCTCGGGGCACACAGTTTATGAAACTCTCTTCAATAATATATTCCTGCAGAGAAGTTCTACAGGACAGACCTTAATCATGACTGATAAGGAAGATTATTGTCTGTAGGAATGTGAGAGGTTTTTTATTTGATGTGCATCCATTTTAAGGTTTTTTAAGGTCTTGCCCTTCCTGGTGGACACGCTGCAGAAGCGCTGCTCGCTGGCACACGGTTATATATTCACTGCATCAGAGGGGGATGATCCACAGAAGCCCAAGTGTGACCTTTGAGGACAGTTCATGAGACTCAACCAAAAGCAACTTTTTACTGTAACCAATACTTGATTAACACTGATTACTTTGATAAGTAATTGGAGCAAGGATGGAAACTGGGTCTGCCTCCTACCAAGTGCATCCCTCTACCTATTCATCTAGAAAGTCATGGTTTAACCCATTACTGCTTAAAGCAGTGTTTTGAAAATACAGGCTTGAATAACCTCAAAAATAAAAATGAACTCATGCCATTGCTCCCTATCACTGAGCAACTTCTAAAGCAAGAGGACATTCCTGTCTACATTTTTGTTTCTGTCCTCGTCTGGAAGGGTCTTACCTAGTTAAGTCAAATTCCAAACTGCTTTTGGATGCAGGAATTTAGAGAAGTGACTTTAATATAAAGGGCTAAGAGCTCTGAATCTTGAGTAGAAGAAACAGCTTTCCTGAAAGCCACAGTAAGGATACTAAATCCATGAAAAGGCTGTGATTTAAGGAATGGTATTCTGCAGTACTTCCCCTTGTCTAGGTTTAGGTGATTCCCTGCTCACTTAGATGGGTAAGTATTTCCACCTCTTCTCAAGTCTAGTAAAGTCAACTGCCCTGATGGTCTGTGAGTCTATTTAGAAGTTTCTACTTGGTACAGAATTAAAATTATTTGGATGTAAAAGAGTGCAGGTGAAGAGAGATCTATACTTCCTTAACTCTAAGCTGACAATGAAGCACCCATATTTATGGGACACTCATGGGACACTCATGACTCTAATCTCCATATGACTTAGCTGAGTATTTGTAAAACAGAAGTATTACCAGCCCTTTTTATCATGAGGGTTTTCTGAAGATAAATTAATTAATGTTTGTTAAGCATTCGGATATTTATAGCAATAAGTGCCATAGAAAACCTCATAAGGAAATTACCAATTCTGTCTTCACAGCAGGGTTTCAATAGTGTGCAGTAAATAAGGCCTAGGGCTACACATTGAAAAATTAGGAGAAAACAAAATATTGAATAACTGCTCATTAACTCAGCATCGTCCATCTTGTTCACTGGCTGAGGCAGGGGTCCTGTGGAAAAAGCTATGTATGATCTTGATTTTAAAAAACTTGATTTTAAAGCAAATGTAGAAGGGGACTGAACTGAACTGCACCAGCTATCTTAATTTTGACATTTCCTAACTCCTGAATATTTTACTCTCCAGCCTTAATGAAGCTGCTTTGAGCTGCTGCAAGACTTTGCCAGCTCCCCTTATAAAAGAACCCTTCTAAGAATGCTTTGTGCAGGGAGATACAGAGGCTGGAAGAATGCCAGAATCATACAAGAAAACAATGTTAATAATATCAAAAGGGAACTTCAGCAAAATTTTGCTCCAGTCTTTTAAAAGAAAATATTGGTGAATCAGCTTACATTTCACAACAACAGTATGCAGCCAATGGGAATTGCCAGAGGAAATGTGGTCAGAGAATATTTACACACTGAAACCAGATTTGGTCATCAGTATTCAACAATGCAGCCTTCCATGCAGTTGCTTTCCCCATATCAAGATTTGGATGTGAACTGGAAGTTAAGTGCCTTCCCAAACATAAGATGCTAGAAATCAAGATTAAATAAAACACTGAAAGCATTTAGAGCTTAAGGATCTGCAAGGATCCATGGAAAAGGTGAGTGGAGTATTAAGAATATGTTGAGAGCAGAGCAGGAACATTACCCTGGCAGGAGTGCTTCTGGAGGAGGACTGCACAGAACAGGCTGGAGGGAAGAAGTATCCCTCTACACAGTCATTCTCAGAGAGGCGAATTTGTGAGGACACACAGCAACAAAAATGGTTGTCTGTTGGACAGAAATCACCAAGCTCTAGCTGTGACTGCAGTAGCATCTAATGTGACAGTGGATTTATATGTGACATCATCATAGCTAAAACAAGACAAAACAAAATTTAAAATGAATTTAATATGTAGCCTGAAAAAAAAAAAAAAGAAAGAGGAAATAAAAATGCCAAACTAATGTATATTCACCTATTGGCAAAGTCCAGTATGTTTTTGTCAGATATTTAATCCCACAATGAGTTTTTTGTTCAAAAAAGAAAAGGGGTAGTTTAGGAAAAAAGACAAAACCAAACAATCCCAAACCCAAGACTTAACAAAATGTTAAGTGCTGATTTGCATAAAAAAGATTAGGTGGGAACACAGTGTATCTTGTGAAAAGAAAAGAAACTCTAAAAATAGTGTGTATAGTAACAAATTCAAAGCTATGAAAAGAAGGGGAAATAGGAAAACAGCATTTTTCATTTTTGTGCCGCTTTGCATCTGCATTCATTAACCAAGGTTTTGTATTTTTTGGCTATTTTTTTCTTCCATCAAAAAAAAAGGAAAAAAAAATTATGAGGAAACCAAAACATACTTGTCATGATGGTAAAATGTTAATTCTGCTAGAAACATTTGCTTATTCTTTCTATCTTGAAACATATAAACCTGTGGGGAGAAATCTTGAGGATATTTTTAAACTGTGCACAATAAACGTTTTAACATTTGCTAGCTGAGGAAATTTTTGCAGTAAAAAGTTTCTCTAGAGAGATTATTTACAATATTAATTTAAGGCCTTACTTTGTAATTCCTCCTCAAAGGAAAAAAATAAATCCCATTGGCTTCAGAGCAAGCAAATTGATTGCTTATGATAACTGCAATGAAGATTCAAATGATACACTTTTGCCAGGGATTGTGTTTCTTTTGTACTACCTTTCCAGAATAATGCTAATTAAATACTTCCTAGAATGCCTTTCAATTAATTAACATATTCTCTCATACTCCTCATTTTACAGTGGCTTTTAAAAATGATTAGGTATTAAATTCAAGATCCCAGGCACCTGATTCAGCAGCAGGTTGCATTGTGCTGAGCCACACAATTTCTTGTCTATACTAACAGTCATATGAGGAGTGAGGGAACTGTGCTGTCCGTAGCTTTTTGGGGGTTTTTTTGGTCATATGTACTTTTTGTGGTGTGTCAGCCTTTAACCGGTCTTGGAAACCCAAGGGGGAAATCCCAGACAGCCTGAAGCCAAGGGGAATCTTGCATTGCCTTCACCCACCCTGTGATTCCATTTCCCTCAAAGCCTTTTTGCTTCGGAGACTACGACTACGTTGCTTTTAGCAGCACCAGACACCGTTCCTAACCACCAGACCTCCACAAAAGACAAGACAGAGAAAACGATGTTAAAGATTTCTTCAGCTGCACTTCAGCCTTAACTGGTGCGACCGTCCAGCTTCGGCAAGGTCGGCTTGGCAAAGCACCTGGAAACATGTGCCTTCAGCAGGGGAGACAGCCCAAAGCAAGGCCTTCCTAGCCCCAGCCGCTTCCAGCACACCATTGTCTCGGGCTGGTGGCAAAGCAGCATCCGTGGCAAATGAAGAAGTGCTGCCAGCAGTGCAGCGCGCGGGGAGCAAGCGTGGCCCGCGTCACGCTCGGCGCAGGCACGCGCGGCCCCGCGCACGCAGCCCGCTTGGTGCTCGAACGTGGACAGACTGAGGAGCATCTGTGCTGGGGGGGATATGGAACAAATAAGTAATTGCTGTTTTTACTAAGTAAAGCAGAAAATTGCAGCATATTAACAGCCAAGCGTTTGTTGCCCGGGAAGAACCATTTGTGTTCCAGTTTGGGCTTTTTTACTCATCTGAAGTCTGCGCCTCAAAGCGCATTAAAAACATTTTAGTTATTATTGTGAGTTTATGTTCTCATGTGCATTTAAAGTGTATAAATATTATGGGGGATGGGGAGAGAAGAAAGTAAAATAAATAAATTCAAGAAAATGTTGTGTATTTTTAGCAGTGCTGGATGCAGTTCTGAATTAGCACCTTAGAAAACATGTAATTCTTTTTAGAGAGCATTTATTGCGTTAAAAATGTGTCCTGGTTTATCAGACAAGTGTGTGGCTATGTGTATGTTCTCTTAGCCACATTCAGCTCTCTTCAAAAAGACATCCAGCAGAATAACACTCTTTAGGGACAGTGTTTCAGGGTTGACAAGAACATTAAACCATATTATAATTATCTCTTCAATGAAAACACGGCTTTGTAGTGGAGGCAATGCACGGTCCTCAAGGCGAGTGTTATTAGGCTGTATGTGTTTTCTTGGAAGGAGATTCATGGAAAGAAAAAAGCTTTTAATTTACTGCAAGGAAAAAAATACAGAGTACATGTCATGCATAGCAAAAGGGATTTTACAAAGAAGGCACTAAGTTGAGTGCCTCACTTATCTTCAAGAATGCTTCTACATAATAAGTGTGGGGATTGGTTTAACACAAGCTACAATATAGATATAACACACACATACAATTCCCTGTGACCGTTCATATAGATAACTGCAAAAAATTGTCTGTAAAGTAAGGTAAATATAAAGCAATTGCCTCCTGTGACATAAATGGGTTCTGTCTCATTCTTTGAGAGGTCACCACTGAACAGAATACATTCTTATGGCACTGCAGATAATAAAATCTGTTATTCTTAATGTGAATACAAGGATTTTCTAACCCATCTTCCACATTCAAAATACTGTTTTCTCAAATTAATCTGAAATTATAAAGTATGAGTCCTGAAACAGCAAGCAAAGTTACAAACTGCACCAAGAAGATTCTAATATGTTCATAAATGACAGTATTTAATATGCATATCTTACACATACTGTCCACACATGCACATTTGGATTTATTTATTCACATAAAAAAAAAGAACACTATGGATTTTTAATACTTTTGCAAATGCCTGAATTATTTTAAACCAGGAATTTTCTTCTTTTTTGTGAAAATGAGATTGCAACTTTGTTTTCTTTATTGTGTTGGCAAGTGGATAGATTTAAATTCCTTAAAATTGAATGAACTAGAAGAAAGAAACTAATGATGTTAACCAACAGTTATATATATCCTGAACACAGCAAACACCCACAATATTATGAACATCTTGTGTTAATGGAGAATTAATTGTAAAGCTGTGGCATTTCAGTTGTGTGCAGGCAAGTCCAGGCACACACAGGCATAAACACAAAAGACAACAGCCCCACTAAACAGCTACCAAAAATATACCCAATTGGCCTAATACTAGACACAACAGCTTGAGCATTTGTAGGAAAAAAAAGTCAGAAACTCACCAAATCTTAGTTTTAAAAGCACATTAGGTATCCAGAGAGAGAGCATTCGGAACAGTCAATTACTTTCACATTTTGTCCCAGGACTTTAAAAGTTAAAGGCATAGTTCTGCCAATTGTGAGATGCCCCATCCAGCACAGACCACCCACAACTACTGATTTTCCATCTGGTGAACAAAACAGACATCTCCCTAATTATTTTTAAAAAGGTTTTTTTTTCTAACATACTTCCTTTATTTGTCTGTGACCTGGAACTTAATGGAAAACCTGGTAGATGCCAACCTCATTTCTTGTAATGAAGCATCTTATTTTCCCTACTTTAAGCATGCTTATTTAAAGGCTATTTAATAGAAAGTTATTACCTAAGCTGATCTTTGATAGAACCTAAATTACTAAATAGTTTGAAATTAGAACAACTTTATATCAAACCTTAAGTGTTCTAGTTAAATATTAACCGTTAAAAGACCTTCCCTTAAAGCAGCATATTACAACAGGAAGCAATGAGGTTTACAGTCTCATATGCTGGGTTCCCATATTGCCAGTGTCAAAATTTATGCCTTTTTTCAGCAATATGGTTGCCATTGCCAGCACCACACTTATAAATGCCAACTGTAATTAAAATCTGGCACCTTATACAAGCATTAAACATGCTTACAGATTAAAAAAAAAAATCTTTATTTTAAAATACTCATGGCAGCATATGCAGGCTTAAAAAAACGTTCTTCTTCTGCCAGTTTTAGAAACATCACAGGAAAAAAAATCAAGGTCCAAGTTGTCCTGAAAATCGGTCCAGAGAAATCTAAACACTGTGCTAAATTTCATAGTGGATGTATTTGGGGAAGGGATGGCAAAATCTGGATTTTTGCTTGAAAGGGGTGAAAAGAAATAGCATATTTAAAAATCTGGAGCCTCGTCAGACACACAGGGCAGGTAACACAGCCTTTATCTCAGCGCCCTTTACACTGGCGGTTACAGTTCAATAAAGATGTAAAGCCCCATCGCTGTCACAGTGAATGCCCAAGCAGGGCTGGGGATCCCGCAGCCCACTAAGGGAGGCTGCAGAGAAGAACAGAGGCTGGGATGAACCCATAGCCTGTTCATCTTAATAGTTTTGGGGATGTAAACATGATCATCTGGGCTTTTCATCCCTTAAACACCCATCATTGCTGCATTGCTGTGCCTCCAAGGAGAGAGCACCAGGCTGGGTGGCCAGTTAAGAACAATTCTCTCCCAGGCTTGTCAGCAACAGAAGTGATCAGCAGGAGGCTCCTGGAGGCTCAGGACACATACAGGGCTGCCTTGGGAAATAACCTTGGGGAAAATGGGGAGCTGAGGGAAACAGGCCATTGTACCCATCAAAATGTCCAGCATAAATTCCTTTTCTACTTATTAGTGTGCTACTTCTAAGTTACACAGCTGTCTTATGGACTTGCTGGAGATGAAGAACCCATGTCCATGAGAGCTCAAAACATAAAAAAGCTACCCAGGCACACAGCAGCAGGTGCACAAACGGGGTGCTGCAGCACCCTGAGATTGCTTCTTGGTCTGGCAGCACTGCACCAAGCACTGCACTGTGCTGCTCCAGTCATTCACCTTGGCTAAGAGGTGAGGAAGAGTCATCCAGCCACACTGTCAAGTAAGTTGCTGGAGAAGAACCACCTCTCAGAAACTCAGCACCACCTGGGGACTCTGACGGTGGAGAATTGCCAAAAAGATTTTTAAACAGCAACTGAAAGCAGTGTTTCTTCAAAGCAAATTGCCATTTACAGAACAGCTTCCAAAGTGACCAGTAGATGGAGAGGAACCATGGTGGCTCTGTCCCAGAGCTTGGGACACCACGGACCAAAGGCACAGGACTCGGCAGCGTCTCTGCCGCAGAGGCGTGATGACCGGGACGCTCTGTCGTGACCTCCATCCACCTCATTCTGCTGGTGCCTGAAGCAAGGTTGTTTCTCGTGATCCTACCTGCAGAAGAGGTAATTAAATTTCATTGTGGGGTGTCCCGTGTACCAAATGTTTATGGACAGGTCTGAAAAATTGTATCTTCACATTTTCCTGACATCGCTTTCTTGGCTGAATTTCTGAATCCTTATGTCAAGTTTGCACTGATGTTTAGATTTGCTTCCAGGTATTTCAGTTATTGATGACTTTCAGCAGGATTAAATCTTTAAAGACACTTTTCTTAAAAATAAACTACACTACCAAATGGGAAACCTTGAGTTAGATAATTAATTTGAAGCATGTTTTCCCATGTAAAGGTTTCAGTTATTTTCTTGGAGAAAGGTTAATTCTCAGTTTGTAACCACTAAAGTATGTTGCTTTGTAACTAAATATAGCTTTTACACTAAATTTGGCACTTCTTACTGCTAGCCAGAAGGACAGAGTAGCTCTGCTGATATATATTTAAACTTTTCTATACCTCATTATACATTTTTTTCAGATTAATTTTACTGTTTTTATTAGAAAATTATGTATGGCACAATTCTTATTTACTAGTTGATCTCTTTGTGTTTACTAAGGATTTATGTTTCTTTGGATGAAAACTGGAATACAATTTAAAACGCAATGAGATGGCTTATTGCTTGCATAGCAATCTGAGAGAGGCTGGACTTGTAAAAAGATTCTGATTAGATTAAAAAATTTATCTATTAAAATAACTCAGTATTAACTAGAATTAGCACCAATTTAGTATTTGGTCTTAATAGCCTCCAATATTGAAGTATTAGCAAATCTAATCCTCTCATAATTAGCTTTTATTCACAGATTGGTAGAGAAGAACAAGCTTTTATGCTTCCTTCAACTCCCAATTGGTCAAGTTTGAATAAATTAGTCATTTAACTGAGCTAATTGAATATATTGAAGAAAATATTCTCTTGGTACTTGCAGAGGAGGCTATGGATCTCAAAAGCCAACACAATACTTCAAACACTTTGGGCTTCCAGAGTTTAGATTTTGATTTTCATCAGCTGAATGGTTTGATCCACAACCTGGAAGCACTGTTTCTGGTTTGGTTGGGGGTGGCAGATTATTATTCAAACACATTACAGTAAATTTAGGATTTGCTGTAATTTTATTAGGCATATTTTTAGGAATAAATAGACCCAGCATAAATTTTTGAAAACTGTTTTTCTTATTTATTTCTTGATCACAAATTGATTTCAGTTCTCTGCTTATCATTTAGTTCCAGAATTTTTTTCTTTAATGGAGGAATATACCATCATTACCATTACTGGTGGCAGAAAGCAGCAAGACCTACATCTCATAGATTTTATATAAAGATGCCAGAACTTAATTTTTTATCAGTTGTAAACAGGCTGCAGTGGTCTGAAAAAGAATCTGGCAGTGTCTAAAGTGTTAAAAATTTTCAATGTCTTTCTTTCCTAAACTAATTCCCTTTATGGTTGTGGAGTGAAGACATCCTGCAGGCCCCACTCTCCACACTGCAGACCTTGTCAGGCATTGCAACAGATCAGTCTTGCAAGGGGTCAGAATTCCTGTCTCTGAAGCCAAGGCCTCCCAACATATTTGCAGTCTGCAATACCAGAAAGGCACAAACTGTTGCTGGTTTGCCCCACCAAATATATGCTTAGGTTCAAAACCATTTAATTTTGCCATTACCATTGCATAATCAATGTCATTTTGTACAGTCACAGATTACAATACCAAACCTAAACTATCATGTCTATTTTTGTTTCTTAGATTCTGCCATTTGTTGGTCATGTTTTCAGGTTAATATACCATTTTCCAGGCAAAAGCAGTCAAAGAAGCTGATAAAAAATACCCAAAGCAAAAATGCCCAAAGAAATGTAGCCATTTGAGAGCACATTCATTTTCTGGTTTATGTTGTTCAGGAACACCAGTGCTGAGTTTCTGTGAGAAAACATGCTGCCAATGGCACGTGTCTTAGATGATCATACTGACATTAAAGAAAAGGCTGACTTAACTGAGCTCTTTATCATTTCAGATATACTCAAAGGAAATCCACTGTGACTGCATAAAGACCACAGTGCACTACAATTTTGTCTTAGAAATTACAAATCTGGAAATGCCAAGTCAACTTTCACACCCTGAATGTGTCCCTGTGCAAGCACTGTGTTACTGTGGCTTCCTTTTTTTTTTTTTTTTTTTTTTTTTTTAAGTTTGTGTATAAGACATGGTTCTCTTCATTCCAAATTACTGAATCTAGGCAAGATTTTCCCTATTTTAAGGTTCTCTACTGGAATGAAAAGAAATGTTAGGAAATGCCACACCACTCTTTGGTAAGTCATTTTCATTTCTTTCCTACATTTACCTGGCCAGATGAATGAGAAATGGGGCTTGAGAGCACTCAAAAGGGAAGGAAGCACTGCTCAGGTTCTCTTTGGCAGAGAAGGTAAAGTATGTAGGTGGGAAGGAGCCCCTTTGATTTTTATCCTTAGTAAGTTTATAGCATCAAAAGCTCTGATGCCAGGCTTCCCTACCTTCAGACAGACGTGATCCAGTGCAACCAAACTTCTCGAGAGTCAAGAGTTTATGTCCAGCATTGTAGACAAAAAAAAAAAAGAAACTTTTCCTCCTAAAATGACATTCTTCCTCCTTAGGTAGAGAAAGGGAGACAAAAACAAATTCAACCTGTACCCTCCCTGTAGGTACCACAGCCTTTACCCTAAGATGGGCCCTGTTCAGCATGCTGTGCTTCATGTGCTGTGGAAGCAACTGGTGCAGACTGGTAAGCAAACAGCACAAATGTCAAACTGTCCACACTGAAAGACACGGATGTGCTTGAAGCATGACAAAAGTAAAGAAACACATGGCAAGAGAGGGACTCTTCAAGCTGAAAGAGTGTCATGAGTGAGAAAACACACAACCAGTAACAGAAGCAAAAGGGGAAGGAAAAAAAATCCCAGAGGAGCAGGGCCCAACCCACTGAGAGAGATGGAGATTTTTGGAATCAGTCTGCCTTTTGTAGAGCAGTTACTGGCTCCACCAAATTTGGCTGACGGGCTTCCTTACAGCATGTGGATGTACCTTGCACAACAGCCCTGCTGGGCTGACAGGTGAGTAAAATTGTATGCAAGAGGGTAAGAGAAGAACAATGCAGAAAGATAGGAGCTTTTCTTACCCAACACCATTAACTTTCAGAACTTCATTCAAAAAAAAAAAAAAACTGGAGAAGATTCATACAAATAAAAAACTGCAATCCAAGGGAAGGATCATTTTAGGAAGAAACTGCAGAATTATGCTTTCTGGTAGATGTGATACCTGAACCAGGCAGGTTCTAGATACAGTGCTCTTCATCTTCAGATAGCCTCTCTTGCAGCAGGCCACCACAAGAGGTTATCCTGCAGCTCTAGAAACACCAGCATCACAATGTGTAAGAAAACAAAGCCTCTAATTAAAAATGTCATTGCATATTTTCGTTATTTATGGGTACTGTGAAACATGTATCTCAAGGAGTAAGTTAAAGTAGGGCACAGAAGGAACATGTGCCTTTGGAAAATCATGTACTACCTCTTCTGCACTGCTTCTGTGGGGAAGTACTGAAAAGCTCAACCCCATGGGTCTTGGGCAGGGCTGGCACATCAGGAGAAAACACCATCCCACACCGAGTTGTTTAACACAATGTCACATCTCTTTTCCTGTGAATTAAGCTGGAAAAATATTTACTCCATGGTTTGAATCTGCTTGGAAGAGAGAGGGACTCCATAGCAGCAGTCCCTGCACAGAGCACCATTTCAGTGGATTGTGTCAGGTAAGTAGCAACTACAATTTTTTTATTATTCAACAGATGTTTGCTGGTTACAGTGAAACTACAGAAAGGTCTAAAACTTGCATGTCCTTAAAAATTAAACTACCTTCTCAAACTCATGATTATTGTTTATCACTTCTAGGTTGAGAGAGGGCTATGTGGAAAAAATCTTGGCTCTGCATTGCCGCTGAAACAGTGCCAATAACAGAAAAACCTCAGACTGAAGAGGGGGTGCCCAACTGCAAACTTTTACAAGCCCTAAAAACTTACACTGTACATGAAGTTTCAAAAACTGAAGATGAATTACATGTTTTGTTTTGCACAATGCCTGTTGGAATTATATCTACTTCTAATACTACTCTCTTCATAAAGTTACCGTTGTTCTCACCACACAGCACACCAAGAATCATTCAAATCTGGGGAAGTCCTGTTTGTTGTTTGACATGGTTTATCTATTTATCTAAGCCCATGTGTTCCCAGGAGAAATGGCAACACATTAGTTCCCTCCTGCCCAAGCAAAATAGAAACCCTTTGTATTATATTACATTATATCATAAACTTTGGTAACCAGTATTTGCCTTCCCAAAAAACCACACATGTTGCCCTCTGCCTTTAGCAGGCACACATGGGTTCCAACTGCCTGCCATTAAGTTTCAGGTTTTAAAACCTGCAAACAAACAGAGGGTAGAAGTTAAAATTATGCACTGCTGCTAAATTTGCCGTGCGTACTGCAAGAGGATAGTCTGAAAAAACCATGTTCACAGTTCAACATTTAAACAAAAATGAACAAACTGATTAATTAAAAAAGCGAGGGATGATTTTGAGTTTGTATTTTTGATCTGCTACAGCTCTTTTCTCCTCATTTAACTATCTGTCCATACAGAGAACACAATCAGCCAAGACTTTGAGTGACCAGGATCAGTGAGATAGATTTTGGGACACAAAGTAATGGGAGCCTTTTATTTCTGTTCCAAGCAGTAAAGCTGCTGCAGGGTGAGGCGGGAGCAGGCAGCAAAGCCAGGGCGTGTGAAGGGGACTGGCCATTAACTTATCAGTTCCAGGCCTTAGCTTTCTAATTGACAACCTCAGGGCTACTTTCATCACTTGTCGACTTCAAACCCACACTCAATTTTTTCTTTAGATAATGATGCAACTATAACATAACAGTGTTTCTGACATATTGCAGCATGTAGCAGTAGGAAGATTTCCTCAGTAGCTTAGTTTAACAAGAAAGTAAAAAAACCCCAACTGTTAAATGGTTTTCACATCGATCAACTTCTCAAAAAAAACAGTCAGTAAGAAAACAGATTTTATACTTCCAGTATGTTGAAGTGGCTGTTTGGTGCTGACCCAACCCAAAGCACCTTCAGTGCTTTAGTATCACTAGAGATTTAACAAAATAAGTGAATGGTTAAGGCAATAAGCCCACAAAACATGCATTCATATAAAAAGCCTCAATAAAGGAACCCACAGAACTCAGAAATGTACTACAAGTTAGAGAACCTGAAAAATAAAATCCCCAAAAATGTCATTAAAATATATTACTGACATGCCATCTAGAAACCTTATGTCCTTCACAAAGAAAATAGAGAAATAACAGGAATGCTGTCATGAACACATCCCTACAGAGGGCCAGAAAAACCTGACTCGCATCCCCCACAGAAATCTGAGCGGTAGCTGAAGGCAGCCGAGCCATTTACGCAGAGTAAGGTCCTGAGGTAAGTATATTAATCACATTTGGATCACAAATTTAAAAAATACTAAATTTTGTCGAGTAACAGCACGTCCACAGGCAGCAAAGCACCTGGCTGTAACATAAACAGTCACATAGCTGCCTTTTAATAGTGGTTACAAAGGTTTGAGTCCTGCAGTCGGCTCCGCAAAGGCCGGGGGTCACAATGAGCTCAGTGCAGTGTCTGGGGCCCTGAGCATGCCAATGCAGGCAACAAAAGCAGCGACAGAAAATGGAATAATACTGATGTGCTTCCAAAGTGCAGCCGTTGCACTGGCTCCTACGTGATCCATTGAGGAGGGATGACAGGCTGGATACCACACTGCACAGCCAGGTGCTGCTGCAATAGGTGTGCATAAGCAGGCAGGTGTGGAACTAATCCAGATTAACAAAGCAAAGACACTGCAGGCAGACTCGATGTGCAGTCAGCTCTTGTCTCCACTGGCATTTGGGCTCTGATGGTGCAAATGGGCACCCAGGTAACTTCAGTCACAGGACATTAATGTGGCCATGAATAGTTGGCTTATTCTGGCCTGACTGGAAGAGTTCAGCCCCAGCCATTTCAGATTACAGATACGGATGGCTCATTCCAGGCAGCAATTGCTACCTTTTGGTCATGAACTTTAAAACAACAGCTCCAGCTCTTATTTGAGGATTAACAGGGGAGCAGGTATGGAAAGCAGTACCTGCTCTGGGAAAAAAAACATTGGGCTCAGTGTTTCTTTAGGCTGCCTTTCAGGCTTTCTAAATCCATAAAGCATATTGTGAATTTTGCAGATTACATCTGTTCAGAGTTGTTGTAACAACAGCATATCACCATATCACCCCCTTTCCAGTGTTGTACATGCTGCTACTCCTTCTCAAGCAATAAGGAGGCAGGAGCTCTCCCTACAAAATGCCTGGCCAATATCACTGGCAAAGGTCACCAGTTGCAAAATATTATTAAAAAGTCAGGACAGACTTATTTTATAGCCAAATTAACAGCTCAGCAAAACAGTGGGCTGTAACAGGGAAGACAGTAAGTCCAACAGCTGGGCAGTTCAACTGCTAAGGTTTTACTGGGATCACTGCCTGGGATGTTTTGGGAAAAAAGAGTTATCAACACAAGAAGTGTGCAAACTCAAGTTATTTCATGAAATATTAAAGGCAGGTGTTTCCCCATTTTCCCATTTTTTTAAACCAAACCTTTGCAATTTTGCCACTCCAAGGCTGCAACCAGCGATACAAACTGGTTCCCTTTCAGGGTTTGGAGCATGGGTTTTACAAGCCTGTTTTGCCTTCCTGCAGGCACTTTGAGCTTATAAATGGCACCTTTCAGTGTCCTGAATTATGAAGGGCAGCTAGTTCTGAATTCTCCTGTCGCTTAATGATCTCACATAAAATGAGGTCCACAAAACTTTTACTACCACTGCAGTTCAAATTCGCAGGTGAAGAACCACTAGGGAAAGGATGTGGACATCTTTTGCTTTCCTGATTTTCCAGGTGCAAGAAAGTTTCCCACTTGGACTTGAACAATTAGTTACTCTCAAAGCAAAGCCTGATCTAAATAAAAAGACTTCAGTATGTTCCCCTGATAAGCACTGAGAAAATCCAAGGGGAAACCACTTGAGAACAACACACAATAGCATCATATTTAGGTTAAAAAAATTAGGTTAAAATACCCTATCTAAGTATTTATTAGTCTTTTTTAACAACACACAATAGCATCATATTTAGGTTAAAAAAAATAGATTAAAAAGACCCTATCTAAGTATTTATTAGTCTTTTTTTGTTTGCACCTAATATTTTTCACTTATCACAACTAAGCACATCTGACACTCAAGGATTATAGATAATATTTAATTAAAACATTGTTTGGTTCTGCTCTTATTCTGGTAACAATATCCAGTGTTTGGAAAACATACTGCACCTTAGCAGAATGAACAAAAAGTTAAAAGAAAGTCTTTCCAAAAAAAGAAAGGATTTTGTTTGTTACAAATTACTTCTGCATTTATATAAAGATTTAACGATTCATGGCATGCCAAATACAGTGCTAATGAGCTTTGAGTTGTGTTTTTCATTTTTGTTAGAATTTTTTCCTGCTAGAAATAATTACTAGAGGCCATTCAAATGCCACTGCATAAACCAGGAAACCTAGTAAAACTGCAGGTAAAATTGGCATTTTGTTTCAAGTGTGGCTCAAGAGTCCAATTCACTTGTTGGTGAGCTGCATATTTCAAATAGCACCTACAACTCCTTGAAAAATGGAAGCCAGGTAAGATGCTCTTAAAAAAAACCATTTGTAACATTCATTAATGAAAAACAAAAATTAAAGAGTGTAAGCTTACCATTTAATTCCTGCCTTCCAAGGATGAACATCTTAGCCTTCCTGCTTTCTTCTCCACTTACCAATGAAAGGTAGATAAACGAGCAGAAATATAAGCTCTTAATTCTCAGCACCTCTTAGAGGACACACGTGCCCATAGGAGCTTAAAAACCTTCCTGGGGAGCATTATTAATCTTGCTGCTAACAGCACAGAATTTTGAAAGCCTATTAAAACACCGTCTAGTCTTAGACATGCAAGTCTTGCTTTTTAGTGACCTGGTTCCAAGAAACAAACAAAAAGTCTGGAAATTATGCCAAATTAACTTTCATCATTCAGTTACACGGATCACTGCCCACCTCAACTACTAACTAGATACCAAACATTGTCCTTCTACAACACACCTTGCCATCTCCCGCATAGAATAGTTTGAGCTGGAAGGGTCCTTTGAAAGTCAGCTAGTCCAACCCCCTGCCATGGCTAGGAGCATCTACTACCAGATCAACTACTCCACATGTTGATGCTTCAGTCTAATGGAAATCCTCCTTTGACCTTGCTTTGTCCTTGACCTTGCTCCTCCACCTCTGCCTTTGGGCCTAGGAATATTTTCAGAAATCTGAAAATAATTCAACCTGCCTTCTTCCCAGGGTAGCACTCCTGCCTGGCTGCAGCCAAGCTGCTGCCCATTTACACCACTGCAAGTCAAGCCACTATTAATCCCTTGGACTTAAGTCTTCCAAGTAATATGTGCATTACTCCAAAGGCTTTCAGATGACTTTTAACTGAAAACATCCAGGATGTTGGGGGTTTTAACAAATCATCATAGCTATTGACCAGCAGCTGATAAGGCTGAAGTTAATTAATGTTGCCAGGAAATAGAAATATAGCTGCGATGAACTAGTCTTGTTATGCCCATATTCAACATTTCCTCTCCTTTCCTTGAAGAGCATTTCACCAACTTAACAAAAACCACAGAAACAAACACAACCCCCCGACCCAACAGGCTGGGCAGATGAAAGATATTCACACTAACTAACCCCGCTCTCCGGTTCACCCCTGCAAAAATCCCACTGACAATATCAAGAGTGGGGAATCAAACCCCTTTATTACCAAGTCCACAGCAGATAAAGCAGCAATTGTGCTTGTACAGTACTGGAAGTGTAGCTACAACATAGCGTGACAGCTTGTTAGTGTTGAAAATATATAAGCTCTTTGTAATTGTGCCTTTGGAATGCCATCTGTCTTGAATTAACATCCACCTGGGATCATGTTTCGATGACCAATATGGACAGATTACTGGAACTTTAAAACCTCGCTTTCTTTGTAATTGACATTTAAACTGTTTGAAGTTTCTCATTAAGTCCTTTTTTACAAATTAGGTGCAGATGTATAAAGCTAAATGTACAGTACTAAGGGAAATTAGGTCACCTGAATGCTCAATAATAAAATGTATCAACTGCTTAAGTGCAATGAGTACATTAAAATTTAGAGATCAACTTTATGCCCCAAATTCTTCAAAGTTTCATCGTTCTCCTTTCATTGCTGCAGAGCCCCGGTGCCAACCATTTTTTAATTAAAAAGGCAGAGAAGAAGGCAGGTTTGGCCACGCAGCCAATGACAACTGGACAGCCCTGTCCCACAAAGAGCTAGAGAAGGCAGGGCAAGCAGCCACAGAGATGCCCATTTGACAGGGACAGGCAAATCCTATTTACACCAGTGATGCTGGGAGATTTAAAGGGCACAGGGAGACCTGAGAAGTAAATATAGGTCTGACGAGAAAATAAGGTAAAATACATGAAGGAGACTTGTTCAGCATCCTGGGGCTAAGTAACCACAAGCTGACCTCCAGACCCACTTGCAGTCGAAGTTCTGCAGACCTGCTGTGCTCCTCAGCCTTGTGGGGCGGAAGAGGGAAGTGCATAAAAGGGCAGTGGCTGGAGAAACACCTCCACACACAGCCCAGCTGACAAAATAAGGGCAAATTGAGTGTTTCCCCTTTCCAAACAAGGAGGTTCAGAATTCAGGGAAGTGTGAGAAAGGGGTCCAGGAAAAACCACCACCAGAAATTCACATGATGTGCAGAGGACAGGAGGAGATACATGGGGGTGCATCAGCAGAAATTCTACAAAGCTCTTAGTAACAAGGGGCTTTTACCTGCCAGAATGGTTCTTAAGACAAGAGACTTCAAGTACAGCAGCCCGATCTCCCCAACAGATATAAAAACTCCAGAGATCCCACTCACCCAGACTTTATGAGTAGCCAAGAAATACTGCCCAAGTGTGTGAAAGCTCAACGATGGAAGGCACTGAGCCCCACCAAGGGAACACACACCCTCCTTTCCCATGCAGAACCCCCGAGCAGGGGTGGCACTGGACTTCAAGATGCCATCCTGCAGCTGGCAGTGTTTAAACTCAATGCAATCACACACACAGCTTTGGTGGAAGGTCCATTACCTTCTCTCCTGGAGAAAGGTCTCCCACTCCCAAGTTAGGACACCATCTACATAAAATGCACTATTCAAATCTTTTGGCACCACAGCTAGCACGTTGGTTCTGGAAACAACGCCAAGATCCATACCCTGACTCTCTGCTCAGAAGCACGGAGCTGTGATGGAAGAAACAGTCTTCTCTTAAAGCTGCTAAACCAGACCAATACTGTCAACCAGATCTCCTTCTGTCTGCTCAGACTTCATCTGTGCGCTTAGACTACTCTTAAGCAGAGGCTCTTCAGTACCAATACTTATTACAATGATTTTAAAAAGCTTTTCTGCTCACATCCCTTTATAACCCTATTCTGGTAAGCTACTAAAACTCTTGGCAATAGAAGTGTAAACTTTTAACTGTGTATGTTTCTGCTGCTTCTGATAAACACCTGTGAAATTTGCCATGCTTCTGGTTGCAAGATGAACAGCAGGCCCCTACGGGTATCAGAACAGGAGATTCTGGTTTCCTCATCCACAGGCTCTTTCTCCAGTGCTCATACACATCTTCAGTTCAAGGAGGAATTCAGAAAAAACTGCATATTTTTAAAAGAAATAAAAATGGAACCACATGTGAACAAACCTCAACACCTGGGAGAGAATAAAACCTGACCAATATAATACAGCAAGATAACAGTATTTTACAAGACAGGACAGCCCAATTCATTTGCAAAGGGAATGAGACAGAGGAGTAACTCATTTGCCATGCATATCAAATAAGAAAGGCTCCTAAGGAAGATGTATTTGTACCCAGCTCTGTTTGCTCACACATTTTACAAATACTGGCTTTCATTTGGGTAATGAGTTTGCAAAGGCAGGTACAGGACCACACAGGACTGTCCAGAACAGCACAAGCTTTAGCAGACCAGTTGAGGTGCCAGTGGCGATTAGCTGGACACGCTCAGCTTTGCACCCTGCTTCTCATTAGCATTAATTATCCCTCATCATACCTCTGCTGCTGCCAGGATGAAAACTGGCTCAGGCAGTAGTTTCACAGTCCTTCATGCCAACTGTGGAGTTGCCAGAGTGCACAACAGAGACCTTATATTGGCCCCGTGTCTTTCTGCCAAGGGCAAAGGAGAGCAGAGACCTGGCTGAGCAGAAAGCTGGAGACCTCTCAATGTTACTTTAACCTGACAAAAATGTTTGAGTGAATTTGAAACACCAGAGCTAAGGCTCAGTTTCGTAACGTGCTTCACCTGGCCTAGCAGTGATGGCTGAGGGAACGCCCCATCCAACACGCATTCCCTGTGATGGAACGCCCTCGCACACAGCTCAGCGATGCTGGTTGCAAGGTAGACTGAGGCTCCACCAGGTCCACCCCCAGAGACAGGATCACAGTGCCAGGGGCTTGATTAATGGTGCTCAGGGTGTCCCCGCCCTCCCCAGTGGGAGCTGCTCTCAGGTTCTCACCTCACTAGCAACACAACAAGATTCGTTTTGGTGAACCAAAGTGACCTTGTAGAAAAGCAGACTCTGCACATGCAGCTCAACAATTCTGCCAGATAAAGTGTTTCTATCACTAGAAAGTCACACTTTCAAATAATTTTCACCCCGAGGCCATAATCTCGAAAGACACACTTAAAAATGTGTAGAACATAAAATGAGTGATTTTTTTTGATTGAGGTTAAGGAAAGAAATCCCTCACAGACATAACACTTTATTGATATTCTTGGTCACAGCTCTACACATGCTGAAGAGGATCAGCTACTGGTAAGGACCACAATTCATGTCTTTCCATTTAAACCCTGCAACAAAGAATAAAACTATTTCACAACAAAAGGGAACCCTTTAATTTGCTAGAACAATTTCAGCTCCCATTGCATTAGCACCCTCCAGTGTCCAATACATGAAAAACAACTTCTTCACTAATTTACCAAGCAGACGCAGACTTGGAGCCTGAAACACAAGACACAGGAGTGGTGGACTCCTGGGAGGGAAGATGGCAACTGATGATGAGAAAAGAAACTCCCAACGCTAGAAATTTTAAATGCCATTGTCACAGTCTCTGAAGAAGATCTGACACGGGGTTAGTACTCGTCAGGCTCCTTTGTTCCTAGCAGGCATGCTGGCGTCTGCCCCTTCGGCACAACAGGCTCTACGTGCCCACACTGTATATTCCACACTCTGCAGCGTTCCACTGAGATGTGGATGCTGCCTTTGACTGATGTAGTACAGGCATGTGGGTATGGATCTGCCCGGAATATGCCAGGCAAATGAACACATGTAATAAAACCCTCTCGTGCGTGGATGAGGCCAACGCGCGCTTGGCTCGCTGAGGGCAGACGGCTGACCGTGCTTACATGTGCAAGGCTCTTCTCTTACAGCAGAATCACCAAGCAAAGAGAGAACAACAGAAAAAACAGCTGCACTTGCCATTAAAAAGAGCTGGATGAAGGGGTTTTTTTAACTTTTTCCAATACAAAAATCTTTCACAGGCAGAGAGAGCCCAGAAGGCTCTGGAACATGGCAAGTAAGAAAAATCAGCTCTGGGTACCCACTTGATAATAACACAAATACCTGGTCCACCTTTTCCAGGCAGCTCTGCTTCCCCCCAGCCTCACAGGGGCAGCAGCATGCACATGAAGAGAGGAGGGCAGCAGCTGGAAAGGCAGCCACACCACATTGGAGGTACCTGTCTAATTAGGGTCCCAAGCCAACAGCATGGCAGAGAGCTCTGTGGGACACAAGAGCTAATTAAATCCAATCAACGTGTTCATTGACTGTTGACATTTGAAGTCAGCCCTGTATTTTCTCTCCCAAGTGCACACAGCCCCATGGCTGCCTAGCTCAAAAGTGAGGAAAGACTCCTCATGCCTCATCATGCTCTGGTCTCTGACTGCTTGGAAGCCCAAAATTCTGTGGTCTCTACCTGCCCAGTGACCTCTTGGGCTCCACAGCAGCACTGATGACAAGGAGCAGTCAAATCCCACCTCAGGGAGGCCATCACATCTTCTGGGCATCATGCAAGAGTGTTGTGATGCCTGGCAGCCATGTCCCAACCCACGGCAGCATCAGCCAAGGAAGCCCCTTCTGAGCCACAGCTGGAAGAGAGCAGCCTCGCCATGGGGCATGCAGGCAGCCTCCTCTCCCAGCCCTGAACTGGTGCTGTGCACACATAAATGTCATCACCCCTGCCCTCACACTGTGTAGATTCCTCTTCCCTCCACAGTATGAATATTCAAAATTCTTCATGACCAGAAATAGCAAGGCATAGCAGTTATGATTCTGCAATATGGGGGAAAGGGGGTGAAAACAAGGGGGAAAAAAAGCATGTACGTGCATGCATCTTCCCCAGAAACTGGCTGTAAAAGTGCTCTGAAGGAGGCAGGCTGGAAAAATTACCCTGGGTGCTAGGCAGGACATTACCCTGGGCAGGAATGACTGACATGGACTTACGGGGCTCTTCACTGCGCCTCTAGCACAGCACAAAGCACTCCAGCTGTCCCTGAGGTTCCCCAAGAACACCAGCATCAATATTGCATGTTCACAGTAACATCTACGTTACAGTCTTACAGACCGCAAAGGCTTTTGTCACTCAGCTATAAAATATTTACAGAGCCGTGGTCTCAGCAGAGAATGCGAGAATTTAAAGCTTTAAATATTGATATTGAAATGAATTAACACTTGATTGCCTTCCTAATATCAATACTAAAAAAAAATGTGTTCTCCTTCTAGCAGTGCTGTTGAAAACCTGCCTTAAATGAGCACAGACCCATCAATCACTCCCTCTGGCAGAAGTCAGTCTCTGCCCACCGGGAACAGGCAGGCACACACCTGCAGGCAGAAGGCTGGACATGAAACCTGCACACATCTCCAGAGGGAAGGTGCGGCGGAGCCTTTGATTCCGTGGCACTTGTCACTCGGAGTATGATCCTGCAACGCTGACCTGTATGGGGATCCTCTATTTAAAGCAGAGCTTTTCCTAGCATCCCGCCCGAAATCCGTGCTGTTCCTGACCAGCTATTCACCCACCTGTGGGAAAGCACCCGGCGATTTCGGGCCCTTGACAAGTGGACATAGGTTGCTTACACAGCCTTCCCTCAGCCAGGCACTGCCACCACAGGAGCGCGGGGACCCGGCGACCCCCGGGCTCCCAGGGGCTCCCAGGGCCCAAGGATATCCCAAGGATAAGGGATGCTGGGGGGCCTCTGACAGCCCCGCTTCTGCCCACATCGCCATTTACGCCGGGCCATCGATGGAGCAGGCGACACAGGATGCTCTTAAAACAACGGGAAAGCCGAGGCCGTGGATCCAGCCCGCCTTGGCCCCGGCTCCCGCTGAGGGAAATGGGGCGCGGTGGCCCTGAAGAGCCCGCTCGGTCCATGGCTGGGCGCACGAATGGGAAGGACCCAAGGTCACCCTCCAGGCAGGAGCTGCACCAAAGCGGACAAACGGGCAAGGACAACGTTCTGGTAACGGGAGCAATCACGGAATAGTTTGGGTCGGAAGGGACCTCAAAGACCTCATTCTAACTGCCCTGCCGTGGGCAGGGACACCGTCCACTAGAGCAGGAACCCGGCTGCCGTTCCCACCCCCGCTGCCCCGGGCCCGGCCGCCCCCGGCACCCCCGGGGGGATGGGGGCGGCCCCGGGCGCGGCCCCGGGC
>NW_024505561.1:3576215-3733618 GCF_017590055.1 Onychostruthus taczanowskii | reverse complement strand
CTGCCCCCCTCCCTCCCTCCCTCCCTCTCGCCCTCCAGCGAGGCCCGGCGGGTCTGACAGGCCGTCTCGGCGGCCGCTGACGCGGCGGCCCCGTTACCTCGGCCTGCTTGCGGACGGCATTGTCCGGGCTGAGCAGGTTGCCGAGGAGGGCGTAGAACTGCTCCTGCTCCGTCGCCGCCATTGCTGCGAGAGGGAAGGAGAGGGAGGAAGGGGGAGCGCCGGCCGCGCCGCCGGCGGGGGAACGAGGGGCGGGGCCGCAACGCCAGCCGCTCTCCCATTGGCCGCGGCGCACAGAGCCTCGCCCCCGATTGGCCCTGCCTCCCTTTGACGTCCCGGCGGCTCGGGGCGAGGCGGGCAGCGGGGAGCGGCGGCTCAACCGACCCTCAATGGGGGTTTGTCTCCTCGCGTGTCATTGGTGCGCCGCCGCGCCGGGGGCGGAAGGCAGGGGCGGCGGTGCGCTCTGATTGGCGGGCGGCTCCGGCAGCCCCGGCGGGATTGGCCGGAGCCGCGGTCGGGCGGTGCGGGCAGGGAGGGGTCGCGCCGGGACGCGGAGGTGGGGCCGGGCCAGGCCGGGAAGGGGAGGGACGGAAAGCGCGGGAGATCGCGGGGCGTCGCCTGCGGGCGCTCGGTGACGTCGTGCTGCTGTCCCGCCACTGGGAATCTGTGAGTCACGGAACGGGTCAGGTTGGCAGGGACCTCGGTAGTCCGAGCTCTCTGCTCAGGCAGGGTCGTCCTGGAGCACATGGCACAGGATTGCGTGGAGATATTTATTGAATATTTCCAGTGACGGATACTCCACAGCCTCTCCGGGCAGTCTGCTCCAGTGCTCAGTCACACGCACAGTGAAGTTCATCCTCACGTTCAGGTGGAACTTCCCGTGCGTCGGTCTCTGGCCGTTGTTCATTGCTCAGCACCACCGAGCTGAGCCTGGCTCCAACACCGTGGCACCCTCCTTCCAGATACTGATGGGCATTGCTGAAGTCCCCTCTCGGCCATCTCTTCTCTACCAAGCAGGCCCAGCTCCCACAGCCTTTCCCTGTAAGAGAGTTGTTCCACCCCTCTCATTCCCTTCTGCTGGACCATTCCAGGAGCTCCATGTTTCTCTTGTACTGAGGAGCCTAGCACCGGACGCAGCACTCCAGATATGGCCTCACCAGGGCTGAGCAGAGGGGCAGGACAACTTCCCCTGATTTGCTGGCATTGTTCTTCCTAATGCACCCTAGGATACCATTGGCCTTCGTGGCCACAAGGGTGCTGGTGGCTCGATGGAGCAGCATCGCCAGGTCCTTCTTTGTAGAGCTGTTTCCCAGCAGGATCAGCCCCCAGCCTGGGGCTTATTCTTCCCCAGCTGCAGGATCTTGCGTTTGCTCTTGTTGAGCTTCAGAAGGTTTTTCTGTGTCCATCTCTCCAACCCACTGAGGTTTTAATAGATTGAATAAAACTGAATTAGTATTCCCTGTGATCTCAGGGGGTATAACAGGTCTGTGATGTGCATGGCAAGAGGCTTTGAGCATTACTCTGCTCATTGGTGGAGGGCTCTGTTCAGCCAGCTGTTCGGGGTGCACCAGCCAGCTGTTCGGGGTGCAGCTGTGGGAGTGGCTGGCCGGGTCAAGTACCTCCTTCTGCTGTGCCTTGGCTGTGCCCAGGGAATGCCAATGCATTAAAAGCTGGAGGAGTCAGCCAGTGGGGAGGGGAAGGGAAGGGAAGGGAGGATCTGGACTGCATCAAGAAAGAGTTAAGGGCAGGGCTGGAAGGGAAGGGAAGGGAAGGGAAGGGAAGGGAAGGGAAGGGAAGGGAAGGGAAGAAGGATCTTGACTGCATCAAGAAAGAGTTACGGGCACGGCTAGAGAATGATCAGAAAGAGTTAAGGGCAGGGCTAGAGAATGATTTTAAGGTGTCTGAAAATTCAGGAGGGCCTTAAGTGAAGATGAAATATAAAAGCAAGCATGCTTTCTAGTGTGAAGTGCACTCCTGTAAATGTCCTCAGACCTCAGCTGTGTGGATTAGGTTTGTACAGCTTGTTACACATTCTGGAAGGCCTTTTGGATGTCTTCTTGAAATAGGCATGGTTTTCCTGCCTTTTTATCACCTGTAAACCTGTTTGTATGAACTTCTATAACATTGCTGTCTGCTTCCCATGCATAAACAAATAAATGTATTTGCTTTCATCTTGACTTGTCTTAATGGTGATTTCACCAAAAAGCTGTAGTAGGATTGTTACCTGAAGAATACAATATCTGATGGGGGTTGGGGAGAAAATGTAAACCGCAGGATATGGAAAATTGATTTCTTACTCCTGCTGTTTTTTGCATCTATAGATTCAGGGAGTGGGTTGTTATGTAAAAACTGCCTAGTTGTCTTTGAGAAACAGCAAGGCATATGAAATTTGCCTAAGACCTGAAAAACAGTTGTCAAATTATCTTTGGAGTACCAGTGATGAACATCAGATTCCAGTAGAGCTCCCTTGGAAGGGGAAGGCAGGAAGGGCAGGAACAACCTGATGCAGTTGATTAGAGCAAGCCAAGTGAGAGTGTCTCTCTGTGTGTGCATGTGTGTCTGTTTCTGATTTTGTGTGTGTAATGCTCAATAAATTTAGTAGTGTAGTACTCTAGGAATACATTTGAATACATTTCACCCTAATATTCAAAGCATAGAAGGGAGCATCTATACTGTGTTCAGAAGAACCTGCTGGTAAACTTAGAGGATTAATGATGTTCCACCTCAAATCCTCATAGTTTGGGAAGGCAGATTAAAAACTTCACCTAGGTAAAAAGCAGTTAATATATTAGAGAGAGTCCTAAGTAAACAAAGCTATCACTAATGCAGTATGATCAGAGTCTGCCACATCAGGTGCTCATTCTCACTCAGGACAAGTTTGAATCTTGGGAAGCAGCCAGAAACTATGCCAAAGAAGCAGGTATCAGCACTAAAGAGGGTTTGAACAAGCACCTGAGGAGAGCTCAAATAGAAACAGCCACAAAACAGCCAGCAGCAATGTTGGTATTGCTGGATATTGCCCGATTCCTGCACTCTGTTTAAAAAACAACAACAACAACAACAACAAAAAAGACAGGAGAAAGTATGATAGCAGAAATCAGAAGAATTACCTTGACCTCTTCTAAACACTTAAGGCCCAAGATGTGTGTTGAACTGTAGTTTATCCAATGAAATTTTATTGATGTATTAAAATTTGGACAGACTCTGAAATTGAAAATTCAAGTCTTCAAAAAGCAGAAGCTTTAGTTTAGTATTTATTAAACCTCACAACTCTGCACACAAATGAATTATAAAGAGAGGGAGAGCTATTTATAATTCATAATAAATAGTTTTCTATAATAGAAAACTATTTATTATACCTGAGCAGAAGCTTTAGTTTAGTATTTATTAAACCTCACAACTCTGCACACAAATGGATTATAAAGAGAGGGAGAGCTAGAAAACTATTTATTATACCTGACGAATGCTATAATGTTTCTTACAGAGTATTAGGAGATGTGAAATGACAAACAAAATAGGAAAGGCATCTCAGATTCTTGTAAGATATTTTCTGATGCTGACTTACAGGTGAAGGGTTTGACATGTCTGTGTTTCAACATTCAGAAGCAAAGAATGAGATGAAGGCAAAGAAAGATACAGAAAAGAACATACAGCAAAATAAATTCAAATGTATTTGCAAAGCACCATAACAGGTCAGCTGTGTCATATGAGGAGATCTACCATAACTTAAATTTATACAGTTTCTTTTTTAGAATAGAATAGAATAGCATTCAATGTTATAGAAGTCAATTATTACTGAAGATTTGTTGATGGTCCATATATATTCCATATACTCTACAGATCACAAAAAAGTGCAACCATGATAGCCTCAGAGGCCAGAGAAGAGTTAGAAAGTGCATGAGGGCAGATTTCCAGCAAAAGTCAAGAGAACAGAGTAAGTTGATGTCACTGGGAAGCTATGCTCTAGCGGGGGCTGTTTGAAGTTATCTTGGCAGAGCAAGCTCTCTGCAAAGAGCAGGCAGTGTCTGAAAATTGCTCTGGCCAACATGTAGGGTGAGGCAAAGAACTACAATCCTATCACTAATGACTATCAGTAGTGGACTACGGTTTTCACAAAATTTTTTTTGTTTGTCTGTTCATCCGTTTTGTGTACTCGGAGCTCAAAAAGGGCATAGATCAGTTCCCGTGCCTAAACCAGGGGATGGGATCCCTGTAACTATAAAGGATGCTGAGAGAAATGCTGCTCTTTCAGTTCTACTCCAAGAAACCCTGACCTGTGGCTTCTTACTGGTTCTCTGTGTTGGTAAGGCAGAGCTGGGAGGTGATACAACAGTGTCTAGCCACAAGCTGAGGGGTCTACTAGACCGGGGAGCATGCTGGGAGTCAGGAGGATAGCCATCAACCACTAATGAGATCCAGAATTCTTTGGTGGGAACTTTCTGAAACCATTGAAATGGTTAATAAGCTTAATTACAAGGCAGGAAAGCTTCACATGCAGCTTATTCCGTAGGTCCTACACACTGCAGGCTTGAAAAGCTTTTGTTGTGAAGAAGCTTTGAACATCCGGTAGAGCTGCAAAGAGGCATCCCATTCTTCCCTCCTCCCAGGTCTACTCACTGAAGTCAGATATCCCTTGGAGGACATCAGACTGAGGAACTGACATGAAATTTTTCTACTCCAGAAAGCAGAATGCAGAGGGACTTGTATATTTGTCTAGGAGTATTTTCTGAACAACTATGCCTGTTAAAAAGTTTGCTCTAACCTCACCAGAGACCACCAGACAGTGCAGAATTAATGAAGTGTAAAGGGCTGGGATAACCTGTGGAGATAAGTGACTTCTTGAACAGGGCTCTGTCCCACGCCATTTTACCAAGGAGTGATACAGTGGAAGAAGTAGGAGACAAGGCTTTTTTGTGGATTACAGGTAATACTGCACTGAGGCTGTGCCTGCTGTGTCACAAGACAAGGCAGATAATTTGCTGAGCAGCCTGAGCAATGCTAAGTTCTACAACCTGCCAAGCTTCACAAAGCTGCACATACACTTTAAAAAATAGTAGTTTACATGCATGATGAATGTAGGCCTTTGAGTTCCAGGCAATTACTGTGATTTTGTTAATTTAGGAGGCAACTTTCTGTCACTTAAAAACCCAGTGTTCATACAACTGTGTTATTTGATGTATTGATAACGCAGAGGCTGAGAAGAGTGCAAAACCTGTGGGGTTTGAATTGAAAAAAATGGATAAATTATGAAAAAATAACACACTTTTAGTCAATAACAGCAAGAAGTGGTAGGGGGAGACGTTACTGCTCTCAGTCATACTAATACAAAGACACAGGGAATTAGCTTGTACCAAAAAAAAAAAAAAAAAAAAAGACCATTCATACAGTTTGGTTTTTTTTAGAATGGAATTCAGTGTTATAGAACTCAATTATTACTGAAGATTTGTAGATGGCTTCAGTGGTATTGTTGCTTTTATTAAGGCAGTTTGTCAAAAGCATCCATCTGACAAGGCAATCTGAACATAGGCTTTGAGCAGATTAAAGAAGCTTTCTGACTTTCCCTGTGCTTGCCTGGAAAGGAACAGGAAAATACATGAATGATCCTGTCAGTGCTTCAGATGCAGGTCTATGGAGGATGCTTTTCTTGAGATAGAAACTGAGTATTGCCTTTAAAAGCAAGATATGAGCAGAATTACTCCAGAATGAGTACATTGCCACTGTGTGGGCTATTAGGTGAAATACCGTTTCCTCACTCACAAATTCAGTGTCTGCAGGGAATAAATAGCAGTGACATTTTTGTCAATGTCTCGTAGCATTCATGGTAAATGTTCTTTATCCCTAAAGGGAAAAACTTGATAACATTAAAATGAATTCAGTATGAAAGAGTGTAGTTTGAATGAGTGAATGTTGGTAGGTCTGGTTACATATTTATTTCTTTGGCAAATCGCTCTGCTCCAAGATTGTTGCCAAGGTGTCAGGAAATAGATTCTTAACCATTTTCAGAACTTTCTATTAGTTACTCAATAACATTTTTTATTATATAGCATGTTTTATGGGCACACAGAATGATAGTAAAGTCATATTTTCTCTGAAGCAATGAACAAGATGCTGTGGAATACCTGCTGAGCTCCCACAAAAAATGTTGCTGTTCCTACTGAAAAAAATTGAAAGCTGTCTGCTGTATTAAGATGGTAAAAGCCTCTTTGCTCTCAACTGGTTTGACATTTCATCAGATATTATTCAGAAATAATGTAAAAACATGGAAACCACTATGGAAATGCCATACTGCTATATCTAGTTCATCTTGTCAGAATTCAAGGAGCCTGCTCCCTTTGGAATTGATTCTGCCTTAATGTTGCATAACTTCCTTTTTTCCTTCCAGCTTTCATATGTATGGGAGAAAAGAGATGGCCAAATAGTCACAATTCAACAATTCATTTTGCTATATTGCTAGAAAAATAGCCCTTTCAGCAGGAATCAAATTTTCAATTGTTTGTGGATTAGACAGAGCGTCGATTTGGCATATCAGTTGGCTTATAATTGGCAAATCCATTGGAAGGAAGCATAGTCTGGAAGCACATAATTATAATGAAGTGCATTTCCAAATTACAAAGGCTGATGTACCCAAACATGAGTTGAATGTCAAATTTCATTTATTCTATGGTTTAACTCATAAATCACTTGCTAAAATTTTGCATATAATATCCTGCATTTGTGACACCTGTATAACAGCTTAGCTACTGTTAACCTGTTTCAACACACTTCTGAAAGAACACCTTCAGATCTTTAGATTAAAGAAAAGGTCAGTTGCAAATTGAATAGGGACAGTTTTAATAAGAGACTAAGAAAAACATGAAAATGTGACTCATTGTAAAGGAACTGTTAAATAATCCATATGGGAAAAAAAGACATTAAATTCAGTCAGTCATAATCTTTGGTAAGTAAAAGGAAGGACTTATGGAGACAAGACAGGAAGAAAATTAGGTTTGACCTAGTAAAAAAATAGTGTAGCAAAACCACCAATGTAGTTTAGGGTTGCTCAAGAGAAGCATGGCTTTGCAGCATGGGGAGATGCTCATTGCTATGCAAACATCACCTCTTGTCATCAGAGCAAAGTAGCAAGCACAAGTGCAGATTACAAGTTGTGCATGTGGCATTTCCATCCCCTTTGATGAAAACTGAATGTGCTTATCACAGGAAAGGCTCTAACCTAGAATTTGGAGTCTGGGAGGATACATTTAAAAGGAAAAGCTAGAAGTGATAATCAGCAATTACCATGATAGATTATACAAACACAAATTACACTGTTGAGAGTTATATGAAGTATTACATATCTTTACAAATTGGATAATTTAAGGGGGAAAAAATCCTTTGGCTATGTTTTTGGCAAATTTTCCTTGAACTTCCCTGATCATATGAGGTCACATAAGTAACTGCAGAAATGGAAAAAGATTTTAAAAAAAAAGTCTTTCCACAGGAAACATATGTATTTTCCAAATTCTAAATGCTTAGGGTTGTAAATTTAAATACTTTTAAAACTTTAAATTTCACAAATTTAAATGTTTTTTAAAAAAAGGTAATAAAAACATTGTATAGGATTAAGACAGAATTTTGCAAATGCATGGTCTTCCCTCAGGCCTGGCTTTCCAGTGAGTATTTGATGTCTTTCTGTATTTCTCAGGTACTACAAATTGGTTCCAGCTGTTAATCTGGGTGAAGCCTGCTCAGATGTGGTCCTGAAGAATAAAAATGCAGCTCAACAGTGGCCCACAGGATTCTCACTTTAATCAGCATTTTGCTGAAATGTTCTTGGAAAATTTTATAACAATTCTCTATTCAGCATTTGTAAACTGTGATTTTTTTTTCTTTGAAGGTTGAGCAATATTTTGAGAGTGTGCTAACTTAAAGTTACTTTTTCCAGGGACATTTTATGTCATCAAAATATTCTTCAGTTCAAATTTCAAGGCCTTTCAACCAGGCACATCTCAAAGAAAAGCTTGTAAAAATTTCTTGACATGAGAAAATGAAAATACTGTCCTTTAGCTCCATTCTTGGAAATGCCTAATGGCTCTGCTTGAAATCAAGCAGTTGTTTGATACAAACACAGCAAGTTTTAGTCCCGGCTATAGAGTTCTATAAAATTTAAAAATTTAAGCAGTAGTTGGGGTACCAGCTGAGTTTATCTCATGCTTTAATCACCTTCTTATTTATAAGTTACGTATTTCTCTCATCTCAAATAATTGTGCCATTTTCCAGCTATTGGATAGTGAGATGCTCGAACAGGCTGCCCAGGGAGGTTTTGAATGCCCCAAGCCTTGGGATATTCAATGGTAGGCTGAATTAGGCCTTGAGAAGCCTGGTCTAGTGGGAGGTGTGCCTGCCCATGGCAGGGGAGGCTGGGATTAGATGATCTTGAAAGTCTATTTGAACCCCTTAACATTCTATGGTTCTATATCAAAATTTGAACAATATGTTTTTATGTTGTGTATGGTATTGGGGAAGAAATGCATTCTAATTGTGTCGGGGAAAATCTCCATCCTTTATTGGATGCTGAGGGGAACATTGTAACCAAGGCTGGGGGAAAGGCTGAGGTACTTAATGCTTTCTTTGCTCAGTCTTTACCAGAAGGACTGGTTTTCCTCAGGACAACCAGCCCTTGAGCTGGTAGCCAGGGGCAGGGAGCAGAACAGAGCCCCTGCAGTCCAGGAGGAAGCAGTTTGGGACCTGCTGTGCCACTGAGACTCTCCCAGCTCCGTGGGGCTGACGGGATCCATCCGAGGGTACTGAGGGAGGTGCTGGCAGAGCTCACCAAGCCACTCTCAACCACTGATCAGCAGTCCTGGTTAACTGAGGCTGTCCCAGGTGACTGGGGGGTGGCCAGTGTTATGCCTGGATAAAAAAAATGTCAGAAGGAGGAGCTGGGGAACTATAGGCCAATCAGCCTGACCTCAGTGCCTGGGAAGGTTATGGAACAGATCACCTGGAGTGTGATCACATGGCATGCACAGCACAGCCAGGGCATCAGGCCCAGCCAGCATGGGTTGAGGAAAGGCAGGTCCTGCTTCACCAACCTGGTCTCCATTTATGACCACGTGACCCACCTAGTGGATGAGGGAAAGGCTGTGGACACTGCCTACCTGGACTATAGTAAAGCCTTTGGTACTGTCTCCCACAGCATTTTCCTGGAAAAGCTGGCAGCCCACAGCTTGGACAGGTGCACTCTTTGCTGGGTTAAGAACTAGATGGCCAGGCCCTGAGAGTGGTGGTGAATGGAGTCAGATCCATCTGTCAAGTGGTCACCAGTAGAGTTTCTCAGGACTCAGTATTGGGCCAGTAAAGATACTTAATATCTTTATTGATGAACTAGGTGAGGGGACGGAATGTATCCTCAGTGAGTTTGCAGATGACACCAAGTCAGGCAGGAATGCCTGTGTGTGGGAGGGTAGGAAGACTCTGCAGAGGGATCTGGATGGACTAAATTGATGGGCAGAGGTCAGAGGTGTGAGGTTCAATAGGGTGAAGTGCTGGGTCCTGTACTTGGGTCACAGCAACCCCATACAGTGTTACACACTGGGACAAAGTGGCTGGAAAAGGAGGAAAAGGAGCTGGGTGGCTGCCAGGTGGAAAAGGAGCTGAGCGTGCTGATCAACAGCACACATGAGCCAGCATGTGCTCAAGAAGGCAAATGTCATCCTGGTTTGTATCAAACCTCATGTGGCCAGCAGACCTAGGGCAGTGGCTGTCCCCCTGTACTCAGCACTGGTGAGGCCACACCTCGAGCTCTGTGTCTGGTTCTGGGCCCCTCACTACAGGAAGGACATTGAGGTGATGGAGTGAGTCCAGAGAAGGGCAGTGGAACTGGGGAAGGCTCTGGAGCACGAGTGCTGTGAGGAGCAGCTGAGGGGGCTGGGGGTGTTTAGCCTGGAGAAAAGGAGGCTCAGGGGAGACCTGGTCCCTCTCTACAACTGCCCAAAAGGAGAGTGTAAGCAGGTGGGGTCGGTCTGTTCTCCCAGGCAGCAAGTGACGGAACAAGAGGATATGGCCTCAGCTTGTGCCAGGGGAGCTTCAGGTTGGACATCAGGTAGATTTTCTTCACTGAAAGTGTTGTCAAGCATTGAAATGGTCTGCCCAGGCAGATGGTGGAGTTACCATCCCTGGAAGTGTTCAAGAAATAACTGGAGTGGCACTTAGTGCTATGGTTTAGTTGACAAGGTGGATTCAACCAAAAGTTGGTCTTGATGATCTTGTAGGTCTTTTAAAACCTTTAATTGATTCTGTGATTCTAATGGTTGTTTCTGTCCTTTATGACAGCTTCTCTCCCTCCAGCTCTGCATGAAATAATTTTTTAATGAAAGTATTTCAAATATCTCTTTGTTGTGCCTTACACCTTAATTATCCTAAAATATTGAGTTGCCAAGATTTTGATTTCCATTCAATTACTTCTCGCTGGTGTAGCAGGAAAAAATCAAGCTCGGTTTCTACAGCAACAGGAGTATGCTTCTAGTAGTATTCTCTCATTTTATGGTTCTAACATTTACATATTTATATATATAATATAATTTATACATATAATATAATATGTAAATAAGCATAAATAGTAAAAGGATTTTACTCTTTTTTAACCAATGTGTTGAAGGGCTGGATGTCTGAAAATGCATGCTGGACTGGGATTTTTTTGTATGGTTCAGTAAAACATACTATCCTTTGCTTGCCTTCTGAGTGAGATTGGAAAGTGTAATGCAAATAAAAAAACCCCACAATATCATCATTGCAAGGGGTGATGTGTCAATGGTAGCTTGCTGTGGCAGTTTTTTTGTAAAAAGATGAAAGACAGATGTTTGATGACACAGTTAATGAAAAAGAATGGTACTTGAAGCACTTGATAAAACAGCTGCTGAAGGGGCATGTCCTATTGATGGATGGTTTATCTCTTTTGAGTGAGCTCTACTGCAGGTAATAAATACTGGCAAACAGTTACAGCCATCTAAACAGAAGGTTTAGAAATCACCACACCTCTGATTAGCCTTAACAGAGTAGTATTTGCTTGATATTGACAGACTCTCAGTATAGATAAATTAAGATTGTTCAGGGAAGATCATGTTTATCTAATGAAAGCTTTTTGTGGGACAGAGTATTTCAATTCTGATCATTTTGGTAAATAAGGTCCAATTGATTTTTTGTTTCCTCACAGCATTTCTATTGTTCTAATGTCGAGCCATGGCAATGGTCTAATAAAATGGTTGGGAAAAAAATTTATGAACATGTGTTGGGTTTTTTAAAGATTAATGTAAGAAAACTGAATTTAAAACGATCTGCAGGAAAGCATGATAAATTTGTAGAAAAATCTCCTGCAGCGTTTTTCATTGTTTTCTGTTTTCTTCAGATCACACTTTTTACTTTTTTTTTTCTTTTTTTTTTTTTTCTTTTTACTTCCTGATACAAATACTTCAAAAATACAGGAACAGACATATTCTGTTGTTCTTAAAAATTCTCAAAGGAAATCAATAACATGCTGGACCAGCAAAAAACTTTGCCCCAGATTTTTCCCTTAGGCATATAGTGCAATATAAAGAGAAAATCTATGGGAAAAGTGGATGTGTGATGTTTTATCTCTGCATTTTATGTGCTTGTTATTTGGATGCTGGACATATTTCAGCCACTGTAGTCCAAGTGTCAGGTCCTGGATGTGTTATGATTGTAGAAGTCTTCCTAGGCAAGTCTTGCCTAGCTTGGAAAGTAGGTTGTTTGGAAATAGGGACAGGAAGAGAACCATCTTCACGACTCTTGCTATATTTGGTCTCCTTTGGCACCACAGTCATAAATAAATGTGTTTCCTTGGGAGGATATAATTCTGTTTTGGAAAATATGAACAAAGATCCAGAATAAAAATATAGTAATTAATACCCCTGGGAATATTCAGTGGTGGAAGTGGCAGGTGAAAACTTGCATTAGGGTTCTGTCTGTGAATTTGCAGGTCCTCATTTCTGCCTTCTTGCCTGCATGTTTTGCTCCTAATGCAGTAAGGCACATGTCCTGGGCACATCATCCTTTAATTTTAAGCATCTGCCACATTCCCATCTGGAGCATCTGTGAATGGAAGATGACAAAACATCTGAGACATTAAACTGGAGGCATTAGGACCACTAAAAATAGAAGCTTGAGAGTTCCTTCCAACTCTCCGATTTCCCATAAAATAAAAAGATTTTAAGCTGGTCCCAATATGGCAAATTTTGGTCTTAATGGAAAAACTGTTAACATGATGAGATGGTTGTCTATCAGTTAAAGAATATAGCAGCTGGAGGGTATCCCAAAGCTCTTTCTCAGAAGGAAATACTTATTCCCCAAAACAGATTGTGAAGTGAAATGTCCTCAGTGTTAGTGAAGAAACCAGCATGCTGATGCAACAGCATCTTACATAGTAGGTGGTATTGTTCAGGCAACCAGCAGCTCTGCCTGAGTAATACTGAGTAGTGTTCCCTCAGGTCACAGAAGTGACTTACCTGCTGCAGATCAAGTGAGCTGACTGATGAAAGCATTCACTTGTGAATTGTATGTTTCAAGAACTTTTTCAATGGTTAGATCTAAGAAAGTATGAGGATGCAGTGAAGGGGTACTTATTTTCCTGCTACATCAAGGACTAGAAAAGTCTCATGGCAGGTAGTAATTCAATTTCTCAGGTAAACCACAGTCTAATTTGTGTGTTAGCAGGAAATAGCTTTGCAGGCATGGCAGTCAAGGTGTGGTTGCTTTGACTAAGAGCACATCTTGATGCTTTAGGCAAGGAAATGCTTGGCTGTGATTATCTTGAGGGTTAGCTGATTTTAAGAAATGTGCACAGCCTCTGGGACTACCAACCATCTGGACTCAAATAATCAGGCTCTGAGGGCTATCAGCATTGTCTCTCTCACACATGCAGCATTTGCAGCAGGAGCGGCTTCATGCTATGGCTTGGTTCATCTCTGCTTTTAGAGAGTTTATGCTGTGTAAGATTTATTTCCATGCCAAAGCCACTCAGAGTCCATAGAGCTGGCTTGCTCTTCCCTCCAGCAACGTCACCAGTTTCCTCACATGCCTGTGATTGTCAGCAGTCTACTCACTTTTTTGTAGTGTGTGGCAGGTCTAATGACAACTGGCCTCCTTCAGGGCTGGTAACTCACACAGAGAGATCCTGCATCATCCTGAAAGTGCCTTTGCCAACAGAGGGTCCATGTCCTGTTGCCTGTAGGGAATGCTGTACACTGACCTGGCAGAGCTGCCAGCACAGGTTAGGGTGGCTTTGTGATGGGAAGGAACAACTTTCTTTCTAGAAGGAGAAAGATGCAACATCAAGACTCTGGAAAAAGGAGCCTTCAGTGAAGCAGCCTTGTACCAGACAAATGGAGCCATGTCTGAAACAGACCACTGGCACATCATGGAAAGTGTCAGCCCGGCAACACAGCAGAGACACTGTTAATGGAGATGTGAAAGATTGCCCAGGAGCACTGGGCTGAGTGGATACTCAGGATGCTTAAGCAAGGTTCACTTCCTCACTTAACGGAGCCTCCCAGAAGAGAGAAGCAGCACAAATAGGTTTGGGAATGAATCAATAAAAGGGTCTTTAAGAAGTGAGAAAGATATGGAGTTGCTTAATTTGGCTTCTAAATTATGAACAAATATAGGTAAATAATTTTCTCTGTTAATGTTTCCCTGATGAAAAAGGTTCTTTACAGGAAAGACTGCTTTTGAGCTTAGACAGATTTTTTAAGGAAACCTCTCTGATGACAGAGGTTGTTTAGTTTTTTTATGTTGTTTTGGGTTTTTTTTTCTCATACGGAATGAATCGCAGACAATGAATTTGTGTTAGTGGAAATCACTACAGTAAAACACTGTGCACATATCCATGCCACATGTACAAACTGCACTGAGCTATTACCGTTGTATGTGCTGATTTGAGATTAAACAGCATGAAATGTGTGTGAGGGTCTCTTGGGGGGTAGTGGTGAGTAACTGATGGTGTGGCAAGTGTTTAAATTTCCTGGGATGAGGATATGAACATCACTTGCCAGATTCACTTTATTTGTATTGCCAAATGGTTTATTTGTTTGCCAAATGAAGTATCAATTTTATTTACCAAATATAGTGTGTAAATCTTTCTATTCAGCAGCATTCCTTAATGGTGATTGTTGATATTTGGACTAGATGACCTTTAAGGTCTCTTCCAAACTTGATATTCTGTGATTCTGTGATAGTTTTATTTGGCATGGTTTTACTGGCTTGTGTGGGTTACTTGCTGTTTCATTATGCTTGAAAAAAACTTTAGAGTATGACTACCATTTCTTATTTCTTCTCAGTCGAGTGGACAACAAGCAGTGGTTAGATAAACAGTGTAACTAAACCCACGCATTTACACAAATTTAATATCAATGAACTGGAGATGGCCAATTCTTTACAAAAAGAAAATTAGCTGTCTTAACTATCAAAATGCTACCTGAAAAATCAAAGTAAAAGCCAGCTCAGGCAGGTGTCATGGTAGAAAAAGAATAGAACAATTTTAGTTGTAAGGGACCTGTGTTGATAACCTTGTCCAACTACCTGATGCTTTAGGGCTGACCAGAAGTTAAAGCATGTTATGCATTATGTCCAAATGTCTCGTAAACACTGCCAGGCTTAGGGCATCAACCACCTCTCTAGGCTTTTTAAGCCTCTTTCAGGGTTTGACCACTCTCTCTGTAGAGAAGTGCTTCCTAATATCCAGTCTAAACCTTTTGTTGACGCAGTTTTGAACCATTCCCGCACATACTATTGCTGGATCCCAGGGAGAAGAGATCAGCATCTCCTCTCCACTTCCCTTCCAAAGGAAGGTGAAAAGAGCACCCCTTAGCCTCCTTTTCTTCCAACCAGACAAGCCCAAAGTCTTCAGCTGCTCCTCACAGGACGTGGCTTCCAACCCTTTCACCAGCTTTGCTGCCTTGTCCTGAATATATTCAAGAACCCTCACATATCTGTGTCCTGCAGTGCCTCTGTTGTTTTCCTTCATTTTTAATCCCTTTCTGTACTTACCATGGCAGATCTCCCCACAAAGCATCTCTTTGGTGTTTAGTTACTGCAAGCTTCCTATCTATTTAAAAAAGAGAAGTAGCTGCCACCCAAGGGCAATTCAGTTCACTTGGCTCTGGGATTATTCCAGGATGTTCCTCTCTTCTTTCTGTTGTCAAAGCCTAGGATGATGGGATTTCCAGTGTAATTATGCCATTTAGGTAGGATGGGTCTAGATCCTTTGTCACATTGCATGGGAGCTGGGAGGAGGACTGCTTTCCTCCCTGCCTGCTGATTCTACCAATAGTCTTGAAAAGTTGATGGACTGGGAAACTGTGTGCGAGGGATTTGGCAGGACCTTTGGCTGGGCACTTGGAGAAGTTGTTGACACATAGCTTTGTCTCTGTGCTAGCAATTTCAGAAGTCTGGCAGAGATTGCAGGAATCAATGGATCCTGCAAGTGGAGTGCTGCAGGAATCAATGCATAGACTCCATGCAGAGCACAGAGAACCTATGGCTGGTGCTTGTCTCTGTATGAAATGCTGCAGAAAAACCTGTTTGAACATCAGTTTGTGAAGTGGTCTGGTAAAGTTAGCTCTATTGAAATAACCAGATTAAATGCTAAAGAACTCTCCCAGCATGACAATAGGTTTTGATATAACTTACTAGAAAGGAAGAAAGACATCTTGCTAACCAGGCTCTTCTATATTCTCAGTGGACTGAGATGCAGTAGTTGTGGTTGCATGCTAAGAACCTTTTATAAGTCTCCTCCCACTTCTTCCCATGAATTCAGTCTTCTGGAAGAAACATGTAATGGAAGTTAATTAATTGGTGCCTGCTGAATGTCTGGGCAAAGGACAAGAGGATGAGAGACCATTAACAAATCAAATCTGTCCTTACCCTTTCTATATATGTGCATGAAATTATAGGTGTTGAGTCACTAAGATGTTTTCCTTCATCTAAGCAGTGAAAAGGGGGAAAAGATGCTTTTTGTCTAGTAGAAAAAACACTGCCATCTCCAGAGGCACTTAAATTCTAGGAGAAAGAGGAAGCAACTGAGAGGATGTTTCATGAGGTACCAACCTGCTCTTTGTATCAACAACAGCTCACCAAAATAAAGATCTCCCTGACAGCAGGTAAGGCTTATCCATGGGCAGTTGTCTTTACCTTTGTAATTTATTCTGTGCAGGCAGATCCCACAGGAGAGTGAATAGGGCCAGGAGATGCTTCAGGCAGTAGAGCAGAGATTCCCCTGCAGCTTGTTGTGAAGACCATGGTGAGGCAGCTGTGCTCCTGAAGCCAAGGAGGTCTGCAGTGGCACAGACATCCATCTACAGCTCATGGAAGAACCCATGCTGGAGCAGGTGTGTGCCCAAAGGAGGGAATGACCACCGTGTGGGAAGTGTGGAATGACCACCGCGTGGGAAGCTCACACTGGAGGAGGCTCCTGGCAGGGCCTGCGGCCCCATGGAAAGATGACCCCACTCTGAAGCAGGTTTGCTGCCAGGTCCGTGTGGGACACCCAGGCTGGAGCAACCTGTTCCTGAAGGACTGCACCCTATGGAAGGGACCCGTGCTGGAGCAATTGGTGCAGAACTGCAGCCCATGGAAGGACTCAGTTGGTGAAGTCCATGAAGGACCATCTCCTGTAGGAGGGACCCAACACTGGAGCAGGGGAGGAGTGTGAGGAGTCCTCCCTCTGAAGAGGAAGGAGTAGTAGAGACAACATATCATGAACTAACCACAATCCCCATTCTCTCTGAGCTCATAGATGGAGAAGGTAGTGGAAATTGGGAGTGAAGTTGAGGCCATAAAAAAGGGAGGGATGGAACAAAGAGCCTTTGAGATTTGGTTTTATATTTCATCACCCCATTCTGATTAGACTGGTAATAAATAAAAATAATTTTCCCAAGTCAGTTTTGCCCAAGACAGTAATTGGTGAGTGAGTTCTCCCTGTCCTTAGCTTGACTAATGAGCTTTTTGTTATATTTTCTCTCCTCTGTCCAGGTGACAAAGAGTGATGGAGTGGTACATGGACACCTGGTGTCCACACAAGGTCAACTAACCACAGCATTTAGTGGTCTTTCTGAAGTTAAACTGATACTCAGTTAATGTGTTGTGCTCCTTGCTGTTTTTAAACCTGTTAGGTCAGGAGTCCCACTGAGGTTACAGGAGAGGTGAATTCGTTGCAGGATTAGTTGCACTTTTTTTTTTCCCACTCTGAAATTGAATACTGTTGGATTGCCCTCATCAGTGCTTAAAAGGTAATATGAACTTGTGTTGAAATTAACAGGTCCTTTTAAGAGCCTTCAAGATCAACCATTTCCCCTCAGTTTTGCATTATTCTACTTCTTTGCAAAGAATGTTTCCTTTTGCTGTGTTGTAAAATCCTCTTCAGTAAGACAAAAAATAAATGTACATGTCCACAAAGTACATGTGAATCTGTTTGCACTGCTTACTCTAACTTAGTTCTTGTGTACACTTATTTCATGGGTAAAATGATAATTTAAGGTGCTCCTTATACTGTACCTCTCCTTATTGTCATAACTGAGATTCTCAAAGCAGCTAATCACCAGGAGCACCTCTGGCCTGAATACTTTTTAAATAAAACTGTGAAGCTTTTCTCTCCAGAGCTATTTCAAAATGTGAAAAATTGTTCTGTCACTCTCACTGTAGCAGTCTCTATCTCAGGTAAAAATATGTCCTTCTATTTCCCTGTCATTTGCATAATTTGATTGGATGTGTTTTGCAATTTTACTTTTAATTGGAATTCCTGCTTATTCTTCATGAGAATTATTGTACATCTCACCCCATAATTTCCAAACTAATGTATGTCAGTGTTTTGTTGGCTGGCATTAGGATATTGAAAAATACTTTGCATTGTTCCATTAAGAGTAGTTGAATCACCAGAGGCACTTCCTCAGAGTGCAAAAATGGAATTACTGACCAAACTGAGTAAATTTTAAAAATTGTAAATAGTATTTAATTATGTCTCACTGCATAAAAATCATCCTGGTAAATACAGTGTTCTAGCTGTTTTGTAGGATTATTTTCTTCTTCAGAGCCTGCTGCTCTTTTGAAGCAGCTAAGAGAAAGTATCTGAGCTGAAATGCAGTTCAGGTTACTCTCAGCTGTTATAAAAGGAAGATAGGTCAAACAGGAGGCAGCCATCATCCCTTTGGAGATGACAGCCCCTGATCCTGCCCTTTGGCCCTATTAGACAGACCCAGCTGGGATAACTGCTAGGGAGTGATCTGAGCTGTCAGAGCCGATGGTGAAACACCTGAAGTGTGCTTCTGACTGCTTGGTGTTACATTTGTCATTTGTATGGAGGCACTGCGAGTGAAAAACAAATGTTAAAAGCCAGCTGGTTGGCTACAATAGTGCTTTCTAGCTATTTAAAATATCAAATCACAAAATAATTTCAGCTGGAAAGGAGTCTCTGAAAGACCATCTAGTCCAACAGCATGCTCAGAGCAAGACTGATTTCCAGGCTAGACCAGGATATATAGGTGAAGGTGTATTCAGGGGAGAATTAGCGTTATCTGTGTTGAAACAGGTCTGGACTAGGAAAAAATAATGAACTAGGATGAGCATTTAAAGCTTTTCTGGAAAAAAAGTCTTTTCTTCATGGCTCTGTGTATTCCGGTTCCACGCTGACAAGCCCTGTATTTTTGATACCACCCTAATGAAACACATCCTTGGTTAAGAAGATTCTTCTGGGATGGTGCCAGCATACGCTGCATTCTCTGTCCTACTAACTGTCCTCCACAGTCCCCAAGCGCGCCGTGTCTCTGTCAGTCACCCTGATTATAATTTTGAACTCTGCAGCACAGAAGTCACAATGTCCCAGAAGCATCTACTCCCACTCTTAAAAATTGCTAATTATGGAAGTGTCCCTTTCCCCATTAGCTCACCGCTGCAAGCAGAAAGTACAAAAATTAGGCTAAAATGTCAAGCAGGGGAGGGGATGCTGGATTCTTCCTTGGAAAAAGAATGTGAGGGGAGAGGGGAAGAAAAGAGAGCAGGGAATCTTGCATCACTTGAGAAGATGGGGAGAAATGGTGTGGCAGGTGCCAGGTCCCAGTGTGCCTGTGGGTCAAGGGTCCAAGGTCATGTCGACTGACTGCTGAGGCTCTCACATGTACCCAATGTGTGTCTTGAGGGCATGCTTTGAAACCTTTCTTCTGATTTCATTAAAATTAGATGCATTTTTGTTTCCAAATTATTAATAGTCAGGACATAATGTAGGGAACTGGATGTCCTCAGAGCTCTGAGAAGGAATTTTAGCAGCTTCACTCTATCCTGGACTCAGTGTAAACAATTTTCTATTGTAAATGAAGTCTTCATTTTAAGAGCTCAAGCTGTTTCCATGACATCCTGCTAGAGACTCCTGGTCACAAAAGAAACTGCTTTGTGCTGCGGGCCATTCTGTAGTACCAAATTTTGTGCAACTGTACAGACACATGGAAGCAAAAACATGAGGAAAAGGTCACAGAAGAATTTCCTTCTCATAAAGAGAAGTTCCTCTTATCATAAACAAAAATTTTTGTCTCACAAAGAGAGTCCATTTCTTACTTGGAGCTGGCAGAACAGTTTTATATCCCCTTGTCACAGGTTGGCTGTCATGGGTGTGCAGCTGGGGAGGGGATGAGCAGCAGGGTGTGCGTCATCCCTACTATTTTTGACCACAGAAGTACCCACTAGTGTCCCAGGGAGGCTAAATTTATGTCAGGGCTGCCTGGAGATGGCACGTGGTGGAACCATTGCCTTGCTGGTGCTGAGCCCCCTCCCCAAGGACCCCGATGCCCAGAATCCAGCTTGGGTTTGTCCCAGCTCTGCAGCCCTGGCACAGGCGTTCACTGGGGTCACCAAGCTGCGAGTGAAATCATGGAACATCAGTAAGGCACAATTGCAGGCCGAGGTAGGGCTGTTGAGAGTAATTTAGGAGACAGAACTGAGCAACATGTAGAGGTATGCAATCCTAAAGGAGAAGTGTAGTGAGGAGTTGGTAGGTCATAGTACGGAGCAGCAGGACTGACTCTTCCCACCTGCCTGATGCCTGCTGGGCTGGCAAAGGTTCCCTTAGGGGTCTTATCAGCATGGGGAGCATACTAATGCCTGGTAACTCCTTAAACCTCAGCTGTCTCTTGTGCATATTCACCAAGAAAAGCTGCCTGGTGGAAACCCAGCTAAGCTGTGTGTACCTTTTTGGCAGTTTCTGGACACATGGCAGGAGCTGGCTGCGGTGACCCAGAGAGAGCCAGCTGTACCCTGAAGAATGGCAGAGGGAGTCCACAGATATGTGTGACACCAGATATGATTTTGCCTGCCTGCAGCTGTCCCTAAAGGTTGAAGTACGGTGAGATACCAGCCTGTCCTGCCCATCAGCCATCAGCCTTGCTCAGTGTGGAAGGGAAGCACTGGTGACATTTCCTGTAGTGGCACCATGCCTCCTTCGTCCCACTGCAGAGCTGTTCCCAAAGCAGGGCTGGACTTTCAAGGCTCAAGCAAGCACTGAGGGGCTCTTAAAGCCAAGGGGAAAGCACACTCCTTCATCTTGTACTAGTTCCATATATAAATGCTACAGGGTTTTTTCCATCTCAGAAATAGTTTTTAATACTGATGAACTTAAAAAACCCAATAAAACAAACTAAAAAACATGACCGATTTATCCTTCCATAATTTGAGTATTTATCAATCAATTAATTAACTAATTTTATTTTTACTTCATTGCAATCATTAGTGCAGTGTTCTATGGTTTCACTGTATGTTGTATGAAAAGTTGCTTCCTCTTGCTTATTCAAATCAGCTCCTTACTAATTTCACAGAAAACTCTTGCACCAACAGGGATGATGCAAAATCTTTTAATCTTCACCACCATGATTTTGGAAACCTCTAGTGTATCCCTCCTAAAATATACTTTAACTTCATAATTTTCCAAGAAATAGTAAAAATTTCTTTAAATTTATTATTTTTTAATGTTATGCTTTGTAAAGAAGGAAGAAAACACTGTAACCTGTGATTGTGTTTCATTCTTTCTTTGATGATTCAATTGTAGTTTAACAATGTAATTGCTGATTACTAATAAGATACCGAAATATTGTGCTTTAAGAAAAGGGTACCTATCTCAAGTCAGGTACAGACACACAGAGAAGGATTATTGGACAGGATATTTTATTGTAAGAAACACCCATTTTATTTACAACACAGAGGCTTTCAAAAATAAAAATAATTGCAAATAAATGTCATGGAAAAACCACAAGTGAGCCTTATGTGATAGAAAAGAGCATTATTTCTAGGTGTATACAGATTGTGAAATGTATGTGAAGACTATTTATATAGATATGCAGTGGTCTGAATACTAACAAGAGATGCAGCAGTAGCAGGAGGTGATAGGGCTGAGCAGTAGTATATTATTCAAGGCACTTCCTTGGAAATGCATCAGATAGGTGTGTAAGTTTCAGAAAAATATGTAAATCTAGTTCTTAATGGTAACGGGAAAAAAAGTTTAAAATTTGCATTCTAAGTAGGAGTCAAAGTTTTCTTATTAATTATCAGTACTTTATTGAAGTTTTAAATAAAAATTTAGTCTTCCCATGGCTTGTAGGTGTAGACACCTGTGAATCACTGAAGTTATTCTCTCAACAGAATGATCTTTCTTTAGTGACCAGCCAAGAAAATATACTTTATCTTTCTCTATTGATACTGCTTCAAGATTAACTAGAAGATTATGTTCCACTCCCACCTAGTGGCAAGTAAAACATGCACAGTATAATTATCTTTTCTTATGGTGAAGGGAATTTTTGTTGCCCTTCCTAGAAATCAGCTCTGACTTGCTTAAAAATTATGTACAAACAGCTTTTAAATTAAAGCACACCTACTGGAGTCAGTGAAAATTAAAACCCTAAACATGCTTCTGTACTTGTAACTTGGCAGCTTTTGTAGAAAAGAAAACTAAGATTATACTTTATCTTTCTCTATTGATACTGCTTCAAGATTAACTAGAAGATTATGTTCCACTCCCACCTAGTGGCAAGTAAAACATACACAGTATAATTATCTTATGGTGAAGGGAATTTGTGTTGCCCTTCCTAGAAATCAGCTCTGACTTGCTTAAAAATTATGTACAAACAGCTTCTAAATTAAAGCACACCTACTGGAGTCAGTGAAAATTAAAACCCTAAACATGCTTCTGTACTTGTAACTTGGCAGCTTTTGTAGAAAAGAAAACTAAGATGTTTTTAGGCCGTGGTTTTATGATTTAGCTTTGTTTTTCACATTTAATGTGTGCAGTCAATAATAGGATGAGACTGTAAATTGTCAGGTAATACACACACACACACACACACAAAAAAAAAAAAAAAAAAAAAAAAAAAAAAAAAAAAAAAAAAAAGTGAGTAGCAGTGTGTTTGGCTTTAAAATCGCCCAGATAGAGAGTGTCCCCAAGTGGAACCCCAGGCTGCAGGAGCAGCCAGTAGCTGCAAAAAAAAAAAAAAAAAAAAAAAAAAAAAAAAGTGAGTAAGTGAGTAGCATGTGTTTGGCTTTAAAATAGCCCAGATAGAGAGTGTCCCCAAGTGGAACCCCAGGCTGCAGGAGCAGCCAGTAGCTGCCTGAGTTCTCACTGAGCTGTCAAGTACAGCTCAGAGGGGAGGTCTGGGCACCAAATCCCATGGGACCAAAGTCAGCCATCAGGACTTGCACAGCCCTGAAGATGTGAAGGATGGGATTTAGCTCCAGGTTGCTGCCTCAGCACAGGAGTCTATAATCTTGTCATTTGCCTACAGAGTTGACATAGACTAGTTCTGCAGTCAGCTGTCATTAAAGACCATTCCTAAGACTGTGGCTGCAAAGTAAATCTACTGGAGCAGTTTTCCTAGATAGGCTGATGCAATGCTGAGACTAGAACTGAGATGTGTAAAGACATGTTAATTAACTTCTTTGATTAGCTTCATCATCTTGGAAGCATGGAATCATAAAATTATGTGGTTGGGAGAGGCTCCAAGAAGTCATATAGTCTATTCCCTTGCCAAAAGCAGAAACTGCCCTATCAGCAATGTTCCTTGACAAGCAGTAAAACAAGCTAGTATTTAATAACTCATAAGCTGGATTTTTCACATTCCTGCCACAGCTTCTTCCATCCTTCTGTATCCTCAGTGGTAGAAGGTTTTTTCTAATATCTAATCTGTATCTTCTTTGTTACAGATGCAGCCCATTCATTCTTGTATTCCCTTTAGGCAGCCTGCCTCCAGTCTGGGATTTTCTTGAGGTTGTCTTCTTTCCAGATTGACCAGCCTGTTACCTCGTAGGTGATGTTTTCCAGATCTCTGGTCATTCTGAGCATTGCCCTCTAAACTTTCTCAGAACTAGCCAGTGTGGATAGGCCAGATGAATAATTAATTACTTTTTTTATGGGTTATTGTCAACAGCATAACATCACTGACTTCTGTTCTGCTTATGATCCACTGAAATGTCAGATCTTAGCAGGCCTGCTGTCTGGTCCAGTCTTATAACTCATTATTCCTGCTGAAGTGTAGACTTCTGTACTTTTCTGTGCTGAATCATAGGCTATTTTAGAAAAGGTTTCTTCAGTTTAGCAATTACTTTGAATTCTAACCCTGTTCAAAAGCTTATTTTCTTATTTTATGTATTTATTTTTAATTTGCAGATTTGATAGGATTCTGCTTTTTTCATCAGTTGGTAATAGATAGTTGTCTTTATAAGATAACCCTGCAGAAACATTACTTTTGCTCTTCTGCTGCAGTAATTTAATCCGTAGTTTATTTATGAGAATTCTGTTTTCCAAGTTCAGCTATGTGATGTCTGCTATTTCTCCTCGACCCACAAAAGGAAACTATTCTAGCCTAATGTTTGTCCTTGACAAATTCACATTGACTGTTATTTGTTTCCTTGTTTTATGGATGCTTAAAGATACTGGGTTGTTTGTTTCAGTGGCTTGGGGGAACTGAAGACAACTAGATATTCTTTTGTGTTTACTCTTGCTTTTGTCTCATTTTAAAGCTGAGTCTCCCTTTCAAGTTTTACAGCAATTTGTCTGTTCTCCAAATGTGCTCAAAGATAGCTCACATCAAGTTATGTAATCCACTAGGATAATATTCATGAAGTCTGGGTGATTTACAAAAACACTTTTCTTACTTAAATGCTTTCCAATCCATCTTTTCTCTATTCTGAACATTGATTTGTCACTCTCCTTGGTTCATTAGCTAATTGATTTGTTGCTTTGTGTGAAGACAAACACAGAAAGGTATTTGGTCTTCCCTGGTGTCATCTGCCAATAGGTTGTCTTTTCAATAAAACAACAGATCCACTTTTTCCTTGGTCATCTTCTTGGTACTTGATATCTCTACAGATGGATTTATCTGCCTGCATCTCCTTTTTTTTCAATTCCTCTGGCAATTTCTGATTTTTCCCTTAATTGCTTATGCTATTATTTTGTATATCCCCCAATCAATCCAACCTTGTTTCTATGGATGTGCACTTATTTCCCTTATTTGATATAACTGGAAAGATCATAAGATAGCTAAACTGATTCCTCATTGCAGCTCCTGTTCTCCCTCTACACTGGGAAAACAGTCACTTGCAGTTTTGCAAGTTGTCAGCTTTGCAAGTTTGCAGTTTTGCAGCTTGTCTACCTAGACAAAGTTTCCAAGACCCCTTTTTCTCTTTGTATATGACACCTACGAGATTTTATCTGTGAATACTCAGTGCTTATTGAAATCTATCTGCTTGAAATCCCTGTTTAATTACAGTTTTCTACCTCTTCCCTTCTTAGGGAGTGTGAATGTTACCTTACACACACGGTCTCATATTCTCAATCACTTTCTACTTCTGGTAAGGATAAGATTTGCAAAACCTTCTCTAACTGCTGTTTCTACCCTCTTAAAAAAACCAAAGCATCTCAAGAACTATATGTGGCTATGTTTTTCCCAGCCATTTTGGCTCAATTGTTGGCTCAATTGAATACCTTCACTAGTGCTGACTCTTGGATAGTTGCTAGCAAACACATCCTTCCTCCCTTCTGTTTCCACTAAAGTTTAAGAACTTTTTCTCCTTCAGCATTTTGGATCTCTGAGCCCCACTGATGCACACAGCAATTCTTTATCTCTTCTTTCCTGAAGAAACTACACAACTTATTTTAACAAATAACTTATTTCCATAAATCTAATAATGGATAGTATTTGCATAACCCATAACAAGGGATATTTGCATGAGCTGTAATAAGGGATAGTTGCAGTGGCATAAATATTCCTTTAACTGATGGGATCTATTTTCCTCTCCTCATGGAAAGCATTTTGTAGTGGTGTGATTGTTCTATGCTGTTGAATCTGAACTGATCTAAGTTTGTGATTGTGGCAGAAGGTACGAAAAGTTGGTGTGTTTATAAGGCCTATGCATCCTTTACATGTTCTCAATGCATTAAAAGTGTGACTTAACCAATTCCCACATGCTACAGTTTAGTTTTATAGCCAGGATTCTGCAACACAGTGATTGAAATTTTAAAGATGCCTTTTCATTAATTGAAAATAGTATCAAGGGTAAATTAAATTAAATGAAGAGGGCTGTAGTGGCATTGTTGATTGATGCATGGTATTCAGTAAAACCCTCTGTTCTTCTATTTATTGAACTCAGAAGAATCCAGGTTCTTTGATGTACAGCTCACTGTGGTTTTGTCACAGAGTACACAGGCTTGATTGCAATTTATTTTACGCAGCTTATGTTCCCAGTGTATGCTTCATCAAGGCACTAAATACCATTAGAACCATTTAAAGGATCAATATCTTTGAAGATAAGATACTAACTTTTTAAAACTATGTTCCATTCCTTTTTCTAAAACCTTATGCTGAAGATTTAATTTGAAGTGTTTAGTTGATGAGGTGAGAGGGAAACATAATGTTAGATGGATGGATCGTAAGATGGATGGATAATGATTCATAGCTTACCTGAAATCAAAATATATTTTTTCTCATATGTTTCTTTGTATTAATCTGAACTTTTGAAGATTAAGTTCAAATCAGATATAGGCTCTTCCAAAAAGGTAATGCAAAGAATTTCCAAATCCTCATTTGAGTATGCAGATAGATGGAGCATCAGTGCAGTTGAAGAGAACATCTAAATTTTGGCTTGAAGGCATTGGCTGTCTAGCATATTAGTAGGCAAGCTGTTTAGTAAACAGGAGGGAGCTCTATAATTCCTCAAGAAGTCTTTGGTGTTTACAAATATTTCTCATCATACAGATGAGTCGTGATGTTTTTGAGTTTTAGATTGTTGAAAATATGAAAGCCAGCTACTCAATGCTTAAAATGCCTTTGCTTCACAGAGAGTATTCCTCCAGTGGAGTTTTATTGTTCATGACTTTGTGTTTATCTATAGTGAGTAATGATGCGTCATGGATGATGAATTACAGTCTATTTTGTTGAGGACAAAAAACCCAGGTAAATTAATGAGTCCAAATATACAATTTTCTCCAATTATGGAAAGAATATGAGAAATAAGAAACAAGACAAGAAAGAAAACCAGAAAATGTTTTTTAAATATCGACTGTACTGTGTCAGTAGGACTGCCTCTTGTGCATTGAGTGAAATTATTAGTAAGTTGAAAAGAGAAGACAATCCACTCCAGAAAACTGAAGCTACCAGTATTCCTCTAGAAATCCACTTCATGCAGCAGAACCCCGGGGCCAAACTTGTTCTCTGCCTCCTTTCCTAGGCTTGAGAATCTGACTTAGCATTCAGGTTCTACGTGAAAAATTTTCCATGCCATGAGTTATCATGCTTCAGAGCCATAATGTATTTTCCAGGTTCAAGGTCTGCCTTCAGTACGTTTACTGGTGGATCTTGGAAGGTCTTCAGCTCTTCTCCTCACCTTCTTGGATCTGAGCTCCACAATACACCACTGTCTCTCTGTGCTGTGATAACAGAACACCTTGACTTTGGACACAGGAGCATGTGGAAACCTCCAAACCTGCTCCTGGAATCTTGGGAAGAGGAACTTCTATTTTAACAAAAGGGCAAGAATTTATCCACAAGTGAAGAGGTACTAAAGTTTGTCCTGAAGTGAAAGCCAGCAGCAGCACATGCCCTTCCCAGTTTCATGTATCTGCTTTAAGAGCTGCTGTTTTTAAACTAGAGTTTAAGTGAATGCATTGAGTGAATTCTGTTATAAGGAGTATAAAGAATATTAAATTATGAAAACAGGTGTGAGATATATTCTGTGAATGCACTAGAGGAATGCGTCTTGCTTTGAAAACAGCTTGAGAGGTCAATCAGCTTTTCCTAGAGGAAAAAAATATTTTCATGTCTTGATAATTAAATTAAATGGTTTGTTTTACCAGTTGTCCTTGTGGTATCAATTGTGAGAGACTGTTAAAGTGGTAATTTTTGTCTTGAGATCTTTAAAAATCATGTTCTTGCTATTTTTTCATGTGAAAGGGAATGGCACAGAATCACCCTCACAGGCCTTGGGAGCTGACTGGCTCACACTCTATGAAGGTGAATGAAAACCCCTGCTGGGACCAGTATCTCATCTTTCATAATAAGAAATTGAGAAAGCTTTGATTGCTTAATCTGTTAAAACAGCCTGAGAGAGAATAGGAACAAAACTAGTTTGAAAAATTGTATTTGGAGGGTGTTATACTTGTTGCACTGCCTGCAGGGAAGGGGCAGAGCTGAGGGTTCAGCCCCATCTGCCCTTGGTGAGTTTTGACTGTCCTTTTACTGAAGTCTTGGATGAGGAGGTGAGATATGCTTATTAAAATTGTCAGATACTGAAACCTGAGAGAAACTGCTATGCTGGTGATTGGAGAAACCATTTGAAAAACAGGCAATCTCTGGAACTGTGAGTTCATTTGCCATACCTGTATCTGCCCTGCACGTTATGTGAGCATAACGTTCCCCTGATCCCCTCTGCCCTACCTGTAAGGTCCCATTTCCCACCATCACATGTTATTTCTCACCTCTGCTTTGCACTGGTGCTGGTTCTTCCCCTTGTTCTCTGTCTCTGAGCTGGGCAAGGGGCAGCAGGACATGAGGCTAGCCCTGAGCTAGCTAAGGCTGAGGCATCAGCTGGCAGACCAGGCAAAAGAAATGCCCAGTGAGCTCACACAGTGCAGCCTGAACCTCTGCAGGAGCTGTTATTTCCACCTTTTCCCTTTATCCAGTCATTGATTTTCACATAACTTGAAAAAACTTAATTCCTTTGCAGCTCTTCAGCTAAATCAGATATGGAGGTAAATGAGTTCAAAGAAAATTGAAGGAAATAAGAAAAAATATCAGGTAAACAGATAAAGCAGCTGCCTAAATGCATATGTTTTGTTTTCTCAGAAATCAGGTGGAAAATAGGATGCAGTTCAATTTGCAGTAACTTTGCAAGTGAGATAGGGAATAATTGCCATGTAACAGCTCTATAGAAAATGATACAGGAACTAACAGAACCATGATTAAAAAAATTGAACTTTATATGAATAAATATCTGAAAAAAATGGAAATATTTCAAACTTCTCAGCGTGGTAAGGTCTTGGTTGTGGTATTGTGTCTGTTCTTGGACACCACAGCTCGTATTTATGTATGCCAGCTGGAAACAGCCCATAATGGCTGCATGTCTCAAAAGTGTGTTTTATGAGAATAGAGACTTAATTTGTATTATTTATTCTATTTAAAAGGAGTCTTCAAAGGCTGTCTGCAAAAGGAAGTTTTCCATGCAGATTTCCATGTCAGTAGTGGATGGGACAAAGAAAAACAAACCTCATTTTTCAGGAAAGGAAGATGCAGATTAGACATGAACTAAAAATATCTCCAGTAGTGTCTGGAGTAGGTTGCCTAAATCTGTATGTTATCCACCAGTGCTGGAAACCTTCAGTTGCTGGTAAGTTCCAGGGATGATATGAATGTATAGTGATGATCCCTCCTCATAGGGCATGGAAATGGCTTACATGATTTCTTGATTTTTTTCCAGCTTTGGTATTCTAAGGCTCCATGTTTGATCTCTGTGAACACAAAAAAAGAAGAATTATTTACATTAAGGAATATTAATGATAAAAAAAGGCTGTGAATTCTGGCTATGCATCAATTATTTGGGAAATTAGAAGAAAGCTCATAACCATTCAGGGACAGTTTTCCAAATGAAATGCAAATCTGAGTGGCTCTGAGCAGGAACACAATCCATTTCAGAGGGTATGGTGCATGTTTTTCTTTTGTTTTCAGAGGACTTGGCTCAAAGATATAGAAGGACCCTCACAGATGCATGATCTTTGCTTCCCAAAAGAAGACAACTGAATGCCTTAAGCCCGCAGGAGTCCTGCTATAGCGTGTCAACAAGGCAAGTGAACTCGACTCACAGGAGTGTGCAAACTCATCTCTCCTTTTAATGTGCTTCTTGGTACATTCTCTTCCAAAGCTTTATTTTATCTTACTCCTTCTCTGATCTTCCAGTTGAATATCTAGGGGTTTATAATCCTTTCAATGAGAGTGAAGCATCATGAACACTGGATGGTGGCATTATAGAATGAATCAGGCATGCAAAACAAGCAGGATGTATTTATATACACAGATATCCCAGTAATCAAGGAAAAGATTTGCAGAGTAAAATGTGTTATAAAGTACCCTATATACAATTTACATTTGGAAAAAGAGTTGTAACTATTATGTAACCTCATTCAGTATTTCAGATTTTTTTTAAAGTAAAAAGATTAACAATTGTGGGGGGAAAAAAGCAGAAAAAAATATGGCATTTGTTCTTACAGAAAAATCTTTGATTATTTTAAGAATATATATTTTATATTTTTATATATAAAAAACATTATAAAGCAGGCAGACATTTTACTATAGAGTTAATCCTGCAAGGAGGAAAGGCAGAAATACATTTGTGAAAGATTTATTTTGTTTTCATTTGATTGTTGTTTCATGCAGTCGTTGTTTTACTTAAGCTCTGCAAGAGTAAGAAGCAGCAAGAGCTCCTGGCATGGGAGGCCCATCCTCTGTGGCCTCATCTCAGCCTGGCAGGTAGCACGATCCTTGCCAGTTATAGACAGCTAATATGTATGGCTGTTCCCTCAAAGAGTTTCACTGAGGTGATAAAAAGTTTTCTACTAGTTTTGCTGAAAAAAGTGCAAAGGTCCCTTGTAGAGGAACCAGAGTTAAGGCTGCTTGACAGCCAGTTAACAGCTGCCAGAATTTTCTATATATTTTGTGAATAAATTTCCAGGTGCTTCAAGTAGCTCCTTATACTTGGATTTATCTGAGGCACCTATTGATATAGATAGAAGGTTCTTTTTTCTCAAATACCAGCTTCCTAGGTCACTCCCAAGGAACCAGTCTTCTCCTAAACAAGACCTGAGAAGGACTGGTTCAGGCTGACCTTTTGGCAGCGTGGACCTGCCCATGCCAGATCTGGGCACTTCTGCTGGATGGCATCTTTCAGCACCATCCTCAAGTTTTGGCTACCAGTGCCAAGCTCTCCCACATGCCTCTCTGCCATACCCAGGATTTGCAGCACTTCTTCTCAATTTCATGTCATGAATATTCCAGTCTGGAGCGTGTCACTCTGTCCTCCTGTTATCTGAGATACTTGGAGACAAAAGCAACACAGTCTCAGTCCGTTCTTACTTGTGGCGCTACAGAAGCATTTCTCTGCCCCTCTGGGGAGCTCTGGGACCAAGAGTGACGCGCTTGGATGGGTGTAGCCCATCAGCTTTTTGAGGGGTGAGGGCTGAGCAGGATGCATACAGCCCCTCTGCATCACTTGGCTGTTCAGATGTTGGTGGACATGCGGCTGCAAATACACCTACAAGGTGCTGTCAGGTGCATAGTGGATTTTCAGCTCTGATATTTTGTCAAAGGCACCTGCAGAAGCAGTTAAGCTGGATTTAAGTCTTTTTATAGATGCAGCTCTGCTGTCCATTTTACTAGTTTTGAGACTTCTCTTTTCTCTTTGTGGGATATTCGAATAACTAAATTGTTTTCCACTTTTAATGGGACTTTTTGTCCTGTGGGAAAAAAAAAATTATGAGTAATATGCAGAACTATATTTCAAGCCCCAGCTTGTTGAAACAATTATTCATTATTACTTAGAATGACTTCAAATTGTTTAATAGAATGGAACCAATGGATCCAACTCCTTAACACCCTAGTCTTGAACTGAGTTCAGGCTCAGACCTTGGATGAAAACAGTTTGGAGAGATAAAAGCAGAGAGAAAACACTGTCTTGTTTAAAACTCCCTGAAATGAAAAGTTTGTGCATTTTGAAGACCACTTTTGTGTCAATTAGTGAGAAAGGAGACATTAAATGTACATTTGAGCAATTTCTCCTTTCAGTTTTGGATGCTGCTTGGAGACACTAGATGGCACCTTCTGTTTGCTACGTGCATGGGGCCAGAAATAGGGCCTATCTGAATGCTGGGGAAAGCTGACAATTATTTTTGAAGCAACTGAAGCATCCATATGGATCCTTGCTGATGAAGGAGACAGAAATATCCTGGTGCTCAACATCCAGAAAAATGGGGGGGGGACAGAGTACCTATTAACTACCTTGTTTCTTCTTTTTATATGATGTCTGAGCTGCAGCTGGTGGGCAGTGAAACACCCAATTTGGTTAAAGAGCAGGCTGGGAATGGTTCATGGTGTATTTCAAGGAAAGGATTTTCAAGAAAGCTGGACATGATACAGGCAGCTAGGGGTGGGACTTAGGCCCCCAGAGTATAACTTACCCTAGTGTGAATGTGTAGTCTATGGACATGTGAGTCTGTAATGCTTCATCAGACATCTGGTATCATTCAGGATGCCATGAAGGATCCCACATAAAGTCTAGCCACTGCTCCTAAAAGGAATGGATTCTCTGTATAGACTGAGGATTCCAGCTAGAGGAATCACTAGCCAGTGATCACCACTGCATTTGCCAGTGACATGAATGAACATAAATGTAACAATGCAATGATACCCTTGTAGGAAGAAAATTTAGTCCGTGATAAAGCTATTTTTCCTTAATTCAAGGGTGAGAAATCTCAGACTGTTCTCCTTAACAAGTTTCTACAGGCATGTATCTTTTAGAAAGAATTCCAGTTAATAGTTTGGGAAAAATCTGTCCTAATCTTATTTTGTGATTTCTGCTCTGTGTTTTTCATGGTGAAGCCCTCATTCTCATCATCCAAAAGCAGGAGGATTATGACTGCGCTGTTCTGCAAGACATCTCAGGCACAGACCACTAGGACTGCCTAAATCATCAGTGTAGTGCCCTGACATCAAAAGCCCCCATGTGATCAATGTTTAATCCACAAAGATTTGCAGAATTCTTGTATCTCACAGATCAGATACCACAAAGCTATAAAACATCTTCTTTGCCATTGCAAGTAAACCTTACCTTTAATACAAAAGTGGAAGTACAAGAAATTAAATGAAAGGTCTCAGAAAAGAGCAAGGAAAGATCTAGGACTAGAGCCAATGACCTGTCCTGTTAGAGCAGGAGCTGATTTATTAGGAGTAAAAGACCAGAGAGTGCTGGGGATTGAATTGTGTCAATGCTACAGAGAAAAGCAGTGACCATCTCTCCCAGTGGTGCTGTCACTTTAACTTGGAAGGAAATTCCTTTCTACCCCTGGATTTGATGACCTGTCATAGTGGGTTGAAGCTGGCTGAATGCCAGGAACCCACCAAAGCCTCTCCTCTACAAATCACTCACCTCTACAGCTGGAGAGGAGAGAGAAAATATAACAAAGGTTCTGTGAGTTGATCTAGGGACCAGGAAAGATCACTTACCAAAACCTATTGGGACAAAACAGACTCAGATTAGAGATATTAATTGAATTGATTGCTAACCAAGTCAGAGCAGGATAATGAGAAGTAAAAATAAAACCTTAAAAACACCTTCACCTCTACCCCTCCCTCCTTCCCAGATCTACCTAGTCCCTCAGCAATGCAGGGAGAGAGGGAATGGAGGTTATGATCAGTTCATCATGCACTGTTTCTCCCACTGCTCAGGAAGAGGAGTCCTTCCCCTGCTTCAGGCTGGGGGTCGCTTCCATGGGAGACAGTTCTCTGAGAACTTCTCTCCAATGTGAGTCTATCCCAGTGGCACCAGTTCTCCACAAACTGCTGCAGCTCGGGTCACTCTTCCATGGGGTGCAGTCCTTCAGGCACAGCCTGCTCCAGTGTGGGTCCCTTCACAGGCTCACAAGTCCTGCCAGCAAACCTGCTCCAGGCGGGCTCCTCTCTCCACGGCTCTGCAGGACCCTGCTCCAGCACAGGCCTCCCACAGGGTCTCGGCCTCTCCCAGGCACCCACCTGCCCTGGTGTGGGTGTCCTCCATGGGCTGAGGGTGGATCTCTGTATCCCCAGGGACCTCCATGGGCTGCAGGGACACAGCTGCCTCCCCATGGGCTGCAGGGACACAGCTGCTTCCCCATGGGCTGCAGGGACACAGCTGCTTCCCCATGGGCTGCAGGGACACAGCTGCCTCCCCATGGGCTGCACCAGGGGCTGCAGGGGAATCTCAGCTCTGGCCCTGCAGCCCCTCCTGCACCTCCTTCTGCACTGACCTTGGTGTCTGCAGAGTTACTCCTCTCACATATTCTCACCCCATTCTTCTCTGGCCACAATGTCATCTGCACAATAACTTTTTTCCCCTTCTTCTTAAGTATGTTATCACAGAAGCATTAACACCATTCCCAATTGGCTCAGCCTTGACCAGTAGCACATCCATCTTTGGAGCTGCCAAGGACTGGCTCTGCTGGACATGGGGGAAGTTTCTGGCAACTTCCTACAGAAGCCACCCCTGTAGCCCCCACCACGCTCCCAGAGTTTGGTCATGCAAACCCAGTGTTTCTGTCCAAGCCTGAGCCAGTCATCAAGATATATAAACCTAGAGATTTTCGGTACTGTCAATATACTCTGCCTGTCACCCTATTTCTGAAGCTTGATCATGTCTTATACTTTCAAGGGAGGAGGAAAAATACTAAGAAGTCAAGCTCTACATTAAAAGAGAAAAAAATCACCTTCCTGACCACTGCCAGCAAGTAGTTGAAAACCTGAAACAAAGATTTAATTAGAAACAGTGTAAAAATCACTCAAACTGACTTTGTCAAATAAAAATCCATTCAGTCTCCTTTTAGAGCCCTTGTAAGTCCTCTATTCACTCCTACAATCTCCATCTGACATGTATTAAATATATATAAAATAAATCTACAACATTACCTTTATCAAATAAGATGGTATTTTTCAGGTAAAAAAAAGGTTGTACGATAAAAGTGGCACAGCCCCATCCAGCCTGGCCTTGAACATTTCCACAGCCATCTACAGCTTCTCTGGGCAGCCTGTTCCAGTAACTCATCACCCTCACAGCAAAGACTTTCTTCCCAATATCTAATCTAAATCTGCCCTCTTTCAACTTGAAGCATTCCCCTTGTCCTGTCACTACACACTCTTTCAAAGACCTCTCTTGTTAGTCTCTGTTAGGCACTGAAAGGTGCTATAAGGTCTCCCTGAAGCCTTCTTTTCTCCAAGTAGAACAACCCCAGCTCTCCCAGCCTGCCTTCATAGGAGATATTCTCCAGGCATCTGACCATCTTTGTGACCCTCCTGCAGACTCATTCGGACAGATCCACATCCTTCTCATGTTGGGAGCCCCAGAGCTGGATGCAGCACTCCAGAGCAGGTCTCATGAGAGCAGAGGGGGAGAATTGCCTCCCTCAATCTGCTGGTCATGCTGCTTTGGAAGCAGTCCAGGATATGTTTTTTTCCATCAGGCAGAAACATCCCTTGGCCACAGCCCCCTCACCTGCTCTGCTCTGCTGACACACTGAGCAAGCCCTTGATTCCTGAGCCGTTTGAACCAAAGTGCTTGATGCATAGCTCACTTGGCATCGTCTCCATAGTGAGTAAATGTGGCTGAAAACTTGGTAAATAATTGATTGTGTTGTCAGGACCTCACTAGCCAGGCTGATTAATATTTAGTGAAAATCATACTTCTGAGTTTGAAAGGCAGAATATTGTCACGGAATGAACACCTGTGGCTGGCAAGGACCACACATCTCTTACAGGTGCTTAAACAACAGCTCAGCAGGAAAAGGCTGATCATTTTTGGGACTTGCATAGATGAGAACTTACTTGTGGGAGATATTGAACAAGCCTTTAAGTTCAGACCCTTGTGGCACACATTGATGGGTCTCCAGTCTGAAGAGACCAAGATCCAAGGTGTGCTGCAGGACATTGACACAGCAAAGGTGGTGTGAATGGGATGTCTGTCTCCAACAAGACAAGGTGCTGTGTCTTACACATCTGTTCCCCTTTTCTTTGGTAAAGAGAAAGATGAAATAAAAATGATGAAACACGAATAGAGAATTTACACCTGAGAAGGAAGATGGTGGACGTGAACGTATCTGCAGTGTTCAGTCTGATCTTTGGTTCTGTGACCTTTCTCACGACCCTGCTTTCAATGGTGATGTGTTTCTTTAGTTCCCTATTTCTCTTCTTGCTTCTCATGTTGCATTTTGTGTTGAAATTATGCTGTACTGTGTGAGGATTTAAAATATGTGTTTCGAGTAGATGATAAATTAGCAGAATTGGGCTGCATTGCAGTTTAATATTCTAAGAATTTGATTAATCAATATGCAGTCATTAGATGAACACAGCAGAGAGAACCAGAAGAGTATCTCAATGACTTATCAAAGGCTGGCCTGGAATTGCTCCTTCTTTTCCTAATACTCTCAGACTTCTGCTGTTAAAAATTATAAAAGTAGTTTTGTAATCATGTCTCATGCCTCTAAAAGGGGAAACATTAAAAAAACTTATTAAAAGGGAGGTATTATTGGAAAAATGCAATTCACCAATTTCTGCAATGGCAAATTGTGTCTCACTAATCTATTAGAATTTTTGAATGTATAAGTAATGCACTGTAAAACTGCAAAGCAGTAAAAAAAATTAAATATAAATTAATTTTAATTTTCAAAAGGTGAGTAAAAAGAATGCTTAGAAGGCATAAAAAAATGTCTTGTTTCTTTTTGGAGAAGCAATGTATTGACTGGGAGCAAAAGCCAAGAAGTAGAAAATAAAGCATCAAATGAATCCATTTCCAACAAAGCAAAAAATTTAGAGTACTCAAGTATTGATTTCTTGAATTCTTGGAGTCTGTCATGAGGGTGAAGGTTGTTTGGAGCTCCAGAAAACTGAACAATAGGGAGCAAAGTGACAGGTGGAGCTCAGTGTCTAACAAATGCAAAATACTATTAATTGGAAAGGGGAACATGATTTACTCATTAACCTTACACCATTCTGCCCATGTCAGGTTAAGAAGGGGACATGGATCTGGTGGTGGACAGATGTGCATAGCCACAGTCCAAACAAGTTCATAGATAGTGAAGGCATGGAAAAAGAAGGCAGTGCTTTTATGTGGTCAGCAAGTATGACTCTATGGGGAGCAAAGTGCAGGACTGGGTGCTCAAAGTCTCAAGAGACAATCTATGAAGCAGATCTGTGTCAGCTTCAGGACAGGGTGATGGGAATGACTGGGAGTGTGTTAAAATATTCAGCAGAAACCATGTTTTAAAAGACTGAGATTGTCTGCATTTGACACAAGGAAAAGTGAGAGCACGATAGCGACACATATAATGGCAGATGATCTGGGGAAGGGAGTTTGGGAACTCAAGAACAAGGGAAAATCAATGGCTTAGACAAAGGAAATGCAGTTAATTGGAATTAGTTCAATTCTAATTTGGATAATTCAGTATGTATCTGGGTTTTACTGCTCCAACCTGGAACACCAGACGTCTGGGCTTTCCCACTATTTCAGTCATTGAGTCTCGCAGAGAGAAAATTGCAAAGTGATAGAAGGGAATCTCATTGCCGCAGAAAAAATAATTAGACCGTAAAAATCATTAACCCGGAGTTGTGTTTACCATTAATACTCTATCAAGTGTTGATTGTGTGACTAAACTGCAGAGTAAAAGAGCCTCCATAACCACTGCCCAATGATATAAATAAGGTCATCATTGCTATGAAAGAAAACATAAAAATGGTCCAAGAGGTAGTTTCATCTATAAGTGATAACTCTGAGCAGATTTTAAGGCATAAATCATGGAGTAGTTTTTCTTACTTTTCTGGTAAAAAAAAAAAAAAAAAAATTAAGAGATTAGTGTGTGTTAAAAAAATAAAAAAATATAATCCCAGAAAGACACACTGCAAGTATTCAGAAGCTGTTTGTGCACATTTAATGCACCTTAATACATTTTGGAAAGAACAGCATTTTGCTTGGTATGAACATGCCTGCCAAGTACAGCCACGTGCATATCTGTTTTCTGCTATCCAGTAGCCTCCATTCAACTTTCTTCAATGTTGTCATGGCAATAAGACTGTTTTTGACACTGCCATTAATGAGCTCTGAGGATGAGAAAGGTCCTTCTCCGTCAAAGAGTGACACCACCACAAAGCAAATTAAATTGCTCTGACAATGTATCTATTGAGAGTGAGTTCACATGTCACTGGAGCTTTTAGAATCTTATTGATGACTTTGTGGCTGCCAAAAGTCATAAAGTACTGCTGTTGTAACAGGTTTATGTTTATAGAGAATATTTGCCTGCATTGTTTGATCACCTCGATGCTGATATATTCTGTCATATTACCTTGACAGTTGTAGTCACTATTACTCCTCTGTCAGTGAGTTAATGAAGGTGTGTGTGTCAGTAATCATTTCTTATCTCCAAGGAGGTATAATGTATATGCCATAAACACATAACTATGTGACAATTGATTACACTACAGTTAAGTGATAAGAGCAGTTGACAAGAGAGTAGCTGAGGATCACAGAATAGGCATAGACCAGCACATTCTCCTGGGTGATAAAAGTTGAAATAAAGGTGGTCCAAACCATATGTGGCTAGAGCCTTTTACAGCCAGTTTGCTCCCTGTGCAAAAGAGGATGTACCATCTACAGAAGTTACAAGAGACACCAAGAAACCTTCTTTTAAAGACCATACATGAATGTGCATGGAGCTTTATATTGAAAGGTCACCATTCTGCTGTGACTGGCTCTCCAATTCTAAACCTGTAGCACTGTCAACTCAGTTTATTGGCTGGATAGCAATATGTTGGTCTTATTTCCCCTGAACCAAGGAGCTGACATCAGTCTACAGTTTTATTTTTTCTGGAAAACAGAGGGAATGGGGTGAGCTGTAACAGACAGACTGACTTGCCATCTTCACTCCTGGATGGCATAGAGGAGATGGAGGTGACAGGTGCTGAAGATTTGGATAAGGGGGTCCTCATCCCACTCCAATCTCCCTGCAAGAGGCTGAAAGATAGACTGGCTTCCCAGGACACTATAGAAGTCTTCTTATACTGTGCAGGCAGCTGGTTCTCTCTGGTTTTACACACATGGCACTCTTCTGTCTAAGTGACTGCTTACCTCTGCTCAGGGCCAGCTGGTCTTGCAGGCAGTCACCATCCCCACAGGTGGCAGCATACAAGTACCTACAAGTCAAAAGAAGAAACCTTATCCTGCCCTGGCAGAGCACACAAGGACTGTCTGAGCAATACCTACTGCCCCACATTGCAAGAGCTTCAGGCCTTTGTGCCTTTAGCTCTTGTCTGCTATAACCTAGCTTGATCAAAACCACTACCATGCAATTTTTTTTTTCCCCAATCACAGAAAAATTAGTAAAGCTGCAGGCAAATGTAATCCTGGGGATATTTCAGAAGAGACTACTGTATAGTAGGGTACATGGAGCCATACTATTGTCAGCAGCAAAATCATAAGATCCTAAAAGCTCCAACGGCATGTGAACTGTCAACAGATGTGCTTTCACCAAGTGCTGGTATTTTGAAGTCCCTGTTACTTGGGCACTCACAGGTACTGTGATAAGCAAACAGCTCATTTGGGATTGTTATGGCACAGCCATAAAAAACATCTGGACAAGGCCTTGACAACATGCTTTAACTCTTGTTCATCCCTTACCTGGTTAGGCAGTTGGACTAGATGGCCATCATAGGTCCCTTCCAACGGAAATATTCCATTCCATTCTATTATATTCTAGCCTAGCATAGACTTCTTTCTACCACAGGGGTTTTCTGTGATAAACAGTGTGAACTGCTTGGTGAGTTATCTGGCTACCAAATGCTGGGCAGTGTAGGCAAGAGGCATCCAACTTAGATCAACATAAGAAATGTCACAAACATTAAAGTGCCCTCCACCAGCAACAAAATTTTCCTTATTTTTTTCAAACACATTTCAGCTCTTCCAATATCTCCTTGTTTACAATGAAGACTCATTTGGAGTCCTCACTATTAATCTGCTGTGAACCAGCTCACCCAGAACTGCCAAGGGTCAGATGTACAGGTCCTGTTTCATCCTTCTTCAGTCATATTGTGCAGAGCCATCAAGAGTTTCCATGTTCTGCCCTAAAGCACCTTCATGTTATTGCAATTGGTGCCAGGAAAAAAATTAAAACCAGCTGAACCATGGATTTCAAGGTGCAATGTAATCAAGAGTGAGCCACTCAGCTTTACTGAGCTTCAGTCTCTCAGCTTAGCTAAAAATCTGTAAGAAAGCAACACGGCACTGCCTACTTGATAAAGCACCTGAAAACTCCTTTTGTTAGAATACCTAATGCAGTGTACCTTAAGTGGGCTTATGGATGGATTGCAAAGGAATTTAACACCCTTCAGTGCATTTCTATAACTTTACAAAAAGGATGTAGATAAGGAGTCTGCAATACCTAACTAAATAATGTCATTGCAGGCATCAAGAATAACTTCTCATTGTTAAAGAAATATCATGACTCATAGCTAGAGTTGCTTTTCAATGATTTGCTTAAGGGCTAGAGAATACAAAAGATTTATTCATGACACACTTCAAATTCATGTTGCTTTTTTAATTTTATTTTTGGTTGAACACACCAACCTCAGAAAAATATGCTAATCTCTTACTCTGGAACTGATGTGCCCTCAGTCTATGTGTGGCTGACACTGCTGGTAACCCCCATTTCAAAAAATAAACACATTATCAGCACACATAGGAAGAGGCATCTGAAATCTCATCTTTGTCTTTCTATTTGATCTCCCAGTCGGATTGTTTTACTCATATAGAGACTCACTCCTTTTAACGACCTTACAGGAGCTGCTAAAATGCTCTGTCATGTGCTTCTTATGTAAGTAAGGCTGCATTTAATAACTTGGTTCTACCCTGAGTGCAAGTGGAGAAATTCAGCATGAAAAATGATGAGAGAAGACAAAACATATCATGTAGTTCTGGTAGCAAAACATGGTTTTGCTTTCTGGGTTCATTGTACCAGCAAGCCCACCCTTATACTAATTTGCTGTTTCTTTGTCATGAGAAAAAGAATTCTAACTGAAAAGTAAATAATAAATCCAGTACCTCCTTCCTATTTCTTTTATGGAGACTATGTTTGTTCTTTATGACAGGAATGGCTTTTTATAGACCAAATTTATACTTCTGAATTCAAATTCAGAAGGATGAAAAAGAACATAAAAGGAAAGATTATGCAAGAAAACATGAAATTATTTCTTAAAGCCTCAAATATTATATAAGCTTATATTTTAATAGAATGAGGAAATAAAATCAGGTATGACAGGGTGCTCCATGTATAACTTATTGTCACGATTTCAGCAGTGAAGATTCAAGTCAGCAGGTAATAGAGGTTAACAGCCCAAGAGGAAAAGCTTTGGGTCTGCTGGACATCAGGTGACAATGTACTACTGCTACATGGTGAATATCTTACCCAAGTATCTAAAAAGGAGCATAACCTGCAAGATTTGTGAAATAATCCTCTCCTCAGGACTGGAAAGGCCACAGATATATGGGATCTCTGGGAATCGTGCATCTGGAAGGATATCCCTCACAAGGACCCACTGTAGGTGGTGCAGAGGAGGCAAAGAGACATGGCCAGGATTTCAGAAAACATGAAATGGTCTCGTTCAGCCAAGAGCTGGAAAGGTTGTGGGGACATGTGGTGGACCCTTGAGCTGTCTCAAAGGGTACAGCACAAACAAGAAAGGGTCCCTGACGCTGTGCAGGTTTGGAGCATACCCTCTCCCTACAGCTGAAAGAGACAAGGAAAAAACCCCTGTGGCCTGCAGCCTGCTTTTCCTGGAGGGATTTCTTTGCTGGGCATTTATAGTCTGGGATGTGACTGAGAAAGCAGCATGAGAGGGCCCATTGTGCTGTGGCCTGGCAATGCCTCTCCCCAAGGACTGACGGAAGATCTTGGTCTTCTAAGGTGCATCTGTCATGCCTATGCCTACTTCATCCTCCTGGACTATCCGTGCTCTCTTCTTGATTCAAACCTTCCAAATTGAGAGCAACTTAAAAATCCTAAGAGCCTTGAAAGAATGCATTTAGTTTGCTTACTTTTTGATTTTCAAGTGTTATGGACAATGTCTGTACTGTTAGCTCAGGGCATATAAGCCTGCTGCAGTCATGTTCCTGCTTGCCTTAGATAGCAAATTTTCTACTTTTACCCATCATCACAAGTTCATTGGTCCATTTTTTTAAAAGGCAATGAGTCTCATTACCTTTAAAAAACCTGTCTCATGAGGACTTCAAATCTCAAGTTTTACTACTTGAATATTCTTTATCTAAAGTCTCCAGTTACTGTATCCTGCACATTTCATTTAAGTTCTCCCACTGACTTCAATCTGAATGGTACAAACTCAGCAAGTAGGACACTCATGAGTTCAAGTTCATTCTTATTCAGTAGAAGTCCTGCTCTACACTACGCTACATCCTGTGTTTGAGAATTTTGTTGGATATGAAGAAATTTTGTCAGAAATTTTTTCTGACACTTTTTCAGAAACAGCCTCCAGCTACAGAGAAACAAATTGCTTTGTATGTTGACTGTATTTTTGTCTCCCTCATTTAAACTTCAGTTTGTTTCTTTGTCTGCCCTTAGGTTTGAACCTTTTAGAGTAGAGATCATGTTCTCTTGAAAGTGCCTTGCACAGAGCTACTGAAGGTTCACAACAGTGCAAATGCAACAGCAGCAAAAGCTTTAACTAAAGGCAATGAAAGCACTTTTCATCCTGCTTTAAAATAGTCTTAGAAATAGAAAAGAATCAGACATTGACCAAATAATGTGAAAGGGCAAACCATTAATCATATCTTTAAAATGATTGTGGTACTTTAACAAAAACTGGTCTTGAATAAGAAAATTCGAGTATGTACAATTAGAAAGTAATGTCAATCCCCTAAGTAAAGATCCAGGTTGAAAGAAACAGGTATGAAATGAGTCAGAAGGATTCAATTTGTGCAAATAATCAGGACCAGATTATAGCGTCCTAAATTGTAAATAGAAGTACTTAATGAGTTTATTGAATCCCTAAATTATTTCTGAGTTGTTCTGGTGAGTCAGAAAGGTAATGAGCACTGGGCAGGAATGTGGGAGTTGTCTATGTTCATCTGTGTTTGTGAGATTGAGGCTGTTGTGCTGCAGGTAGTCAGACAGTGGATGTGCCTGTTTCCCTGAAGTTTATTTTCTTTCATTTTCTCATAGACAAGGATAAAGTCAGTGGGGGACACTGGGGCAGGAAGTCTTTAAGACAAAAAGCTGGAGCTCTTAAACCCCAAACTTTTGAGGAGCTGTAAGGAAGTTAGTTATAGCTGTACTCCTGCAGGACTCCAGAGAGAAATGAAGGGTTGCTGACACAGGGGGGCCACTAAGAGATATGAAAGAGCCCTCCTGAGCTTCTCCTAGTCAGAATCTTAAATCCCATGCCAATGCAAGCAGATCTTGCTTGTACTGGTTTTGGTGAGACACTGAAGTAGTTTTCCCAGAGAAGTGGTGGATGCCCTGTTCCTGGAAGTGTTCAAGGGCAGGTTGGTTGGGGCTATGAGTAACCTGGTCTAGTGGCAAGTGTCCCTGCCCAGGCAGAGGGCCTGAAGCTAGAGGATGATGAAGGTCCCTTCCAAGGCAAGCCATTCTCTGATTTACTGACTATTATTTCTGAGGCAGTGCTTTGCACCTCTTGTGCCTATGTGCCATCTGCCACCAGCAGAACAATTGTGAGGTAGAGGGGACACATGTGACTGGTTACAGGCACAATCTGCTTTTAAACAAAACTTTTTCCAGTAGGATTTAAGGGCAGAAGCTTTTGGGGACTGCTAATTGTGTAGGTAAAACTCTTCTATGGGCAGGATAAAAAAATAGAGGGCAAAACTCCTCTATCTTCCCCATCATACTCATCAGAGCAGTCAGTGTCCCATGAAAGAACATATTTTTGTATAGCCAGAATCTGTGTTCATGGAGGCTGAATCTATAGTGATATGTTTGTGATTCATTATATAAGTGATAGTGACTAATATTATTTTGTGTGTCATCAAGAGATTAAACACAATCCACTTAATACACACAAGAAACTCCACTATAAAATTGTACTTGTGATTGCTGCTGATGACAAATGTTGGCTTCTAGTGTCAGACAAATATGAAGGCTTCCTTGAGGCCTGTCTGTTTCCTTGAAATACCAAATTAATTAGCATTTTTCCTACAATAAGCAATTCACAAAAGTAAGCCTTAGACCGACACTACTGTCTGTGTTAAATAAATTACTATTTGTCCTTTGTACCTCACCATGTTACAAAAGTAAATCTGCAAGCACCTCTTTTCAGAATTGTAGTCTCAAAACTCTCTTAGTGTGGAAGTACCTAAAATCAAGGAGAAAAGCAGTTAGAAATGCAGGTGCCAAACACAGCAAAACACAGCAGCAGTGTCTGAGTGCCATGTTCATTCTGGTATTGATTGGTGTCAAAGGACTGGAGCCTTCTGGAGATTGTTGTTCTTTGGGATTACACAAGTTTGTTTATTTCTGAAGTAGGAGTGTGTGGTAGAGGAAGATGTTCTCTCGCCCAGCTCCTGCCATCCTCCTTTGAACATGGGGAAAAGTCCCAGGGAGCTTCTGAAAGTTTTTTGAGACTAGAAGACACCATCCTGCTTTTGAACCAACCTTTTGAACCAGCACTGAAGTACGGGGGTTGTACCATCAGTTGTTTGGATCTGGAGAAAACAATGTGATTCACTGAGCAAGCACTCTCCAGACTGGATTTCTTGGGAAAATGTAGAAAACAGCTTTCTCTAGTCTGCTTCCAGCTACTAGGTCCCAAGAAAGGGAAAGGGTTTTTTCCAAATGTGCATTGGGAGACATCTAGGAGTTGGACATCTCAGTCCACAAACTAATGGCCTGGATAAACAGACTGTGTTATATGGGAAATCAGACTAAATCAGACTTCCTTCTTTTCATCAATATTTTTATTCATTATTTCAAATGAATCATTGAATAACTGTACATGAATTTTTTATTCATTTACTCATCGTAAATCATTTAAGCCAAGACATTAAAACTGTTTTTTTTTTTTTTTTGATGGAAACAAATCCAATATATAAATTGATATTTGCATTTCAGAATCCTCATGCAGTCTATTTTTTGCTTGATACTGGTAAATGCCTTTTTTATTTCCCTTCACTCTTTTGGACAGAGCTTTTTTATCCCTCTTTTACCTGGCATACTTAAAACTGATGTTGCACATTCTAGATGTGTTGCTTTTCCCCCCTCTCCATTTCCACTACAGCTTTTTCCTTCAAGCTCATGGTTAAAGGTAACCTCTGGGTAGACATATGCACTGCACATTAATGAATTTCTGTCCTTTAGCAGGGGTACTGTAGGGCCAAGCTCAAGTGTGGCTCTTCATTTTAAAACCCCTGTTTTACATTCTCATTCTGTTCTCTATCACTCCAAGTGTTAGTTGCAAGGAGGCTTTTGTTGGAGCCTGGGCAGCTGCCTCCTGGCAGGAGGAGTTTTGAGCAGCTGACCTGCCTGTGCTCATTGCTTGGTTAAAAAACTCCTCCATTTTCATATGGGTGGAACCACAGGGAAAACAGCTTTGGCTCCAAAAGCATCTTCAAGGAGCTCAGAATTGTTCTTCACTCCAATCAGAAAGCAGAGCAACACAACAACAGAAAAGCTTTCTCAGATGTGAATACTGTACTACTCTGTGCCCAGACACAGCCAGTGTATTGTTCTTGCTCAAATAAAATGCCCTCACAGTGCACTTACTGGATGCAGCTGATGAGACTCCAGAGAGGGGGGTCTTCCACTGGGTCCTGGAGAAGACAGGACTCCCCAACCATCTGCTCTATGAGCCTTGTGCCCTGGGATCCCCTCTGCCAGCTGGTCCTGGGACTGTGACATGGCAGAAGGCCTGCTCAGGAAGAATTTTGGAAACAGAATTTATGATTTCATTTTTTTCTGAGTGTTAAAGCAACACAAATTTCTTTGTTGAAGATGGAGGTGCTGACTGCTGCAGTGCTCGCCATTCTTCCTAAAGTCCTAAGGTCCACACTGCTTTTCCTCTCCGAACCTCCTCCTATGATGGCCAGTGGCAAACAGGAGGAGATGCCTCCTGTGAGGTACCTCAGAAAGCAGTATAATGGTTTTCCTAACATTAGACAAATGTGAAGATATTGCCACCAGTAGGCATCTCAAAATGGTATCCATGAGCCCAGAATAGATAAAAGAGTGTCACCGTAGTGCAATAAAAACACCCCTTCTTGTCCTCTGTCACCCTGTATATTGTGTGCGTGCTTGGTTTCCTTGGAGCCCAGAAATCTGATGTTAAAAAAGACGTCACATAGGCATGTGTATGCTTCTGTTTCAAACCACTTATTCACATCAGAAAGAAAAGGTGCTTTGGAAAGATTTACTCCCATTGAAAGAAAAGATTTTTATTGGGGGCAGGAGGGAGAATTGTGTTTGGCAGTCTGCAGCCTTTGATTGCTGTAATGGTAGTGACGGCAGTAATCTATTTTTTTGCCTTGCTGGTAAATGGAAGCATCCAACAAAGATAAAAGGTTACCAGCTGGGATAACTATCCTCTAATTAGTACTGCAGATTTTGGAGGGAATTTAAAAATAAAGTAATGCAGCCTCTTAAATTTGTTATAAATAAGACTAAATAGGCACAAGAGAAGTATGCAACAAATGAACCGCAGCACCTAATCTGAGAGGGCTGCTCAGCCATTTGGAGCAAAATACCACTTCATTGCAAAGGGAAGAGAAGAAGCGAGAACCACTGTTTCCAAAAATCACTTCAGTCTTGAGTTCCTTACTCAGGGGCTCCTGAACTAGATGGTCAGGGTATGTGGCTGGTGTAGTCATAAAGTGCAGAAGTACTAAAGCTAATTTAACTTAGATAACTCAAGAACTGGTCAAAGATTAGGAATAGGAGGATAGACAACCAACAGTCTTGGTTGATTCTCCCAAATAATTTTGTCAAAAAAACTTTTAAACTTAGAAACCACCAATTATGAAATATGATGAAGAACGAAAATTCCGGTGGGGGAGTTCCACTACTCTGGAGAGATGATCGCCAAAAACAAAGCAGCTAAACTTACCTGTGGACTGAAATTCTGGCAGCTCAGTAGCTGTGCAGCAGCAGATCAAATGCCTCTGACTTGGGGGAGCAAAGTCCAAGAATGGATCAGTAACAGCTTAATGTTCTGACTTCAGTGTCTGTGAGACCCACCCCAGCTATTGGTGCTAATAAATCCCACCAACAGCTCAGCCCATGCCTCCCTTGAGCTGTTGGCAATGTTCTGTCAGTGAATGCCTACGTCTTTCCCAGTGCAACCAACTGGTGACAAAAGCTGAAAGCCCAAGGGTAACTGCTTCCAGAGAGGAGACACAGGATAACAGGGATAGTTTTTGCACTGTCATCAAGCAGCTTGCTTAAACATCTGGGAAACCTGACAGATGCATTTCTGAACTCAGCTGGACTAGCAGAGATGCAGTGTAGACAAGGAGGATGGCATTCTGGAAGAGTGCGCACTAATTTATTTCTTCATCTCTTCCTTTACCACCACATTTTTCTGAAGTGATGTGCTTGCAGATGAGGGCATGTTGGCCCATTTGTTGTCAGCAAAAACATCTGGAAGACTAGATTAAAATCACTGCTGGGCAGTGTTTGGAGCATAGCTGCAGCCCAAAAAGCTTGTGACTGCCCTCCTATTGCATCAACTCAAAGCCAGTGGGGGCCATGCAGGAACTGATCAGGGTGACTCACGGGGAGGCCATGAAGAAGCTGCAGCCCTGGGCTGGTTTCTCCTTGCATGCTGATAAGGCTACGGTGGACAAGACCTGCAGCTGCTGGAAATTTATCATTCTTCACACATATTTGGGGAGCAAGGATAAGTCTGGTTTGCACTGCAAAAAACCCTTGAGGCTGCTTATCATCAGACCATGCCACTGAGTGCTAATCAGAGCATCTTCTTTTAAATGTCTTAGTCTGCTATTTGTAGGATATAAGTAGGGTGAAAAAAATTCACTTTCGGTCAGACAGGAAAAACACCTCTAAAAAAACAAAGTAGTAAAGAGGGGCATTCTTGGCCCCAGGTTTAGGCTGGCAATCCTCAAAGCTTTTTCCACTGTGAGCCCCTAAGTAAGTGGGGACATGGGTTTTAAATATACTAGGCCTTAGAGGACAGGGTGGGTCTTGAAAAATGTTCTATTCATGGGTCTTAAAAGCTGTTTACCAAGCAAAATACCACCCACACTTCAAAGTCCTTGCCCATCATGTCCTTGAATAATCCAGGTGGCCTCACAACTCCAACAACTCCATCTCTCTGATTTCTCACTATTCAGAAAGTGATAAATACTGGTGCAGATGTGACATAAGGACAAAGAAGCAACCAGCAGTTCTTATGAAGCCAATATCCACCCCACCCTCGTGATATGCTTTTAAAATAAAAACAAATGTAATTCTCAGAAATCCCGGGATATCCAAATGCACCAAGGCCCAGGGGGGATGCCAAGATAGACAAAATGTGATGGCAAAGCCTCTGAGTAATCTCTGTGCCGAGGGTTAGACCAGCTAACCTCCTTAGGAGACCCAGTTTGGGTTTCTTTTTTTGCAAGTAGTGTTACAGAAAGTTGAGCACATGTAAAAACTCTTAGAGTAATTCTTTTTTACAGGTGACTGATACCTATAAAACAATCCAGGAATTTACTAGCATTTAGACCACACAGCATTAACAACAGGCTGATGTGATTTATGCCCACTGTGCTATTTACTGAGGAGACACTGGCTTTTTGTTACACTTGTGGAACAATCAGCATGAATACAATCCCTGTGGAGAACATATTACTGCCCCAGGATGAATGGTCGGGTTCAAATTGTCTTTGTCTGAAACTGGCCTTGATACCCAGGAAATCAAGGTCCTTGCCTACTCCTGTGGCAGAAACAGTGCAGCCCACCTTGTGCTGATAAGCAGTGTCAGTTGCTATGTCAGAAGTGCTAATGCAGTGCGTTTGCTTTTTTGCTGTGCCTCAGCCCCTCCAAAGGCTGTCCCCACTGCTGGGCCTGCAAGAGGGCTTTGTGCATTTATGGGAAAAGAGTGCCACGAGCAGATGCTCCTGCAGGGTCCCAGACCTTCACACAACTGCCTGACAGGAAGGAGCTGCTGATGAGCTGCGGGTCGACTTCTTCCCACAAGTAACAAGTGATAGGATGAGAAGAAATAGCTTCCAGTTGTGCCAGGGAAGATTTGGATTAGATATTAGGAAAAATTCCTCCATAGAAAGGGTGGTTAAGCACTGGGATAGGCTGCCCAGGGAAGTAAGTAGTTGAGGCTCAAGTCCCTGAAGGTATTTAAATGACATGCAGATGTGTCACTTAGAGACATGGTTTATTGGTGGACTTGGCAGTGCTGGGTTTATGGTTTATGATCTTATGATCTTTTTCAACCTAAAAAGTTCTCTGATTCTATGCACATTTTCCTGGAGTGGGAGGAACTACTCTCACATTAAGTTCACAGTGCAAATCTTTAATGGATCTTGCTGATGCTGAGGAGACACTTGCTGCTTCATCATTTTGAACACCCCAGGCAGCATTTTGATTTTTCAATTCTGACACCAGACAAGTCAAAAAAGCCAACACGGTATCTATGACCCAAACCAGGACAGCCTGGCTGTCACTGTGATTAAATGCAGTGAAGAATCTTATCCTATTTTTGGAAAACACTTTTCAGTCTAAAAACATGAGATAGCCAAGACTTTGTTTCTGATACATTTTAAATAAGAAATCAATCCTAATAAATAGTTTTTGTGACTTCCTTCTTCAAAATAACATTCAGAAAGAGAGAAAGTCTGTGCACAATTCATATTTGGACTCACAGAAATAAAATCATCTTGACAGGCAAATCACTACTAAAGGTGTCTCTAGCAACCAGGACCTTCAGGGACTAAGCAAGGTAAAAGGTCCCCTTCAAAAGATCTCCTACAAAAACTCTCTCTACGAAAGATCTCCTGCCAAGATCTTTTGTACAGCAAGTTTTGAAAGTTTAGCCCAATATTAAGAGGCAATACTCCATGTAGAGTGTTTTTAATATCATATCTGTAAATATAATGTAGAAGAAAACACATGCTGGGGGAAAAAAATCCAAGTCATATTTGTGGGTTTATGAGATTTCTGCAGTTTGTCAGGAAACTCCTGGTACTGTGTTTTCCACAGTGCAATGCAGCATTGCTGGGAGGGTGGACAGTAGCATCTCTGCAAAAATGGACATGTCACTGCATGTGCAAACCAACCCCCTCTGTTGCAGTAACACAGTCCCATGCCCAGTTTCTCTTCTGTCTTTGCTCTGCTGCCATCTTTCTAAATGTTACCCTTATGCTAAACTATATATGTAAGTATAATTTCAACAGCAAATTGCTACATTTATTTAGGCAAATTATGGAAACAATAGTTTGACTGACATGTAGGGTGATTTGGAACATGATGTTTACAAGTTAAGGGCAGTCACTGAAAAAGCGAAGTGCTTATCCTTAAATAAAAGGATTTTTTATTCTGTTTAGACCTGGGTTTCTTATACAATTAGCCATTCTAGAACAGTAAAAATGGATTCTGTCCCTTATTACTGCCTGTATTAAATATATTACTAAAATATTTATTGTGTCTCAGTTACAGTGCCATCATTAAGGTTGTCCATATAAAATCATCACCTGCAAAAATTTAAAAAGTCTGTGTAAAAGGATGACCACCATTACCACAGCTTAACTGAAGTGTTAACTTGGTGCCCAAGGTAGAAAATTAAATCTCACTGCTCTATATTTAGAAAAACAGAATTATAGCCACTTCAATCTTGGCTTCTTCTCAACTTTTGCTATTAATTGGAACAAAATTAAAAACTGACGCTTTGAACAAGATTTCAAGGAAATATATTTTTCAACCTCCTATGGTGTTCCAGCCAGTTATCCACAATATTTTTGCCTAGGCATCTACTCTCATAACTGCAAACTAAGAAAATAATTTCTTAGTTTACACAACTTCATTTACAAAATCATGAAATTTACATATGTCTCTGTACTGTCAAGTATTGTATATTCTTCTTCATTATACCCTCATATCTTTCCTGCTTTGTCCTTCATCATATACACTTGTGTCTCACGAGCTAGATATTTAATTCTCCTCATGTAATTTGTTTCTCATTCACAGTAAATATGGACTTTCTTGTCCATTCAGAATCAATTCTCACCTGATTGATAGGAGATTAACCATTGTTAAATGTTTGTTTCACCATTGTAAGAAACATCTGTGAACTGATTTCTTACTACAATTGATTAAATTGACATAATTATTTTAAATGATGCTTAGATGATTCTCCTTTCCAGGATTTTCAGTATAAACATTAACGATTGTTTACCAGTCTTAGGTAGAGGTTAAGCAGAGAGCAAAAAGTTTTATTTCTTGCTAAGGTTCCCTGAGAAAGAAGAGGAATAAAGAAGGCTAAAGAAGGCCAGAAGATTTTTAAATGGTGTGTTATTTGTATGACACGGGAAGGAGTTGTAAGACTATGAGCAACAGTGCCCACCAAAATAATTTGTTCTTGAGCACATGGGCAAGTACAGATGTGGATATTTGCATGTACATGGATGCTGATGCCCAAATCTCCCTCACACAGCCTGCTGCAACACAGCTTCTGCATCACAAACAAGTGGGAAACACACCATGACTGCCAGTTTGGTGCATGTATTTTTGGCATATTGACCTTCTGTGCTTTGCTTCATTTTGTTGCCATTTCTGAGGAGGACATGGTGTTGTGGGGCAACTCACGCAGACATAACAGTGTGCAGTGGCACATTTTACACAGTAAAGCTGAAGGGTTCATCCCGTTGTTACACAGAAAGGAAAGATGTTGTGCATTGCTGGAATGCAGCCAGCTCTCAAGTCAAGATTAGCATCCTGGAAACAGCAAACATTGGCAGCTGCATGCTCCTGAGTCCAGTAGCTCTGTGCAAGGCTGGCAGTGTGCTCTCAGGCTCTGCTGACACCCCTGAACAAGGCAGACTGGGGCCCATCTGCAAGAGGACATGAGTGCAATGTGTGCGTCCCCTGTTCCTGAAGGGGATCAGCCACCAGGTCTGTGATAGGGGTCAATTCTGTGATGGAAACATTTGCCCTGATTCTTCTTGTGCAGGAGGGATGTAGACTTGGTTTGTGCATAGGTATCCCTCTGTTTCCCAAGTCTGGGAGGCCACAGGCTAACCAAATTGTGGAAATGCCAGAAGTGAAAAGCTCTGTTTTGTGAGGTATTAGATTGACATCCCCAGTATGATAGAGAGCCATAAGAGCTACCTAGTAGGTTGTCTGTTGTAAAAGTGAATCCTAAGTTTGGGAAATTGCATAAAACAAAGATTTCAAGTAGTGGTTTTATTCAGAGCAAGAAAAAATATCTGCAGATAAGTGATCCTTGTCAAATTAAATGAGCCTGAGGAGAAACCTATGTATTACACTCTCTCCTGTGTAAAATAATCAGCCTGTCTTATCAAATGCACTCCACTGTTCAGTTTTGTCAGCCCAAACTGGAGGCAGGGTTTCTGAACATTTTATGTTCAGACTTACAGACTCTGTCTGCTGAACACTGTTTGTATAAGTGCAGGTTTGTTGACACCACCAAGCTGTGTGGTGCAGTTGCCACATTGGAGGTAAGGAATACCATACAGAGGGACCTTTACAGGCTTGGGAGGTGGGTCTGTGGAACTTCATGAAGTTCCACTGGGCCAAGTGCAAGGTCCTGCACTGGCAATCCCAAGCACAAACACAGGCTGGGGAATCCAGACCAAGAGCAGCCCTGAAGAGAGAGAGCTGGGAGTTGTGGTTGATGAGAAGTTCAATGTCTTGGCATTGTGAGCTCGTTCTTCTTGTTGTTCTTGTTTTTGTTCTTGTTCTTGTTCTTCTTCTCCTTCTTCTTCCTCTTCTTCTTCTCCTTCTCCTTCTTCTTCCTCCTTCCCCATCTGCATCCAGCACTGTCGTCTCCAACACAGGAAAGACATGGACCAGTTGCAATGAGTGAAGAGAAGGGTCATGAAGACTATCAGGGATCTGGAGCGCCTCACCTATGCAGACAGGCTGAGGGAGTTGGAGGTTGTTCAGCCTGGAGAAGAGAAGGCTCCGTGAAGACTTTAAGGCAGCCTTTCAATAAGTAAAGGGGGCCTGAATGAAGGCTGTAGATGGACTTTTTACAAAGGCATGTGACAGAACAAGAGGGAATGGCTTTCAAGTGAATGAGAATAAGTTTAAATTAGATATTAAGAAGAAATTATTTACTGGGAGGGTGCTGAGGCTCTGGAACTGATTGCCTAGAGAAATTGTGCATGCTCCATCCCTGGAAGTGTTCAAGGCCAGGCCGGATGGGGTTTTGGGCAACCTGGTCTAGTGAATGGTGTCCCTGTCCATGGCAAGCGGGTTGGAACTAGGTGATCTTTAAGGTGCCTTCCAAACCATGCCATTCACTGATTTTAGGATTCCCCAAACTTACACAAAGGTTATATAATTCATGGAGTTGGTGAACAATCAGGCAGGACATCAACGGCATATCAACAAAGAGAAAGACTCTCCTGCATTCTATCTTTTAAGATAAGAATCATTGCTATGACAAGAAGGACACCAAAAACCCCCAGTAATAGCTGTGAGGAAAAAAATAAAGGACAAAAAATGATAAGAAACCCACCTTGATTTGGATTGCTTTGAAAGTAGTTTGCTTGCCTTTTAATCAGCAACGGCCAGGTCTGAAGTCAGAGCTGGATGTACAGCCATGTGAGGGATGAACAGGGCCATTTTCTGACCCCCAGGCACTTCTTTTCCACAGGAACCTAAGGATAAGCAGGGAAAATGTGTGAGACTGATGGCCATAAGAAGCTCCCATCAAAACCTTTGGGACTGATTCAGCCTGGGCCAGCAAACATCAGGGGAAGGAGGAGAAGCTGCGTCTTAAAAACCAGAACGATTCATATGAAAGTCTACACAGGAGATTTACATGAGGTTTCTTAGAACCAGGGTACACATTATCTTTCACTCAAAAACTCTGAATGCAATGAAAATTATCCTGTTTTCTTGACTCATCTGCACTTTCCTCTGCAGCAGAGTGAAGCTTCCAGTGAGAAGAAGCAAAACCCAATTTATAAAATGACAACCATTTTAAAGCACTATTGCCTTTAGAAAAGGCTTTCACCTATTAAGCTTTATGCCTTACAAAGCCTAACGTTTGTACTGAAAGAGTCATTGCATCCATAGAAATGCATCACATGGTAATACTTGTTATAAATCTCAGGTCAAAAACAGAAGAAAATAAGTAGACAGACAGCATCTTTCTAGACTATTTTTGAACATAATTTAGATGCTGTAAGTAGTCTATTTTCAAAAATGCATTTTACTGGAAAACCCACTAGTATATAATTCTATTACTCAAACAGCAGAACAAAAGTTATAAATATTCATCAGCATGGCAAAAAGACAAAATTTATAACCAGTTTCAGCCTATGTAACTGTTCCACTAATTTATAGAATTAGACTCTTACGTTTTCGAAACAGATTTCAGAAACACCACAAGAGAACTTGTGCATTCATCCATGTAGGAAAGAGAAAGGCAAATCATCTTTATGTATGTGACAGCACTGTTTTCTGGATGGCTGGTGCCTGTTGTGCTTAGAAATGGTTGCCTATGCCAATTCAGAGCTACTCTGGAGCCTTGCATGCATGCATAGTTCCATTAATATGTCTAGATTGCTCTAAATTTTGGTTACAGTCCACTGATAAAACTAAATTGCTCTTTTGCAAAATAGCAAGATATTTTTTGAGCAGGCAGCAGCATAGACAACTCTGACTCAGTCTCATTGGAAAATATCGAGTCATTTATGTCTACTTTGCTTCGAATCTGATTGAAGTTGATAGCAAAACCCCTTGACCCTGATTACAGTGGAAACACAGATGGAGAGGTTTCAGCCTGTGTCTCCAGTCCAGTCTGGTCAGCATGAAGGGGATGGGGTGAGTAGCAGCTAGTTATCATCACAGGAGCCACACCGTCCATCTCTGCCTCCCCAAGTGCTCTGTTTGCTACCAGCTAGGTGTGGACAGGTGGCTTTACAAAGCTTTGGATGTGTTCTTTTCCTCCCCACAAAATATTGTCCAAATCTCACAGGCACTTAAAAGAAGATACAGACAAAAGAGAATTGTCGCTGATTCACATGGTAGGAAAATCCACATAATGTAAATTTAAAAACTAGATATTCTGCTATTAAAAGACTATAATTTAAAACATTATTAAATTCATTGATGTGACTTTTTCAGTGGAAAATTGCAGTCTGGTTTATATCAGATTAGAAATTTAATACATCTGCTGTTAAGTATCTAGAAAGCATTGCGTAACTTTCATCCATGAAGAACAGAGCCAGAGTAAAAGCACTAGAAGATGAAGGGAAACCTGCAACAGGGGTGTTGCATGGCAACTGAAAGCTTGGCTCTGCCAGTCAGTGGCTGTTCTTTGTACTTTAAACTCTATGGTAGGGAAATTAGTCATTAAAGTGAATCTCAGATGGATGACTCTTAATTTCTGAAATACAGCTGAAGCTCTGCTGTACACAAAAGCTTGCTTATGAAAACATCTCGTTTTGAACACAAGTGTGCTTCATGAAGAGCTGGAGATTAAAAAAAAAAAAGGAAAAAAAGAAAAAGCCTGGTGCACCTTAATCAGAGACAGCCCATTGCTCTTTTTCCCTAACCTCTAATGATTGAACATGCATCCTGGTTTAGACCTCACACAACATTCAATCTGTCCTTAATTTTAGAGAAACAATACTTTCTCTGTTTGGAAAACAACATACACCAAATAAAACTGCTTGACCCTGAAATTATATTTTTTTCCCACCCCCTACCCCCCAACTTGTTTCAGTAATCAGCAAATGCTGTAGAAGACAAAGGATTAGTTACATATGTATTTGCTCAGTTTTTCCATAAAAGTTACACAGACTGAGCAAGAATTGCTTGTAAACATCTTGTCCAGTGTGTGATCTGTTTTACAAAAGGCATAGAGAAGCAAGAGAGAACGGTCTTTAAAATGACTGGCTACTTCTTTTTCTACTAACAACCAAAATCTGGGAGCCACTTTTATTTTCTGTGTACTGCCCTGGTTGAGGGCCATGGATGCATGAGGGCTGGGACCTGCTAGGCTGGGAAGGTCCTCCTGAGCCAGGTCTGTGGCTGGATGTACTTCTCCTGCACAGGGGGAATTTTGTCAAATCCCCACTGGGAGGAAATAATGCAAAGGTGGCTGGACCTTAGTTCCTCCTCTAGGATCTGAAAATGTTCCTCATATAACAGTGAAGACTACTAAAAGGAAGACTAAGGCTTAGTCATTACTGTGCAGAAGACAACATCAGTTGAGTTGTACCTCAGGCTTTGATCATGGGTTTCATGGTGTTTACTGATTGATTTTTATGCTGAACTTCCTGAGTCTTGCAATTTGTGAAAATTATATTTTTGTTAACAACATATATCCAGAGGCAAACCTGTGTACCCGGAGAATAGAGGAGGAGGTGGTGAACAGCAAGTGTCACAGACACTGCACAGATGCTGTTGCAGATATGTGGTCCTCTATGTTTTATTTCCAAAAGATTTATTTTACTGAATTTCCAAAACTGAAGTAGCTGAAGATGAAGCAGCATGCTCAGAGAGAGGCTGAGGGAGATGGTGTGGAGTGTTTTACTGAGGGAAGGCAGGAACGTGGTGGCAGAGAACTCAGAAGAGACTGGGAGGTTAAGGTGTGAATATAGTGAAACAGATGAAGAAAGATATGTAAAAGGTTTAAATTTGATCTGCTGATTAAGCCGTTTGTAAGTTGAAATGTTTATAAATGTTCACACTGTATCATCTTAAACTTCAAATGTGTTAGACCTATGGCTGCCTTTTCAGTTTATTTCCTAACACCTCCTAAAATGTCACATTTCTCAGAGAAATAACTCTTCTCTCAGAAATCTCCCATTTGAAACATTTACTTGTGCTGTGGAAAGAAAGAGCATGGGCCCCTGTCAGGGTTTCACTGATATTCTTGCTGCTAGAACGCCATGTACAAAATGCTGCAAGGCAAATGCTTGCAAGAAGGGTGAGTTAGAAGTGTGCTGCATCTCCCTCAGATTCAGAAAGCTGAGGAATTAACGCCAGCACTGCTGGGGCTACTCTGGTATCTGTGGCTGGGGCCGTGGGGCTTGAGCACTGAAATCACTGAGCTACCTTTGAAACCCCATCCTTAGGATGCTCAGATATGAGTGTAGGACACCAGCTTGGTATGGATCTTGGCTGCCTTTTTGAAATGAAATGACCTGCATTCATTAGGTACATTGAAATCAGTGTAAGCAGGTTTTGTTTTGTGGCACCTTACAATGAAGTTGTATTCTTGATGAGTTTTTGCCACTAAAAGTTGTTCCAAAATAAAGCAGTCTCTGTTTTATAAATAAATTCACATGTTTAATTCTAAATGCAGTTTCACTAAACTCAGAGGCCATGTTTTCCAGGTAAAGGGATGCATATTTTACAAAATGTGCTAATACCTGTAGCAATTTTCTCATATTAAGACAAAACTAATTAACAATAGTGCTGGTTTAAATTATTTTAGATTTAATTTTCAATTAAAAAATAATTCTATTACAAATCTGAAATAGCTTTAGTTTGATTTTAATCACAAATCTGATTTTAAAGAAATGGTTCCAGTTGGTCATTTGTCAAACCCTGAGTGGAAATCTTTCATGTGATTTTTAATTTTTTTTAAAATTTATTCTCATGGATTTTAAAGGCATGTATCACCCTGAGCAGAACTTCCTATGGATTTGTATCCTGTTTTGTTTAAGCTATCCCTCTGCAATATTCCAGCTGTCCCTCATGTCTCCTACAGTGCTTCTGCTTGGTAAGCACATGCAAACACTCTCACCAGCCAGGTGTGGTGTTCCTGTGGCTTGGGTTTCCAGCTGCTGCCAGGTGATAAATAATGTGTGAGTTTGGTCTGCTTTTCTGCCAGTGGGAGCACTAAGTTAGGTTCCTTTGTTGCTGGCCTTGAGGATTCTCAGAACCTGTAGGAACTTGGGTGTCCTCAGCTGCTACACATTCGGTTGAAAAGCCAGATTGGTTCAAGAAGTGTTAGGGAAAACTGGCAGACATACAATGTGACTGTCTAAAACTCACTTTCTGAAAAAAGGAAGCTGACAGGGAGTATTAACTGTAGTAGACAAGAGGAGGGAAAAGGGTCACACATTATAGCTTGTGCTGTCATTGAATTTACCTAGAAAGAGGAGGGGATTGGGTGATAGGTGGAAAATTGAAGTACTGCAATAAAATGGAAGGACTGAAGGGATTAGGGGCAGCAGAAAGGATTCAGTGTTGGTGGTAACAAATTGTAAAAGGGAAAGAAAAAAGTCCTGCACCTTGAGAGGAGTATGCTGGAGAGGCTTGGTCAATCTTCCTTTCCCTCTGGGTCTTCCTCTCGTTGAAATTCAAAGAAACCTTCAAGGTCTCTGTGAACACAGAGGCAAGTTGTGGATGTGATATAGGCAGAGAAACAGAGTGGTTGTCATCCTCTGGGCAAGGCTGCTTTGGTGGATGCTTATGAGCTTCCCAGTCATAACTTTTGGTTTACCCTTTCCCTTCTCTCTCTCCAAAATAAACAACCCACTCTTGTTTGCTCCTTCCTCACCATCCCTGGGTTTGGTGATTTTAGTAATTCTGGTCTTTATCAGTAACTTTCGTAAGTCTGGGAATCTTCTCTATTCCCACCATCCTCTGACGTTCATCCATCCAAGAAGAATTCACAATACATCCCTTTCCCCCTGTGTGATATCTGTCAGTACCTTGGGTTGTTTCGTTAGTTTAGCCCCAAGTTGGAGTTGTCCAGTGATTTTTTTTCCTTCCATTGCTCTCAGCAGCTGGCAGTTTCTCATTTTGCTGTCATATTTTCATAGTGCTGGAGCCTGTGGTGTACAGGAGTGGGATCTAAATGCTGCAATCTGGAAGGGGGACGATGGAGAAGATAGAACCCACCTTCTCTGACAGCAGGCGAGACCCGTGGCAGGGAAGAACGATGCATCTGACCCCATCTTATCAGAAGGCTGATTTATTGATTTACTATATTATATTATGTTAAAGAATATTGTACTATACTAAAGAATACAGAAAGGATACGTAATGAATGGTAAAAAGATAATAATGAAAACTCGTGACTCTTTTCATAGTCCCAACACAGCTTGGCCCTAATTGGCCAATGAGCCAAAACAACTCACACTGGAGACCAATCAAACAATCACCTGTGGGTAAACAATCTCCAAACACATTCCACGTGAGCACAACACAGGAGAAGCAAATGAGATAAGAATTGTTTTCCTTTTCTCTCAGGTGCCTTTCAGCTTCCCAGGAGAAAAACCCTGAGCGAAAGAATTTTTTCAGAGAATGTGAATGCCAAAAACAGGAAAGAGTAAGGAGCTGCAGAGAGGAAATGTTGACTGGAGACAGAGGAAAAAATCTTCCAAAAAGGAGGGTTGAGCATGGAAACAGACTGCACAGAGCAGTGGTGGATCCTCTCTCCATGGAGGTATTAAATACTTGAAAGAGACAAGGTCCTAGGGAACCTGATTTAACTTTTAAGTGTCTTTTGCTGCCCTTTTGAGCTGGTCACCTGGCCAGGCTAGTCAGGAGGTCAAAGTTGCAAATCCTCCCTGAGACTTGCAATGAGCAGATTTGCCTGTCTTCTGTAACTAAGATTTGAAAGCAGTTTTACCTCGGGCAGTATGATAGCAGTCAGTTGTCATGTAGACAAGTGCGCTGTCTGAAAGAGGTATCCATGTAAACAAAGAAACACTGGCTTTTTACAGACCCTTTACTGTGACTTTTCATAGCTCCAGTTCTCTATCAGAGCACCAAAACCCAATCACTCTTGATGTACAAGATAGTTTTCTTCAGGCACATGGAGAATAAATATCAAATCTCCCAATGTCCAAAGCATCAAACAGAACCCATCGCCTGAACCCCGAGGGGCTCCACAGCTTGTCACAAATGCCAAGAAGACCAGGCAGGTGAAGGCTTGGGATTCAGCTGAGCAGTGAACTGGGTGAGAAACAGGCTCAGCAGTGAATGAGAGAGTTGTTTAGGGAATGAATCACTTAGGGAGAAAGTTGTGCAATTAAACTGATAAAGTTGGCAGCAAAACAAAAAGCAGAAAGAGAGAATGAATGCAACAATCAATCAATAAAGCAGTGAATCAATTGTCTAGTTAATAAGATGGTTAATTATGCTGAACAGAGCAGGAAAGGCAGTGTAGTTGGTCAGTTTGGCTCCAACAAATCTCAGCAGTATGCTTCAGTCACAGCATCATTTACTTTTGTTGATTTTTGTTAACAAAGGCAAGGTTTCACATCTAAATTAGTATTGTCCTATTTTAAAGATAGCAGCTGTTTCTAGGCTGTTATGATTTATTTCTTTATATTGTTTCAAGAAGGCAAGAATTAGGTTATGATCTGGCAGAACTAGTACTCTACTCTGTAAAAGCAATACTTGCCTATCAGTGTATTCCCATTTCTATTATTTCAGTATTTTACACTATTTTTTATTATTTAATTTCTATTTTATATTACTGTGCTGTTTATTGATCTTTCTACTATCAACACAAATATTCTAAGTGCTTTCTAAACTAGAATTTGCAAACCTTTACTCAAAATAATTTCTATTCTGAAAGTATCCACTTTTAGAACGCTTTGTTATGCTGTTGAAAGAGCCCTCTCCATTTTCTCACCATTATACAACACAGAAACTTGGATAAAGAACTGACAATTCAGTGTCCTTGCATCCTAAAGTGACGCAACACAGTGTAATGCAGGAGGCAAAGAACTACATGAAATAGTCACCTTGTTGAGGAGGATAGAGGTGAAGGATCTTGAGACATTGTCTGAGGCTTGGACCCACCATGTGGATAAGATCTTACTCTAGGATCTGTCTATGTTATTTGTCAGGACTTTTGTGGAACTGTTGTGATCAGCTTTCACATAGCGTATCTGCAAAGCTGGGCAGTTCTGGACACAGCCCAACAACTGTCTCCATGCTTTGGGTGTGAGTGTGACTTGGCCTTCAGTGCTGGAACTGGACACCAGTAAGCCTTGAATGTGCCTAAACCCCATGAGAACTTGGGGTTTTTTCCTTCTGAACTTCCCAAGGCCTCGTAAGCTTGCCTCTGTGCCTGTATCTGCCCAGCAATACCTGTCTCACTCCTGAACCTGAAAGAGATCCATAATTCAGCTTTCCTTGTCAATCCACAGAAGTCTCCTGGTCCCACCCAATTGCTCTCTCAGGAATCCAGCTCTGCAGAAACTGCAGTTCAGGTGGCTGGTCTCTGTTCAGATCAGCAGCCATGGTGTGATGCCCATCTGCATCCAAGAAGACTTCAGTGGAAATTAGGAATAATCCTGCCAGCAAACTTCTGTGGAAGGATCATCCAGAGTCTGATGTGTTGCAAAACAAGTATAGTATTCTACTTGCATTTATGACTTTTAATATTCAGTCAGAAATAGTAGTTTCTGGAGCTGATTTTTGATATGGTTTTGAAGATAGTCCTTACTATTAAAGATGGAGGGGTTGAAGATGGAAAGACAATTGTGTGAAGCACCTCTATTGAAGATAGCACTGTTCTTCTGTATGTGAACTCAATCTGCGTTGCAGGGATTGGTTGTTTTCACTGACATGGATCAGTGAAAACATTAGGGACATTAGGTGACAAAGGTTTTTGTTCTGAGAAGACCTTTATTTACTGGTGTTTCTGACATCACATTGGAGGGGTTTACATTTACTGCACTGGCTGGATATTGCTCCATCCAGAAAATTTAAGGCCACCTGTCCTTTACCATGCTAATATTGCAGACACAGAATAATTTTGTAAAAAGGTTTCAGCTGTCTCCTGGTCTATTTATGGGGTAAATATGGCCATCTCTGACTAGAACTTCAAGCACATGTTAACAGTTAGTAATCTGTTCATTATGTCTTGTTGTCCACCTGCTGTGGACTGCAATAATTTTAGGCAGCTCATCTTGTAGTGTCTAGAGACTTCTCTTTGCCTTTTTACATTACCTGGTATCATTTTGATGGAAACACCTTACATGGGAGCAGTAACTTCTGTGAGGAAGTTGGGACAAAATGTTCTACAGACACCCAGATAATGGTCTCTGCTCCTCTAATTCTTGTTAACTTCATTCACTCCTGTGCAAGAAGCCTCTTTGCTGAAATGACAAACACCTTGACATTACTGAGTAGGTATTAAGACCTCCATTAAAGTTCTGGTGACTGTACTTGAATCCTTGGAGTGCTGTATGTGACAGGTTGGAGCCTGCCTGCAGCACGCTGTCAGATGCTCACACCTGTGGAACACACTGTAATTGTTTTGTGTCTCCCTCCGGGAGCTCATCTACCTAAAGGCAAAAGTGCTTTTATTCCTAGTAGACACAACAACCATTTTTCTAGCTCAGGAAGTCAGTGTTTGGGGCTATGTGCTTTTGTTGTCATTAGTTCCTCCTAGTCATATTTTGAGGACTGAAAGGCTTGTAAGGCTTGCAAATACAGCCAGTAAACCTGATTTGTAATGCTGAGGGGAAACACTGTGAAGAGGAGCTTGAAGAAAACAGCAAATATGCTCCGTGAAGCAGCCAAAGCATTATAGACTTTATCTGGGCTATGTACAATAACCTCTTCAGTCACTGTCACTTTCCAGAAGCATGTAACAAGATGCAGAAATATAAAATAGTGCAGAGGCACTCTAGGAGCTTAATCAGAACATGGCTTATTACAGTGGAGTGCCAGTCTATAAAGAACTACTTGGTAATATCAGCTTCCTGTTAATCCCATAACAATCAGATAATGGTGAAATGTTGATTTATTCACTGATTTACTCTTAGCTAGATTGAAATAATGGAGTAAAATGAGCCCATTTAGACTGGTCCTTAAATTGAATGCTCCTAATTGCATTTGAAAGAATAGACCATAATGCATTTGAGTATCACAATGACCCTGCTAATCTATGCAATTAGTTAACTATTTTGGAAAGCAGACTACCTTACATGTAGATTTGTCTTAAAAATTAGAATATATTTCTCATGTACTTTGTGTATGATTCTGTACTGAATTGATTGTCCATGTAAAATCCTCAGTTTTACTCCAATACTAGTCTCTTTCTGTGTAAGTTTGCAATGGAACAGCTCAATTACTGCATTATATTTCCATTTAATTATTCAACTAGAATTCTGAAATTTGCACATATTCATTCTGGGTCACAGAGTTCAGCATGGGAGGGAATTCCAGATTACACATTCCATTAGATATTATCAAAAGGCCATCTGTCTTTCTTAGTGAGTTTCAGTCACTCAAGAGCCTGAGGATATTTAAGCAGGAAAGGAGAAGTAAAAGAGAAAAACTCTTGCAGTAAATATCTGACTAAGGCACTTGCAAATTTCTAATGTTTCTAGAGGGGTAGGGGCTGACTGCAATTTTACAAGAATCTCCTGCTCCACTTAATGTTTCTCATCCTCGTATTTTTGGAGAATCACTTTTCAATTTATGTCTCAGTGAAGACTTGGTGGTCTCCTGTCTGTTGAAGCTGCTGGCTGTACTCCTGGCTACTGAAATAAAACAAATGGAGGAGACAGGCTGGTGCTAGGCATTTGAGCACTGCTTCCAGTCAGGATCCTCTCCTTGCTTTTGTTCAAAGATGGCCATATTGCCAAGCAGGCACCATTTAAAATGAGGTGTCTGTGTTAAACTCTTCTGTGTGCATTTGCATCGTGGTCCATTTTTGCATACAGCTGGACATTTCCACGTTTCTACTGTGTGCAGCTGCAAATGAGAGTAATTGAGAGCAGGAGACTGCATCCCCACAGCCTGGAGCTGTACCCACCAGTTCCACCTGCTGGGTGTCCCTGAAGCTAAAAGAGACAAACTGGACAGGACTGGACTATTCCTGTCTCCCTGCATTTCTGTGTTTAAACATTAAATTTCTAGGGTTTTCAGAGGTTATGGTTATTTTTATGCCTGGCCTCAGATTCATGCCCCACCCTTGTCCTGATGCATGCCTGAAAGAAGTCCCAGGAACACTCTAGCCTTCAGCCTTCCAAGTACAATGGAATGCTTTATGCGTGTACAATTAACGCGCTTTTAAAATATGCTGTATGAGCTTTGTTTGTTGATATTTCTGGATTCTTTCCTAAATAATGCAAATGTTTTCAAGTCATGAGACAACTGTTACAATAACAGAATCTGACACTCTGCTTAACACTGATGGAGTATTTTAAGAGAATCTCCTGGGAGATGAGCAATAAATGGTTTATCAGACTCTTTGCAGGAAATAGTTTGGGAAAAAACTATTGGAAGGGCAGCAAAGAGGACTATAAATCTAGTGGCACACAATTACTGCAAGTTTCCCTTCCTGAGCTCATGGAATTGGTGGGGAAAAAGTGCAAGCGTAAAGGCACTGGATGCATCCATCCCTCCAGCTGTAGATTAGGCTGAGAAACTTTCAGATTAACCAGATTTTGTCAGTAGAGCAATCCAAATAAAGACAACAATTTCTAGGGGCTGCAGCACCATCAGCAGTAGAGGAGAAGCCTGTCCCCTACAAGAGCCACCTGTCTGGTGGGCTTCACTACATCCAATGCACGGTGTTCTGTTCCCTTGCAATCAAGCACTACAAGCACTCTTAGGAGAATATGAAGGGTGAAAATGGTTGGGTGTCCTCACTTCGAAGATGTTATGACCCAGATGAGTGTCCTGTGAAGTGTGCTGTTTGTCAGGAGTCCAAGTCCAAGGTGCTCATTGTTAAATCTTGAGATCTTTGCCATGAATTAAAATAAAAATATATTAAGATAGTCACAGCACAGCTGAGGTCATCTGGTCCAACCCTGCTGCTCAAGCAGGGCCCCCTAGAGTTGATTGCCCAGCCCACACTTCAACAGCCTGTCTGTGAGGAGGTTATCAGAGACAGTTCCAAGAGCCTTACTGAAATCAAGTAAGAAAATATTTGCTGTCCTCTCCCCATCTACAAGATGCTCATTTCATCATACATGTTTGTCTAGTTGCCAAGTGTGACCTGTCTTTATGAATTCATGCTAACTACTCCTAATTTCCTCCTTGTCCTCCATGTGCCTAGAAATTTTTTCCAGTATGACTTGTTCCATCACCTTACTAGGGACTAAGATAAGGTCCTGAGTTCTCCTTTTGCCCTTTTTGAAAACAGAGCAAGGGGAACAGAGAATGTGCACATAAGATAGATGGTTTCAAGTTCCTGGTATCTGATAAAATTCATCATACTGTATTTACAGACCATCAGCAGTTCAGGAGTTGTTGGTGGCATTGTTAAGTTCTGAAAAAAGACTGAGGCCCTAGAAAATCTGGAATGGGAAAATTTTGTACTTAATTTCCAAAAGAAAAAGATGGGACCAGTCAGCTTAGCCTCAATTCCTAAAATTGACTGCAGGAAGTACTAAAGTTGTTGTTGGGCATCTGGAAGTTACAATGAAGGCAAAATTGTCAAGACCAATTCATGTGAAAACAATCTAATGTCTTCTGACAGGTATGGCTGATAGGAGAGGATCTGTACCTGTAATTTTTTGACTTTGGTGGAACTATTACACTTGACATCCTAATATGGAAGCTAGAAAACTCAGTTCTGAAAAAAAAAGAATGTAGCAAAGAAATGTACAAAAATGCATGGCTTTAAGAATAGATACCAACAGTTTGCTGTGGCAACGGGTATTTATGGCCATCTGAACTACCTCCTCTACACAAACAGCACTACCTCAGAACCTCTTTCACTTTGCAGACTTTCTTTCCCTTTCTAAATGAATAGTTCAGGCTGCATACATATATATATATGTATATATATATATATATATATGTCCCTGCATATATATATGCTAAGTCACTTGGACTTTTTCTGGGAAAAAGAGCACGAGATAATTAGACAATATTGCTGATAGGCAAAAAAAAAAAATATGTCAGAAGGGAAGGCTTCTGTCATGTAAGTTTATTGGAATGTGGCTCTATGGGGCATGAATGTGAGAGCGGAGTCCCAGCTAAAAACATGTTCTGAGGAGCCCTGTGGTTTATGTGAGTTGCTCAATCCTTCTTCGCTTTCCTGCCTCAGAATTGATTTCTCCCAATATTCATGGAAAATTGAAATTCAGAACAAGGTTTAGAGCCATGTGTCAGAGCTTCCCAGTTTGCTAACATCTTCCTCTCTGAATCCTCTCTCCTGCCACTGTTGAAAATAATATTTATAGAGAGCTTGCTTGTGTGATGAAACCACTGCCTGTCAGGCACATCAATATCCACTAAACAGAAAAGTAGATGTGAGCTAAATCTTTGAACAATAGTCTTGAGATTTCATAGGAATGGAGTTAAAAATGTCTTCTATCACATGGCCTAGTAGAGCCAAGGATGTGGATGGGATTATGATATTTCTAAGGGACGGTAAGGACTGGAAATAATGGTGCTACTGCATATTTTCAAAGCCTTCCCTTGCAAAAAAAGAACCTTGTGAATAACATACAGCTAGACAAAGGCTGCTCCAGGAAATTTACACCAGACACCAGCTAGCAAGGACATGGGAACTGTCCGGCACTAGCAGCTTCCAGGTAGTCACAGAATCATTAAGGTTGGAAAAGACATTTAAGTTCATCATGTCCAACCACCAACCTCACACCACCACCATGTTCACCATTAAACCATGGCTTCAAATGCCATGGCCAACACACAAGTGTTTTTTGAACACTTCCAGAGATGGTGACTCCAGTGCTTTATAACACTGTCCATGAAAAAGTTTTTCCTAATATTTAATCTAAACCTCCTCTGGCACAACTTGAGGCTGTTTCTTTATTGTAGAAACCTTTCTCCCAGCCATCTCCATTGTCTGAACTTCCACATCAGGCATAGGCATGGTGGAAATGGGGAATAATATGGAAAAGATTGTAGAGAATAAGTAAATTGTAGGGTTAGTTCAAGTGTAAGATGGATGATGAGAGTTGCTGTGCCTTTGAGATGGATTTCCCAAATTGCGTCTTTCTGCAGTGAAGGTGGAGCTGAGCTCTTTCTCTGTCTTTTTTTGCCTTAAATTTATCACTGTCACTGCCCAGATCTGGGTAATTGCCCATTTGACTTCACACACTAGCCAGCAGTGCTCAGCCCCTTACCCCTTGCTGAGCTGGTCCCCTTTAGTTCAATAATAAATAACAGTGTTTATTGGAGCAGGATGTGGCTGGCTGCTAATGTCATCCAGTTTGTACAAATCTGCCAGAGAAGCGTGGAAGCTGCTGCTAGGAGCTCTCCTCATGTAAATTCATTGTCTGTATTTCCACAGCTGCATGCCAGATAGGGAAGTCTTGTTTGAAACAAAAGTAGTTGAGTGAGCCTTACATCTGGCAGCAGAGGAAAGAGACAAGAGACCTCCAAATAGTTTATACCCCTTTGTCTAAAGCAGCAGGTATCCTAATTGTTTACTCCTTGTTAAAATGCCTTTGTCCTTCTTGTTCTTGATCTCTTGGGCTTTTTGTGGGTGTATTTGTTTGCTTGTTTTGAGGGTTTTTTTTTACTTTTTAAGTGTTACCATGTTAAATTTTTCCTCTTGGATTCCCACATGGTGATGTAATATTCCTGCAGAACTCCCACAAAAGTGGGGTTTGTCCTGAGGACACAGTAATTCCTGTCCTGCTGCAGAGAGGAGACTGGGAGAGTGTGCTGCAGCAAGCAGGAGCAATGCAGACACAGGTTTGAGCTGAGATGTATGTCAGATGTTTCAGGAGATATATAGGCTGCTGTGGGAATCACTCCTCCAGTGCCTCATAGTCTTTCTTAACCTTCACCATTCTTAAAGACAGTCTCTTTGTAACTGCTTCTACAGGCTGGAGAACTTTTATGGGATGAAGAAAACCTTTGGGTTTTTTTTAGGACAAATATCTCTGTGAAACTTTCTGTGGATTGTTATTGTCTATCTAATTCCAATTCATTATTAATCGGTTTAGAGCTGTACGTATGTGTGAATAACATATTTAAGCACTGAAATTTGGATGGGCTCCAATTTTAAGCTGGTCTACACAGACCTGGAACCCCTCAAAATCTTCACCCTCACTTCTCCTTCTGGGTCAGGGAGCAGGTCACTGCTTGCGCCCTGGCTGTAAACACAGCACAGGCTCTTACAAAGGCTTGATGAGTTTTTCTGTCCAGCTCCTTTCTGATCACTTAATCCAAGGTTAAAATTTCAGGCAGAGCTGGGCCCTGCAGTGAGGAGCTCAGAGAGGGTGAGGATGACTTTCCTGGGAGATGCTGCTAAATCCCCACCAAGGATGGGAATTGTGGGAACATGTTTACTGGAAGGAGTAGGGAACAGCTGCAGGAATAAAGAGCAGGCAGAGAGGAGGAGAGCAAACAAGGGAAGTTTTAGCCAGCAAAATTTCTGCCCTTTGCTTACCTGAATGGCTCCTGTGGGTGGCTATTTTAACCAGGACCTTCAGGCAACAACTGCCAAGCACAAATCCTTTTTCTTATGTGCTTAATTGAATTGAAAATTAACAATAGACTAGATCTGGCACTTGACTGGACTTTTTTTGCCAGTGTTCAAAAAAGGAAACAGCAGCTTAAGGACAAATAGGTCTCTCAGCTCTTTGATATTTCTCAGAGTCGTGTCACCAGATGGGAGAAGTGATGGCACTGTATGGTGTAAAATGCTGAGAAAGCCTTAAAAAAAATCACAGGCTTGATATGGATCCAATTATGTTCAGGACTAGGATGTGTTATTCTAGCATACCGCAGCAAACTATAAGCTTGTTGAGAATGAAGTACCAATGGGAAAAAACAAAAAATCGCATTTCCACAATACTAAGGCAAGCCAGAGAGAGAGAGAGAGAGAGAGTGTGCCTGGGAACAGCATGTTATAGGGACTTCATGTCTGCAAGGGAGCTGTGCTAATGACTTCCCGGTGGGTGGAACTGGAGAGGAAGTCTTATCTCCAGACTCCTCAGAGATAGCAGTTGGAAAACACCGGCTCCTAAGCTAATATTTCTGCCTGACTAAGAGAAGTGAAGAAGTCAAAGATATGGTATGTGTTATGTGTCAAAGCTTCAACAGTTTTCACCAAGTCTAAATCATAACTGCATTGTCAGGCAGAAAACCTTATGGGGAATGCAAGGGTAATGACAAAAAAAAGAAGAGAAATAAAAGGTGGAATCCAAGGAGCCACCCTCCTATATTTAATTTGCTTCTGAGAGAAGTGTTCTCTTGTGGCAGACAGACAAAGATGCATCATTGGTTGAAGTAAATCAGAATTGCTCTTCGGAAGCCAGTAAAGCCATATTGATTTACATTACCTGATGGTCTCTGCTTGAAAATTCCTCATTGTAACAAATACTATAAAATTCTAGGTTTGTCACCAGCAAAGAGCCTTTAGGGATGGCAAAAGGGAGTCATCCTTCCTGCTTGAACAACAGGATTACTCAAATGGGAAACAGGCTTGCACCAGTCTTCCTTCAGGATATGATGCCACAGCACTATGAGGTAGAGCAGCATGGGCAGCAATCCTGGAAAGCAGATGAGTAGCCAAAAACCAGGAACGTCTGGCAGGTGAAAATGTTAAACAGGAAGGAATGGCAAAAAAAAAGGAGAGAGGCTTGTAAACAGGACAAGTGTATGAGTGTTTTACTGGCCGTACACTCATGGCCAAGGAGCTGCAAGGAAGGATGTGTACCACAGGAGCAGAAAATGAAGTAGGATAGTCTCCACAGGGTCTGTGTGACGAGCATGGTGAAGCCCCAGTCTTGCTTAGAAGGTTGGCTGGGGATTTAGGCTCTGTAGGAATGGAGAACTGACTTTAATCCATGACTTGTTTTTGAAAGTAGCACACCACTGTGCTACTTTGGGTTTGGGAATGCTGCATGCTTGGCCCCAGCAGGGGCTTGCCACACTCAAGAGCCCCACAAATTATCAGCCATCAAGTAAACAAGTCCTGATACACACCCTGTTTCTATTAATAGTGCCTTTCTTATTGCAAACAGGGTTCAATTCTTTCTTTATCTCATTGTCTGAGTGGAGACTGTTAGTGGATGTCATCTTTCTGCATTTATTGTATGCCACAGGAGCTTGCTTTGTACTGTAGTACAATTCCACACAATGGAGGGAGAATGCAGAAGCTAAGCAAGCAAAATCATGCAGGAATTCACAGAGCTTGTCATTGCCTGTGTTTAACACACACTAGAATCAGCAAGCTCATAATCAACATTATTTGTTATTCAAAAGACCTCCCAAGCCACTTCCATCAGCTACACGACATTGGGGGAGGAGAATCTGCTCTTATTTTCTAAGACATAAAGCAGGTGTTTCATGTTTTATGGATGGAGAAGACACCACATGTACCTTTATGTATACAAACACATCAACATGTGCTCACATGCCCAAGCTTAAGCATTGCATGTCTTAGTCTGAAGTACTATTTTATCTTGTGCTTTTTAGTAAGAAATTTGCTTTGGTTTGCTTTGGTACTCAAAGTTTGGCAAGCTGGTTTTTCCATCTCTTTTCTCTTGGTATTGTGGTAACAGCAATCTAATTCTATTTACCTAGAAGTCCGGCTTCTGAAATATATCTATTTATCTTCTGTCTAAACTGTTCCCCCTCATATTTCATGTGCCTATAGGATTTCATTTCTGTTTTTAAAAGTAGAGAAGAAATTATAGCCTGTGATTTGATAAGGACACTCTGCAGCAATCTCGACTTTTGATACAGATGACCTTTATTTTCCCGAGTGTAAAATCAGATTCAAAATTTTCTTCCATTTTGCTGCAAGGCCTGATTTCCCAAGTTTGTTTAAGACCTTGGAATGGGAAATAATTGTGGAGTTCACAGAGGGCTAAATTAGCCTGGGCAGTAGAAATATACTTTAATGGGGCCAGACTGATTGAAGTAGCTGAGGTTGCACAAGTATTTTGAGACAGTGCTGGGCTTTGCAGCCAGACCCTTTGCACCAAAGGATTTCCCCTGAAAGCGTGGAGCATCAGGAGATTATCTGCCCAGCTGGCTGACTAACAGTCTTGAGTGAACACAACCTTCAGTTTAATTGTCTTCAGTGTGACAGCCACCTTACTAAATGCAGAAACAGAATGATAATAAAAATTATGCACCCTCAAAGGTTGAATTCCTATGGGTCATCAATTATACAAACATGCAGAGTTCTTCCATACATTTTTTTAAACCATACTGTTACAATATGGATTCTATATTGAAAACTGAAAATGGATCTGGAATCCTTGGAGAGCTTGAGGATGACTCAGCCAGTGTAAAGGATTTGTCACGTTGTCCTGAGGATATGACAGTAATTTATACTGATATGGACGTGATGACAGGGCCACATCCTGCAGACCCTACTGAGACAATCTGTCCCACATCCCTACTGGCCACATCCCGCCAGAGGATATCTGCGAGAGATACAATGATAGTCCCAGCATCTGAATCCTTAGCAAGATGGCACATCCCCAGAACAAATCCATGGATGCTTCATTTACACACATTTGTATCAAATTGCTTCTGTGGGTGTAAGAAGCAGGGGCTTGGACTGGGATCCAAAAGGATGTGGCTGCATGAGCTGCCCTGGATGCCAGTTTCCCTGGGCTGACAGGGTAACGATGTGAGGAAGGCATCTCCTGCTCCTGAGGTCCTTCCTGAGGGACAGCCCATATGGGGCATGGCAGACCCAGCACTTGGCTGAAATTGTCTGTGTGACTGCTGTGCTCAGCCCTTTCAAAGGCTCAGCCTGGCAGCCTGCTCACATTTTGTCCCTGATTTCCTGGGTCTCAATATCCTTACCCTTCCACAGAAATATACAAAACACTGGGGAGCTTTTCTCCCCACCAGCCGACTTTTCAATTTTGCTCTTTTTGTCAGAGCTTCTCCCTGGAGCTCCCCAGCAAGACTGAGGAAAACTCCCACACAATTTATTTAACTGGCTTCCCACCCGCTGGTCTCAAAGGCACATGCTGGGCAGTCACTCATGCAGCAGCATGTTCCTAGCCTGGGGTGCCAAACTGAGGGGCTTCACAGTCAGCCCTGAGGGTTCAAAGAACGTCTGATAACCCCCCTCTGCCACTGGGCTGCTCATGACCTCACACTGTATGTATGCATATATACATATATACACTCACACATATATATACACATATTTTTAATACATATATATATTCTTTTGTGCATATGTTTGTGTATTTGTACAGTCAAGGTATACAGAAAATATGAAGTGAATTCTAAAATACAGTGAGAACACTTTTTACCCCAAAATTGCTTTCCTGTCTTAACACTTTGCAGTTTAATTTAGGGTGCAAATTCATCCTGAATGACTCCGACATGATGGCAGGATGCACTCATCTGTTCACTTCTGAATATGAAAATCCTCAGGAGACATCAATCAAGCTTTCCTAGTGACTTCCCACATACATCCATCCATCTTCCATATTTTTGTACATGCTCACGATGCAGTAAGCTTGAAAACAGAAAAGTTACAAACCCAGAGCTATGCAATGGTATATAAAATAAGAGTATGTCTCTGGTTGCAATTAACTGAAGAATTGACACTAAATTAAAGCCAATGTACATGGATGTGTATGTGTAGGTTTTAAATCTAGTGTATATAGAAAAAAATTGGGCATTGCCAGAAGGAAAGAAAAAAGAAGCCATGAGATGTTCCAGAGTCTTCATTGTGCAGTATGGGTAGAGAGAAAAGTAGGATATGGTCCAGGTTTGGTGAAGGAGCTAATGTTCATTATCTAGAAAAGTGACATATTAATTCTTTTTCTGTGTTTTTAATTCTAACAGAAGTTCCTTCCTGTACGATTGCCAGATTCTTGCTCTGTGAATGAGTTCTTTGCCCTCTCTACTTGTCAGCTGGTTTCAAGGAGGGCCTGCTTTCCTGTCTTTCTGTAATTTAGCTCCCTATGTGAGGCTTGAGTTGACCCTGTCAGGAGCCAACCCCACTCCGGCATAACTCTTGAGGTCACCAAAATACATAAACTTTCCCACCACCTCTAGATGCTCTCCCCTGGGAAGTATCATCCTACATACACATGTATATATAGAATAGAAATATAAAACCTGGGAACTCTGAGAAGGCAGCAGCCTCCATGACTTACAGGCACAGGGCATCTGATGGAAGTGGGAACATCCCCTGAAAGATCAACCCAAGATTTGTCCCGTGTGTATTACATGCCATGATTATATACATTAAAGCATCTCGAATTTTAAATACACTCCAGATGCTTTTTCCTGCCCTTTCCTCCCGCTCAGCTTGACTTTCCCCCAGCTGATTGATTCTCATAGTTTATGTTCAGGGATTCAGTGTTTTGCTTACTTGCCCCATTAGCTGTTTTCGGCACACCAAAAGCTGCCCGTTGAGCCTGGGAAAATGCAACGTCATCTGCTGAGAAGCTACAGTGTATGAGAATGGGATGAGCAATCAGAGTGGGAGTGTTCAGCTGTACTCAGCACCAGACAAACTCTGGGCTTTGTGAAGTCAGCAGGAGTTTTCCCAACAATTCTGAAAGTACATAATCAGGCCAGTGTTGGGAAGAGCTGACAAACGCAGTCTATCAAACAACAGGGAATCATTCCTTCTGCTGTGATTCTGACTTCCTTTCATAATTTTCCTTTTGTGTGTTTCCTAAAACGTGAAAATTGTAGACTACCTTTTGTCCCAGGTCATCAGCTGCAGGTTACTTCTAATTCTCCATTTTTTCAACATTTTAGTGATGGGCAAACACTACAAACATCCAGAAATTCTCCCACCATTTTTTATTCTCTGCCTTTGTACTGGAAACTCACACCTTCCCTCTCCCCGGAGGAGGAAGCAGTATGGTCTTTTTCTATTAGAGAGCTCACAAAGATTGCTCTCTAGGCACCAATTCTATGTGTAGCATGTAAAAATGAAAGGAAGATGTAAACACACCTGGGACATGACCCAAAGAGGAGTGATATTCAAGAACAGCCCTGGATGCAGAACAAGCTGTGATCCCATGAGTCACAGAGTTTGGTTTCCTTTCCTGACAGCTGTCAGTGCCGGTGAGATCCCGAGTGAGTTTGGATATCTCTCAGCCCTCTTTAGCCCTGGAAGCTAAAACCTCTGGGAAGTTTTTGGAATCTGCTTTACACATACAGGATGGAGGGAAAAAGCAATATGTCAAAATGCTCATGAGGGCATGCAGGGAAGTGCTGATATGAGGAAGAAGGAGGGCTGACAGACAGCTTCCTTTAAAGGGTGATTGCACAAAACCTCCACAACCTCCACTTTTGTTTGATTCATTCAAATAGTTCTTCCTGTATCTAGTTATTCACCTATTAACAGGAATAATATTACTCACATCTGATGATAATGATTACCCAACTGTACTTAGATGTACTAAGATAAAAGAGTATTTTTTTCTGATGCTTTAAAGTAAGAACCATATATATATTCTTATCATTAAACTTATCAGACTGCAGACAACACATATACAGAAAGCATCATCTGTCATGGATGAGAGAACATGAGAGAACTGGATTTTCCTGCCTTGTCCTGCTTTGCCATGCCTGTCCTGGCCTTTCATCAGAGGCAGAGACCACTCATAAGCTCTGTGGTGACATCAGCCAGTGAAATTTGTTCTCCACAGGACTTTAAGGGGGGAGGTCAGCTTATTGCTGTACTGAATCACTGTTTATATCAAAACTCAAGATCCCTTGAGATCTGCTCAGGATCTCTTGGCTGGTACCCCATGTCAGCTCACCCCATTGCACCTACAGGCATCACTTGTTCGGCTCCTCAGCAGAGAGCAGTCACATCCATTTGTCCACGTATCCCCTAGAATTGACATTTAAGTAAACTACATTCTCTGGTGCTGTTTTTCCTTGGTTTTGTCATGTCTACTTTTTTTCTTTTTCTAGTGTGAAAGAACACATTTGATTGCTTATGAACCAGAAGAAGCAGCACAATGGCAGAGAACATAGGCAATTCACTGGCATAATAGACTAAAGTGAATACAACCTGCAATGCACAGGTCACAGGGAATTCCAAAATCATCATGCTTTTCCTTGGGACTTTATTGTGGCCATTTATTGTTGTTTTATTTGTTGCTGTTTTTGCAGCAACATTATTTTTCTGCTCTCTGACTCAATTCTTTACTAATGCACAGACAGTATTACATTATATTATATTCCTCAGCTTTGTCTTCTTTAGACAGAGAAAAACATGGTGCTAACTACTCCACTTATATTCTTTTTTTGTATATTCTTAATATATTCTTTAGACATAACATTCCCAATAGCCTCTCGCTCTTTCAGCTCACATTTATTTTTCTTGAACTTGTAACTCCTACTGTACACAGCAGTACAGATGATATCTTCCTGCTGCCTAATGCAGTGGCATTAATATTTCTCCATTTCTCCTAGACAAACTAATGTTTAAGGAATGCATTTGCACTTTTCACAGCCTCACCAGACTGGTAACCTACAATAATCAAGATCATAACTAATACTCTTCTTCCTTTGTCCCTTTGCATAGTCTCCCTGGTTTATAGCCGAAAATCTTGTGAATTGTCTGGATGTACATTATTCCTGCCTTTCAAGCTTTTGCATGTAATTTCATTTCAATTATGTGTCTGCAAAATCATTAATTTTTTCACTCAAGATATTCAAACACTTGTAGCAAAATGTCTTTAACACATTTCGACAGCATACTCACTTTGGATCAAATATATTGGTGAAAACATTAAATAAGATCAGCCCCAAGATGAAACCTTGAAAAACTCTGGTCATAACCTCCCTCCAGGCAACAGCTCTCTTCTCACTAGCCTGGTCTTCTGTTCATCTGCTCTCTTCTCCCTTACTTTTCCCATCCCAGTGCTAATTTGTACTAATGGTTTGCAATGCAACAAAGTGCCATAAGCTTTAGAGAATCAATAAATGTATTTCCTTTGTCTGAAAAATCAGCTCCATAAAAAAAAAAAAGGTACCAAATACAATATGCCTTTGATAAACCCGTGGGGTTTTTAATAGTATTTTTCATTCTTCTCCATATTTTTGATATTTCTTACTTTAAAGTCGATTCTAAAGCCCTTATCTGTCAGAGATCAGGTCAGTTATCCACTAGAGTTACTGAGACCAGAATGATGATCCACCATAGCACAGACTACCTTCCCATTTTCTTGGAAAATACGTCATTAAAGGCCCCTCTTGTTACTCTCTATTCCAATAACACCATCTCTGAGATGTGAAAAAATGCTGAAGATCCTTGCTACTGGCCCTGCAGTTGTACATCCATATTCTTTGTGGATGATGGGCTCTAGCCCAGGTACTTTGTAATTTTTGACCTGAGCACTAAATTTTGCTTTTCTTGTCCTTGTTGCAACATTCACTTTAATTGATAGTGCTCCTCTACCTCCTGGTTTTCTATTGACCTTCCTTTGGAGGTACATTAAGAAGGGTCACTGAGTTTTGTGCACAGTGACAACAGTGTCATTGACTCAGGCTCATTGTCTCCCACTGCAGCTGAACAGATATCACCAGAATCCCCCCAGTCAATTCCCTTTGTGGGACTTGGATTCCTGGCCCTCCACATCACTTTCTTGGAGAGGTCACTAACTCCTGTTTTTCCATACTTTGGATATCTTGATAATCTTGCACTGAGTCAGATGTGTTTGTTTTTCTGATAGAAATAACCTAACCCACAGATAAAGAGCCAAATTTCTCCACAGAGTCAGTCAGATTGCGCTAGGCAGGATTCTTAATAAGCCTCATCTCTTCTCAGATAAGCTGTGTTTTCCCCATCTTTATACCTCTGTTCAGAAGCTCCTATTCCTCTGTTCAGATAGGGCATAGGTATCCAAATATTAGAATCTGCAAAATATTTTTTTACTAAAAAGTAAAGTGAATTTTTACCTTTGTTTTTCAGATAATGTGGGTGTTTTTTTGTAAACCCTGAAGTGACATTTCTGTGGCTTAATAGATCCCTCAGGATATTTCTGGATGTTGCAGGGAATATGTATGGTTTGTGATGCTTCCACACAGTCGTGCTGCAATAGGTTTATGTGCTCCCTTGCTGAGAAGCAACTGTCCAGACCCCTGTGTGTTTTACCACTGGAATGCTCAGAGTCACACACACTTTATCTCCCACCCACACAGCACAAGGGAATGACAAAACAGAAGTCCTGAAATGTACCTAACAGTGCCACCTTGTCATCCACATTTTAAAATTATTTGTTTTGTTGTTACCTTTGTTTTTGCAATTTATTTTTGCCTCGGATTTCTACAGAGGTCTGTGCATGTTCCTTTTGGCCACATCAGAACAGTATCAAGGTTTGTAGGAGTAAAACGATGCACTACTGACCAAAAAGCTGTCAAGTTTTGATAAATATGTATTTTGGTCCAAAGAGTGAGGATCTGCTATACCAGAGCTCTTGTGTTAAGCTGTGATAGCACATCCTACTCCCTTCACAAGGAAAGCAGGGTCTCTCAGCCTGCTGGCAGGGCTGTTGATGTGTATTTGCATTGGCTCTTCTCATTTGGGGCTGGAGGCAAAAGAGCCAGTCAGGAGGGGTTTTGTGACTGCAAAAGAAATAGTAGGATGTGGAGAAAATAGTAAAGTCTATAGATCTATAGTGCCATACAGTGTGGTTTTGGGGTTTTTTTTGGCTTCAGAACAGGCCTTGAGCTGGCCAGAAGCCAGACCAGAGTGATTTCTCTGTATCTGAAACTGATCTGTCCTGGACCACTGCTGTAAATGCAGAGGATTCAGTAACTGAAAGTGCAAGGGCCTCTTCTCTCCACCAACTGTGAAGACAGCCAAGTTCTAGCTCTGCCCTCACAGCACTTTATATGTTGATTAAAGATTATTTTAACATGAAGACAGATCTGAGGAAACACAGTAGGCCTATCTAGTTGCAAAACAGGGATAGTATTACAGTGTTCTTGCATTTTAACCAAAAAATGGCAAGATTTCCTTTCAGATGACATGCACCTTTTCACTCTAGAGATAAGTATGTGTTAAAGTTGGTGATGAAGAAAAGCAGAAAAGAATATCAAGGTAACCTTTTGTAGGTAGATAGCATACTTTATACCAGTGTATACCTAATAAGTAATACTTAATAAGTATCCATTCTACCTGGCAGCCTTGCCTTACCCATGTAGTCAGATAATTGCTGCTACAAGAATATTACTAATATAGCAATACATTTGTTTGCACAGTTTTTTAGAATTTCTGTTCTGTTTATTTTCTAGATGGGGAAAGAAAAAGTTCTTTCCCCAGCTTTGGTTTGGAGGAAATTTACCACTGAGATCCCATACAATAATTCTGATTCCTTTTTTTTTTTTTTTTTTTTTTTCCTGTGTGACTAAAACTGACTAAATCTTCTTAATAGCATTTTGGTATCTTTTCAAGTTGGAAACCATTCCCTTTCTGATTAATTCATGCTGCCACACGAGTCCTAGAGCTATGCAGATAAGCTGAATGTACCACACTACAATATCTGTGTTGTAAACCTAAAGGCATTCATGGGCTTTTCAAGTGAATGCACATTCATACGTGAAGTAGGAAACACACAGTGAATGAGCTACATTATGTGAATGTGCTCAACAGCTGAAAAATGAACTATGTCATGGATTTCAGCTTCATGGAGCGAGCAGCTGAATTTGTTGGTGACACTGAGAGATTGTTCTTCTGTATGACTCAGATTGATTCACTGGTCTGACAATTCCCCCTCCTTTGTAAATCCTTCGCACCTGTAGATGCACAACACTAACAAAGGTCTAATTCTGGCATTTAACAAAATCCCAACTGTTAGCATGTTGAAAAAAGTGCAGCAATTTTTCTGATGTCGGTGTTCCTTGCAGCACTCATTATATGCTGAAGAATAGCATCAAACTGATACATTCTTTGAAAGATCAGTTTTAAGATTTTATGTCAGAAAAAAATATCCATGCTGAGTTCAAAAGACTCTCAAGAAAATTACAGAAAATACATGATTCCTAGACTGTAACACTGCAGACTTGAAGCCAAATAGAATGACAATGGTCTTTCTTTTTAGGCCACTTTGTATTAAATTGTTTGCAGGATAAATAACATCAAGCCACTAAATGAATATTATAGATTTTTCAGGAAATCTAAGGTGACATTCCAGTGTCAAACCACAGAAAATCCCTACAGATTTTAACCATAGATTTTCTAATCAATATAGCTCCAAATAAATATTAAAACCAAAACCGCAAATGGCATTTTCCTTGCTGCTTGAGATATACACTGAGCTGTCAGAATATTAAAGCTGTCTGTACCCAGGTTGTTTATAAAGACAATAGTGGCTGTAACAGAGCTGGAAATAAGGAAAAAAATAATCTACATGAAGCTTGCTTCTGGCTAACCAACTTCTGATGAGATCCCCAGTTTAACTGTAAATCAGGTTTTAAAAGAGAAAGGGAAATAAATCATTCCATACGCAAGAAAAACTCGTCCAAGTTTTTATTGCAGTGGAAATGCCAGCACCTAATTTTTAGCAATCATTTTATGAAAATACCACTGAGAAACCATAAATCTTCAAACACTCCTGCACACCACAGAAATGTGCAAGAACCTCTTGAAAGCACCTAGAAGTGAACTACAGGGCCAAAATACAAATTCGGATGAGATGCTGAAGCATATTGCTGGTTGTATGATGATAAATGATGTGTTCAAGATTCTTGTTTGGGATTGTAGTTCAACACAGGAAAAAAATAGAGAAGTGCTTGATTCAGGGTACAGCAGTCACCTCAGGTAACTGCAGCCTAGCCTGGAAGCCAGGCTGTTGAATTCCTCTCGGTGTGATCAGTGACGCAGCCCAAGACCAAAAATGTCAAATGCAATAACACATGATTCAGAAAAGCTTCAGGAAGGGCCCAGACAAAAAGAGCAGAGAAGATGGAAGAGGCCATGCAAGGACAAAAGAGGAGGCAAGGGAGGTTTTTTCTCACTGCTGCCTATTCAGGCAAATCTAATTTTAAGGGCTGTGAGTTTCTTGAAGTATTACAGATTTTTTTTTTTTACAAAGACATTTTCCTTTAAGCACACAAAGACGTAGAGAAAGAGTGTTGGCTAAATCAAATGCATATATTGGATTGTGCTCTGGATGCCTGTTTAGATACATCATTAAAGGTGATTTTATTGCAGCAGTGGTGGTAATGCACGTACCTAAGGAGTCCCTTCCTTCAAGAGAAGTGGTTTTGGAGGTACCAACATTAAAAGTGCCTGTGCCAGCTGGCCAGCACACCATCCCAGATGAGCTGGACACATATAAAAGGGCACTTCCATCTGGGAACAGCCTTCTATGAGCAAAACTGACTCCAATTCCTTGGGCTGTGCTATTGCACCGTGGGCTGAGAAAAAGATCTGAAAATGCCTCTTCTCTACTTCCACAACAGACTCCAAGGCAAACACTTCATTTCTGCCTTCAAACTGCTAAGTTTTAGTTTAAAATAGTCATTTTCAGGAGTATAAAGACAAGGAAATATTTGTGGTAGCTTTTAAAGCTGTCTGAAGGACATTTTTCTCTTTCCTCCCCTAAGTGCCAGTCACCAAGTGGAACCCTTTTATTTCACAGAGGTGTATCTGTACTGTATTCAAAGATACTTTGAACTAAAATTAGTAGGAGTAAAAGCAAGGACAGCACAGTAGTGCCATTTGCTTAATATAAATTGAGTCTTTTCGTATCTAAATATTTGTGACCATGGCACTTTGCAATGTCATAAAGGAAAGACCAAGTGCTCCACATACTTAGAAAGTGTGCTCTCCTAAAAATCAGAACAGTGCCTACTCAGTATGGGACAATGGGTAATGAAGATGGTACAGAGGGTAAGGTATGAAGAATTAACACTGGAAGCATAGTAATAGACCTCATTAACACAAATTTAAACATTAGTTTTGCAATTCTTAAAAGCAGACTGCAAACCTCCGAAAGGGGGACACACAGAGTGAAAGGGTTTTGGGAAACTGAGAGGCTCCTGGTAGCAGCTCTGCCCTAAGTAAGGAGAGTAGGTGGGAAGGCAGGAGCCCAGGAAATGTTCAGCCTTCTGCTCTCCATCTATCTGAGACAGAACATGAGAGTAACCTCACTCGGTAGGACCTTTGCTAAGCTTCTGTTTAAATGCTCTGTTACACTGTCCTGGGCACCAGGCCATCTCCTTCCAACTGCAGCTCACTGAAGTCAGAGAACTAAAATGAAAACCAAAAAAACAAACCCATGAAAAATATTTCTGAGTCCTGGGACAGCACTGGGTGACAACAGACCTGATAGAAGAAGCTCATGATTGCAAAGGCAGGCACAGCTCAGGAATGTGGTCAGAACGGCAGCAGGTTGCCTCATGAGGGATGCCAATGAACACCATGAATAAAAGGACATCATCAGGTGTCCAGGAACATGGTGAAACTCACAGGAAGATGAAAAGGAGAACTGATTTTCTTGTGCAAATAATTGCTCAGGAGCCTTTCTTGCAATTTAAATAGGAAAAGCTTCTTGTCCTTTTTTTTTTTTTCTTCCCAGTGTTAAATGAGAGGGAAAGAAATGCACGCAAACAAGGAGAAAGGAAAGGAGAGAACACTCGCTCTCATTAAAACAAAAAAAGAGGAGCAAGAATGACAAGACCATGAAGAAGAAAAAAAAACCCAGCAGTATAAGCCAAAGATACTATAATTTCCACTCTGCCCTGAACTAGGAGCTTCATAGGATGAATCTTAGTGAAATCATGCCTGGTTTGCACTGGAGTAGAAGGGAATGAGGCATGTTAAACCTGACCACACCACTGGGCTGCTCAGCATGTCAGAGGAGCTGCTGCAGCTCCTCTGAGCCTCTGCTCCTTCACTCTGCTTCTCCTGCCCTTTTGGCCTGAAAAGTTTTGGGGCAGGTCCCCCTGGATTCTGTGTTTGAGCAGAGTGTGGGACCAGCTCCTGCATTTCAGTCCCACCTTCTCCCCTCTGGGTGCTGCTCCACTAATGTGAGACGAGATGGGCACAGGCATAGAAGCAGACCTGCAAAAATTGTGAGAAAAAACTATGATAGCCCAACTCATTTAAATGCCAGGAGTCTTTAGATACATTATATATTAAACTTATAGTTGGGTTTATGGTCAGGAGCCAATTTTGCTCTAATGAAAATAAAGGAAAGTGTTGAAGTTCAGAGGCTATGCAAATAGAGATTAATACACACTTTCAAAAGGGTTATTTAACATTTTTACTGCTTTAAAACTATAATGCTTTTTGATTTTGAACATTTTCAGGGTTATTAACTTTGCTCAGATTTAATGCAAGAAATTTATATATGTGAAATGGAAAGACAAGCATGCAAAAATTATTGTAGGAAGTGAATTGCAGAATGAGGACTGTATATGGATGCTGAAAGACTCCAAGTATTTAAAGACAATAATTTTGGGGATAATGACGACTGAGTCATCATCACATACTGCATGTCTTTATGTGTCAAAATAAGAGTAACAAATGTAGTCATAAGGCAAATCTATGTGACTGAGTAATGAAGGCTGAAAAAGACCTAATGGCTGGAATAATTATGGCTAGGAGGGTTGCTTGCTATGATAATATGTGGCTTGCCTAATGAGGAAAGGGCACAGAAGAAGATTCAAGATTTTGCACTGTATATTATAAACCAAAACACTGAGGGAAGATGGCCAAGTCGGCACGCAGGCAGACTTCAAAGAGCTTGTGGTACGTACTCAGTGCGTCACGGAGAGGCACCTTAGAGCTGGCAGGGTGACAGGGCATCCTTCTTCCCAGAGAGTTTGCACCTGTGGCTTCTGCACAGCATGGTAGCACACCTGATTTGTGCTGTGGGGAAAGGCAATGGGCCTTGGCGCACCACGCTTGAGAGGATGATGATGATGATTGTCACAAGATGCTGGTGGGAGAAAAGCAAGTTGTCTTGTTCATGGAAAAGCGGGAAGTGACCCAGGAACACTGCTGGTGGTGCCTGTGCACTGGGAGAGGGTTTGATGCAAACAAAGATTTTCCAGTTCCAAAACACAAACAGGTTTGGAAAGTCCGCACCTCGTTTGAAGGTATTTCAGTGAGGGATTTGCTGTAACTTCAGGAGATTAAACAGTTCTTCTACAGATGTCTGTAAACAAAAATGGTGAAACACTGAGCAATGGCTTAGCTTGAACAACCTAATGTGCCAATTGTGAAGTAAATTATCTGCCTTAAACTCTTCAGTTAACAGAAGCAATGAACCATGCTCTAACTTCATTGGTAATTTTCCCTATGTAGATAATAATTTCTCTTTAGATTTCAGTGAAGTCTGTATTTTGGACCTCTGATAAGAGTGTCATGATGATTTAATGATTTTTATCAGTTGGATTTATTAATAACTTATATATTAGTTATTTCTGAAAGTCCTATAATTTAATCAACATGAAATGCAGAAGAATTTCTCAGTAATAGATTAGCACTGTCTCTTAGTTATCACTTACTGTCAAAACTAACTAGTGAAGAATATTAATGTTTGGGGAAAACCTGGCTTGTCCACAATGAATATACCCAAGTTTTGCACATTGTGCAGGACAAATATGAGATTAGAGATCATTTTGAGCATTGCTGGACCATTCACAGTGTCATTTCTCAAAAAGAGCCTAGGTTCACAGCTGAGAGCTGTGGCAGAGAGCTGCCAAGGAGCATCCCCCTAGTTCTAGCCCCCATCCTTCATCTGTCTGAGCTATGAATGGATAATCACACATGCGAGCCTGGGTTTGTGTGCTTACTCCAAACACTCTTTGGTGCTGTGCTTACCTCAATGGGGCTGTTAATGAAAATGAAGGTTTGCTGTGCTATCTGCAGGGTTGTGTGCCTAAGGGACAGAATTTTTAATGGGTCATAAATCCAATCAAGATTTTCATACCGTGTGAGGAAGCTGTGCAGTTTGTGGAAAACAAGAGCCTCCCTGAAAGGTACTGTTATGCAAATATCACCACATTTGCAGCATACATTAACGAAGCCCTCAAATTCCAGCTTTCTGGCTTGACACAGGAAATAAAATGAGACCAAAACAGGAGGGAATAGTACTGGTCAATTTGCAAGATGAAAATTAATAGAAAGAACTTATTGAATTATTCACGTGGAAATTTTATAGTTAACTCACTGTAAGTTTTTTTAAAAGACCTCTTTTTAACTTTCTGTACCAGAACTATGATTCATTCACACACAAAGGTTATATGAGAGGCACAATTTCTTAGTTCATTCAGGCTTTCCTGTTCAAAGGAGAGAGGCTTTTGTGAGATCCACTGTTGTTCAGAGAGGGAATTAGTTTTATTAGCAGTGTGTCATTCACGGCGTGCCTTACACATATACCAGCTTCCTCATTTCTTTTTTCTTTTTTTTCCAGTTTGTTAGCACTGGCATAGTTTGGGATTCTCAGTATGAATAAAACCCATTTTCTGCTTCCAATATTCTCATCCAGGAATGGCATTTCCTTCTGACCAAGGACACAGGACTCCCAAAAAAGAAAGAGAGCACAAAAAAATCCCCCAGCAATGCTAGTCTTGCAGGATGTCGATGTTACCAACTGATTTAACCACGAAAATCTTCCTGCCTCATCCTTTCTTGTACCTTAATATGTTGTTTTTTGCACTGAACTAGCTCAGGAGCTTTTCCAGGACCTTTTTTTCTCTTTGCTAAGAGCCGCATGGATGGTGCTAGAATTAATTCTTGTGTTTGGGAGAACATCGAGGCCATTCTCTACAAAGTGAGCCTTTATTATTCTCAAATCCTGCTAGGATCACATGAAGCATGGGCTGCATCCCTGGTCCCTGGCAAGCAGACACAGCAGCCACAGCCAGCCTGCCCTGCTCTAGCTCCCAGACAGGAGGAGTGGGAGCACAAGAGGTCTGTGTCCCCTTGCTGAGGATGCTGCCCATGTAAGTGGTGCGTAAAATCGGCTGTAAGCAGAATTTATGTGTCTCAGTTCAAGCAAACAAGCAAGCCAGCCCTTCTTGCACCTTGTCAGGGCATGCTTGGATCAGCTCTCACATATAGGTGATAGAGCTCTGTGCTGCTCCAAGGAAGTATCAAGCATTTGTAATAATTTGGGATTTATTCTCAGAAATTAGAAATCCTGAGGGACTTCTCTCTCTTCTCTTCAGATGCAAGTGACCATCTCTGTAACTGTCTGCATATGGCAGATGGTAAGCTTTCTTCAAATTAATTGGAGCAAGAGCATCTGTTTCAGAAGACATTCAATTCATTTCAAAATTCTCAGTACTGTAGAAACCAAAAAGCTAAGCAGACTCAGAGAACTCACATACTTAATGATTTGTGCCATGTTTCTCATTTGAAGTTTTCTGTTTTCAACACCTGGGCACTGCCTGCTGTTACACTTTTCTTTGCAGAATAAAGAACCTTCAAACTTCTGTTCCTTACATTACTAGCTGTAGGCTGTGACCATATTTCTTCCTTCTGTTTAAGTAAAACTGATGGAGTTTCTGGATTATTTAATTATTTAGCATATTTTTGCAGTCACATTCCTTGTCTTTTGGCTTTTTTCCTAACACTCCTCATATTCTCAATATCCTGCTTGACCAGGGTATGGGTAATGGATAGTCCACTGTGGCAATAACCATATTTGCTGTAGGTATGATGGATGCATCCTCCTCCTCCTCCTTCTGCTCCTCCTCCTGGAACCTCTTCTGGTTCTACAGCCTCTGATCAAGGCTTGTTCAGACCTGCTGGTGCAGCCGGGGCTATTGAATAGCAGTGGGCATATTTTAGATGCTCAGGTCTTTTCCAGGACATCTCAATATACCTGCAAGATAGAGTTCTGTAAATGAAACCTATATTCTGCAGTTACAGGTTTTCAATTTCATATTTGGCTGTGCTAAAATGCCCTTGGGTTTCTTCTGTTCAAAGTACTGCATGATTTTTTTTGTCACCTGCAAGTTTCTTATTTGTAATTTTTTTTTTTGTTTCTCTCCCAAATCACTGATTAAAATATTCAGTAGAAAAAAAAAGGAGTCTGTAATTGATCTTTGTGGGACCTGCTTAGAGAGAAATCCACTCCTGAATTCCCCATTCACACAGACCTTTTGGGAGCTGTCAAACAGCTTTTAATTCATACTGCTAAGAGAATTGCATTAATTTTGACACTATTCATGCCCCAATGTAAAGGAGCATGTTCCAGGACTGCCGTATTTGACCAGAACAAAGTTGAACCTGCAGCTGCATTTGAGTTTCCATGGGATTCAAATAGCAGACAGCTGGCTGACCATCTCAGGCTCTTCCATCTTCATAGTTCCATAGTTTTTTGAAACGGAAAGGCAAACTTCTGCAGTGATGTGTTGCCAATGTTTTAAGTCAGAGGTCCCATAAAATGTTCCAGCTCGGTGTTATAAATCTAAATATCTAAATTAGCTTTTGCAAAATAAAACCCAAAAAAACCAACAAAATATATATATAAATAAAGGGAAAAAAAAGGGGTGTGGAATCTATTATTAAATCTTAACTCTTTATGTGTTTTCCTATGATACAAGAAAAAGAAGAATGACAGAAAAATTTCCTTAGTTACATGTAATGCAAATAGCTATAGACTGCTCCTGGTAAATATGCTGGGGATATTTTCAGAGCCCCATTTGTGCACTGGTATATGGGCTTCTCGGGAGAAGAGGTGCCAAATGTTTTCTGCCGAAAGGTTTTTCTTTCAGTCTGCCAGAGCCTTTGTACGCCCTGAGCAATTCCAGCTACAAATTATTTGCTCTCTGTAAGCAGCCAGGATGTACTCCAGAAACCATCCTTTCCTGGATGGCAGAGAGCTATTACAGGGAATCATATGCTATATCCTTCCCAAAGCCTCCCTTGGGTCTCAGGTAACGCATAAACAGCTCACAGTGCTCCCTCCTTCTGTGAAAATCAGCAGTAAGGGAGGAGTGAGGGGAGAAGTTTCTGGGCAGGGCTCTGGCCAGGGCATCAGGTGATGCCTGGGTACCCCCCAGGTGTTCCTTTCTCAGCACAGTGAGAAAGCAGCTCTATAATGGTTGCTTTTAGTGCTTCACTTGAGATCCTTCGATGCATCTCTGGTCTAGCCACAACCACAGCCAGGGACAAGGGGAAAGTGGCATGAAAAAGATCCCTCTGGTTCTCACATGTTTCCATCCATTGTGACTGGGTATCTATCTGCTAAAATGAGCAATTTTTTCTGGTGGAAGATGAAACAAACAGGTGGAAGAAGCAGGTAGGGCTGCAAAACCAGCCTGGGGGTCCTGCAGTTAAGAGAGCGACTCCAAACTGAGTGGAAGATGTCTCTTTTAGGTGAGATAGTTTAGCTATCATTTATGAGAATTATTCATACCTTTACATACCAGAAAACCCCCAGATCTTCACTGAAAATGAAGGATGCAGAGGCACTGTAAACTTCTTGAAAACAAGCAAAAAAAATACAGGCAAACCCCCTAGCATGCAAAATTCAGCACTTAGATCTAGTTGGTTGAAAGATGAGCAGGCCTTTCCTTCCTCACTTAAACCACTCTTAAGGTCATCTATCTTCATTCCATAATTGTAAGATCAGCAGCCACTAACTTTGGCACATGGGAATAATTACATAAGAGGCAAATTCATCCCCTGCAAATCTGAGGGAAAAAATGATAGAAGTTTCCTATCAAATGTCCATCTTTCAGGAAGGACAGAGAAATCAAGCCCATGAACCAGAATAGCTAAACATGCCTTATTTATCTTGGTCTTTCTAAAAAAATTTTTTTTTCTCCTGTAAGAATGCAGACTGGTTCATTTGTGGAACAGATTACTATAAAATTGCAGCTAACAAAAAAAAACTATTAAAAATTGCCTACTGCTCACCGATAATGGGCACAATTACTCTTTGCAGAAAGTGAAATGAAATTTGGCACATCAGTCACTAGTACAGCATTTTTCTGCTGCTGCTATCCCACGCACTAGACACACGCGTGTCAGTTGTGCTTGCGTCATTGTTAAAAGCCTTAATGACTGACTCATTTTTCCATGGCATGTGGCGAATGTAGGCCGGACTTCTGCGGAGCCAGGGAACAGGAGGAGGCTTCGGGGAAGGAATATCTGCAGGAGGGCAGGCACCGGGAAGGCAGCACAAGGGGCAAGGCTCACCCCACCAAGCTCTGTCTGTCCTTTCCCCGTCTCTCTTTGCCCGCTCTGTGTGACTTGCTCGTAGCCAGGCATTCACTTTGCAATCTGATCAGCTGATGGAAAACCATGCTGACTCCAGCTAAATGCCATGACTTCTACAAGGGAAGTGACCACCTCCCCCTCGCACTTCTCTTGGCAAAGGGTGTGGCACAAACATATCTTCAGGGACTTCAGGAGAGCTCTGTGTTTGCCTGGCTCCAGCTGGTTGCACCAACCCAGCTCACCTAAGCCGGGGAAGAGGCAGGAGCATGCACAGAAGAGGTGCTCTCATATACAGGCCAAACATTGGTCAATGTCACCGTTCTCTAATATCTTTTCACATAGAAAGTTGCTTGATTGTTTTGGGGAGTGTTGCATCAGCCATCACAGTGTTCCAAGAGGAGCAGTGTCCTGTTTTTTGTCCCAGGCTTCCTTAGCATCATCATCACTTTTGGAGTTAATAAGTGATAAGGCAATTATTCTTTTTGCTCAGATGTTCTTGAAAAATTGATCAAGTTGGGCCAGAGTAAACATGTTCCCAAAGCCAATCTCTGATTTATACAAAATGGGGTACTTAGATAGACAGGCAGCTACAGCAGGGATGTTTAACAGTGGCTGTAAAGTCAAGTGGATCAAATGTTTCAATTTTACTTGGCTTTGAGTAAAACAACAACAGCTATCTGCGAAAGGTACTAACACTCTGACTCTTCCATGCATCTGTTGTACACCTGCTGTGGCGTTGAGGCAGGGTTACCTTGCTTTGGTGGCCAGAGGGCAAGGCTTTTCCAAACCTGCTGTGTGTGACTCATGTCCTCCGCAAGACTGGCATCACCTGTGGGACGGGCAGCCTCCATGCTGCCACACAGCAGGTGCCGTCTGGGCAGTGGCTGGGCACAGCTTCTTCTCACCTTTTGGATAACACATCTCAGCCCATGTTGCAAGAAGCTCACATTCAGAAAGAGGATTCAGACATCCCTGCTTGGTTTCTGGCTTCTCTCCTGCAGCAGCAAGAGTATCAATTAATATCAGCAACGATGCCAGTTAATTAGTGGTGGTAGGCTGGAGGACACTGACACCTTTTTGCTTGTATGTCCTCTCGAGAGCAGATTAATCCCAGGCGGGTCAACCAACTGTGTGGCAGATGGCTGCAACCCTTCTGCTGCTCAGCTTGGCTGGGCTGATCTGGATGCTCAGCACTGCCCACCTTGGTGTTCATATAACCTTCCCAGCCTATCGTTCAGCCACACAGAATTTGGGGCGAGATGTTAATTTTTCAGCTGAGTTTAGAGATGTAGATAGAAACCATAAACACTCATGCCACAGGTACATTTTGTCAGAAACCAATCTCTCAAGGACTGAATTCCTTCAAGTGAAATTTCTATACAGTTGGATAGGTCAATTCAAAGTCATTACACACTAATGCTGCTGCAATAAACTGTGTGCCGTTCTGCTTTATGATACTCAAATATCATTTCAAGTAAAGCTAATCTAAGACCTCATTCATCTGTATTGATTCCACAATAAGGCACTAAAGGCAGTCTGGGAACACCTAGGATCAGCTCCAGGCTTCACAGTGGACTTTGCCGTGTCATTCCTGTTGCAAGTCCATGCTACATCTAGACTTAGTTCTTCTCCTCAAAGTTAGTTGTGTTGGCTCCTCCTAAGACACCAGAGAGTGTGATGACCTCATCTTTCTCAGGTAACTAGACATCAGAAGACAAATTGCTCTCTGGTGACCCTGTAAGAGGTCCCTTTGACTGGTGTTTTTCCTTCGTCCAGAGATTTGTTCCCTTTGCTTTTAAACTCTGCATTCTTGGCATGATGTATGGGAGGCAGACAAAGGCTTGTGCAGTAGAGTTCTGCATCTCTAGAGCTACTCTGCATCTTTGTGACAGAAGCAAGGATCAAGCTCAGTTTCAAAGTGTGCTGCACAACTGCTGGAGGAATATTAGGTCTGAAATGATCTTAACTACAACTTCTCTCCAAGACTTTTTACTACACCTTACATGCAGCTGGTTACAGAGAAAAACACATTTCCTTCAGTGTCAAGAGTGAAGAACCAGGCTGCTCTGGCTCCAGTGCATGTACCACCATAGAGGGGTCAGGGGCTCTGGGGCAGCTGACCAAAGGCTGGAAATAGTTGCACCTTCCTACCTTACCTTGCTCAAACATGGCTGTTCAAAGAACAGTGATCTCATCCTTCAACTGCTCTGAAACTTCCCGAGTCTAACAAGCTTTAACTACTGCAACTCCACTTCTCAGAGCAAGAAACCATGAAACAAACTTCTTTTATATGTGTCTCCAAGAGCAAGGGCTTATTATAATACAGAACTTTTATATTTTTTGTAATATCTCTCCGCCCATCTTTTCCCACAGATGAAGGTTGCATTTCTGTGGGTTTTGTTTCTACATTTTGCTTGAAAAGAGGCTTGAATGTTGGGGCACAGGGGGGTGCTGTGGGGGCACACACTTTCCAGCTGGGATTGGCACATAGATCTCACCAGGGTGGTGGGATTCATGGCTTTAAAAACCCCAAAGAAGGAGAAACCTGGCTAATGATATGCTAGAGACATAGGCTTAAAATCAGGCACCAGTTATGACTTGCTTGTTAATTCCTGTTCTCAGAAGGAAAGTCCTTTTATCTGGATAAGCTATACTTAACTGCTCCACTTCATAGAACTGGAGCAGCTGGGGAGGCACCGATGTGGGCTCACCAACTTTCATGTGCTTCTCATTTGGCCGGTCTGAGCTATCTGCTCCAGGTGAGAGCCAAGATTAATGCAAGCATCCAACAAGCTACTTCCCACATGGAGAGGGTGCATCTCTTTCAGCAGGTTTGCCTCTTCAAAGGTGCAAACTGCTCAGAGCAGTGAAGTCAAAACGAAATAGGCACTGTGGAAACATTGCTTTCCTTTGCCTTTGCTCTTCCTTGTGCCTAGATTTTCCAGTTTTCAATGACCTCTTGAAAAAGTGGTGCAGCCCTCAGAGACGAAAGTCAGTGGTGCCAATTATCACCCGATGGGCAGAGTGGCAGAAAACCAGTCCCTATGGTCTTACCACAGTCATCTGGACATCATACCCTGTGTGGGTGAAGCATCTCCAAGCTCTTGTGGCCTGCAGCCAGGGAAATAGTGAGCTTTGCTTCCTCAACATGCCTCAGTGCTGATCACACCACGGCTCGAGAAACAAACCGAGCAAGCATCAGAAGAGACAAAACACAAGGAAATGCGTAAGAAGTCCTCTGTTGACTGCAGTGATTAACTAACCTTACAGGATGTTCCTGTGGCGATAACATTACATAAAATTAGAAGCAGGAGCTTGAGACAGGTTTAAAATTATAAGGAAGAAACTGTAATTGTCCAAACAGAGCTGCTCTGCACCTGTGGGGAGCTGTGAGAAGTTTGCTACTTCTACTTTTCACTCACTTTTGAGTGTGGTGAAGAGCAGGTATTAGATACTGGGAATTAAGAGAAAGTATTTTTAGGAATTCCTGACCGTGTCTGTAGACAACCACTTCTCTCTCTCCCAAGGCCTCCTCATTACCAATTTTTTTCCCTATGGCTGGAAAGTTGATACAAGCAAACTGCTGCTGGTGGATAATAGCAGATATGTTTGCCTCTGAGCTATTGGCAGCCAAATTATGACTTGACCCGAAGTTCCTTAAAAGATCACTCCAAGTTTTTTTCTTACTTGGATTTGGATGAAACTACTTGGTTGAAGAAAAATTTAATCAATGAAGGCAGCAGCAGCACAAAATGTGCCATGTGAGATCAGCTTCAATTGCTGTCAGGAGGAAGAAGCTGTGGGAATCACTGCTTTTACAATATTGTGATTACACCAAATACAACACTCCATTTTGGATCCATCCCAAATCAAACTATTTCTGAATTCAGGACAAACATAAAGGATTTCCTGAATCAATTTAAATATTATATTCAACCCCCAAATTTTTTTGAATGCTTTCTTTTCATCTGGGCAAGAGTTTGGAATGTTCTACTCAGCAGTGTGGTGGAAATAGGAGAAGGTTGCAGATAGACCAAGGTTCTGACCTGGGGCAAAAGATAAATGAAAGAAGGAAATCTAAGTCACGTCACACCTCAGAATAATGTCCTGACTGCTGATAGTGACTCTCCATGCTGCGTGGTTTTCTGCCTGGTGGTTGCACAAATTTTCTCAAGTTTTCCCTTTAAGCAGCAAGTATTCCTCAGAATTCATAGATAATTAAGTCTGGCTGAAACAGAATTTTTTTCCTGCCAAGATCTTTTTCCAGGCAAGACACAATTCAGAATTGATAGCAGGTATGTAGCAGAGTGTATGCCTGACTGTGCCATACAGAGGTAATAGAGCCTGCAAAATGACCCCAGAGGGACAGGATTCGTGCCTTGCCCCAGCCTTTGGACATGATTAGCCATTGTTAGTCCTATAGTGTATTCATCTCAGAGCTGCAGAACCTCTTTGTAACAAAGACAAATGTATATTGTATTTCTCCAGCTAAAAAGAGATGATGTTGGCAATTTATAATGTTGAATTGCAAGTTCATCTGAGTTTGGTGGTTTGCAGAGCTTAAACCTCTTTATTTAAAGTTTTATTCAGTGTGGCTGCTTCATTCCGAGAAAATTTTTCAATTGACCCTCAGAAGATGGGGAATCATTTACAGCCTTTGACAGATTTGATCTCTTATCATTTTTAACTAGGGATTTGGAGATGTAATTATTTTAAAGCTTTTTTAATTTGAAAATCAAACTTGCATTTATTTTAAGAATAAAAGGACTAATGAGTTCCTCAGAGGGAAGGCCCTGCAATGAAATAACAGAAGCATACAGTAAGAACATAGCCTTCGAGCTGGTTTGGGAGGAGCTGTCTTTGAGCCAATTCTAAGATCAAGATTGTTGCCATGTTCATTTTTGGAAGCCTCCTCCATTGATTTTTCATTTGTGTATTCATTAGACTGAAAGCCCACAAAGTGCAGTTGATAATTACCATCAATGGTCTGGTTTGAATTCTTTTCAGACAAAGTTGATAATTCAGCTAAGTATCTGAATGGCTGAGGCTGCTTAATGCCAGCCTGCTACGTAGCCTTTCATTTCTTCTCTTGAAGGCCTTTGTGAAGCAAAACGAGGGCACACACACTGATTATCCCCAGCTTTTCTTGGTGGTGAGATGCCAGCTCCCCCATTGATGTCTATCATATTTTTGCTGTGGGAAATTTGGGCACAACAACTTGTTTTAACAGAAATTAACAACCTTTTATTTTACAACAATGCAAATTGAGAACAGTTGTATCAAGCAGCAGATCAAAATGGTCTCTCCTACCTGTGATTTAAGCAAAATTTTGACCATTCACTCTTCAAGAACAGGGATGCAGCAGGTACTGCTCTATTGTGAGGTTTCCCATTCTTTAAAAGGTATAGGAAGACGTAGGTGAAAACAGACCCTCCACTACAAAAAGAAGGTGGAAGATGAGAAAAAGTTATTTTAATATCACAGCTTGCAGGTTTTTGATGGTTGTTCAAGGCCAGTAATAGCTTGTGCTAAGAGTGGCTTTTTTTTTTAAACTTTAAAGACAGGGACATCAAAATGTGTAACAAAGGGTTTAATGAGAAAAATGACTCGAACACAACCCAGTCTCCTGTCAGCCCCCAAGACAAGACTCCACGAATAAAAACTGAAAGTGAAAGAGGTTGAACACCCCTAAATACTTCAGATGCAGCTTCCAGACTGTAACTAGGCTCTTATCTTCCCCCCGCCACGGTGGCTGCTTTGTGGGGGTGGAAGATATAGCTGTTGAACATGCAGAGCACCCAAGGATGCTCCTGGCTAAGACTTCTGATAAACCTGCTGTTAGTGTGTTCTCCATGTAATCACCCATATTTAGTATTTTTTTTAATGACTAGCTGAAAGTTCCCCAAAATTTAAATAAAATTGGCTTGCTAATGAAAATCAGAAACGTGTGAGAACTGTGACCTTGATAAAATTTTCAGTTTTTAAACATTTCTGGTAGAATATATTTATGCTTTTTCGCAAGCAGTGCCTAGGAAAGGGTGCTATGAAACTGCCAGGCATCAGCAAACAGATAAATCAACATTTTGATATTTTTGGCTTATGTAGCTCACAATATCCAGAGATCATGAAACACCTCAAATTTCAACAACCATATCTTGTTCTGTAGATTAGAAGAGAAAGGGAATAGCTGTTGGTCCTCCAGTAATGTGCTAAAAATTAGTGGAAACCTTTCCTTGGCATTATTTTATCACACTTTAAATCTGTGTGATTTTTTTCCCCTCAAACAATGTGATAATTTAGGTAGGTTTCTGTACTGGCAGCCACAACACAGAAGGTATGGTGAAATTCACAGAACTTCTTTTGTATGCGAGCTGTCGTGCCCCAACACGTCGATTGTTATTTTTAATATCTCAGCTCCGAGACAGCTCTTGTCGAAAGGCAACTCCTGCGGCATGCTCAGCACCCACGCTCCCTACCCTGGCTCCAGGTGCTGGGGGAGGTGAGGGTGCTGTGGCAGCTGGTCCCAGGTCACCCGTGGATCCCTGTGGCCCCTCATGCCGTGCCAGCCACAGTGTTGCTGCCTCAGGAACTGGCTGGAGTAGGGGGATGGATGGAGTTTGGGATGATTTGCCAGAGCAGATTACACTGGGGTCTGTCAGAGCAGGTTAAATGAAAGCATGCCTTTTGATTTACAGCACTGTCCAGGTTTGCTAATATAGAGACATTCAGGCTTGTGTTGAGGGGCACATTGCAATCAGATTCTTATTTTATTTTGCTTCTGAATAGAAATGAAATGTTGTAAAACATTTTATTCTCCTAGCCTGGTTATTTTTTCAGCACGGGTCATTACCAAATCACTGCATCACCGTCGACATGCCTGAAGTACTTATCTTGCTTCAGTTACATTTCTCCCGAGCCCTGGCTGGCTGTGTCTGCCAGATAACAGAGGGTGCGCCTGGAGCTCTGCTGTGGGAGCCGAGGTAAGTCATATTGTGTAGGCTGAGGTGTTCTAGCTTCTGCATAGTATTGCTCATGCCTTGCAGTCCTTGGAGTCACCTTGCTGCCTTACTCTACTGACTTTTTTAAGTGCTGCAGTGCTGTTTGTTACTAGGTGGAGAGCAAGCCTGAAGACTGCTTTGAGGGGGAGGTTGTTGCAGCCCTGGAGTGGCAGCAGCCAGACCCTATTTACATTGCTCTTCTGGTCTCCTGTCTTCAACTGTAGTTATGCAGAGAGAAGCTGTTTACTTATTTTGCATGGCTCCCAAATGTCATTTAAGCATTATTAACACGAGGGTTACTACCTCCCAAATTTCTAATTAAGGCCTTCCCTTCAGTCTATTAGCTGTGCTTTTCTGGACATATTCTTTAATTAGTTCTGACTTTCTGACTCCAGTGCAAAGTAGTTTTTAACTACTGTCTGCAATGCCCACGAGTGGTGAGTCAACCTATTAAAAATTAAAAATCAATTTTAGTTTCACCAAATGAACCAAGTGCTATTTCACCTTATTTTCATTATCATGATGCCTAAGAATCCAGGTGTTGGAGAAAGCTTTACAAACGGGGAGTAAAACCAGCCACAGCAACAGGCGCTGGGTGAGGGAGGGGTTGTGCCCCCATGACCATTCCAGACCCTCATCCCAAGCAAAGAGGGGATGTATAGCAGAAGGAAATACAAGGTGGGCACCTTGGTAGGATGGGGATGCTGAAATCCCTGGGTTTTGATGACTGCCCTGTTATGGGTGCTGACCTGACCCCACCTGGCAGCATCTCTGGGGGAAGGAGACCCCACAGATGCTTCCCTTCCTGGTTTTGCCATTCTGAAAAAACACTGTGTTTTTTCACAGCCCTGGGGAAAACATCTTAGAGACTGCAGGCAGCAAAACCCTGAAGATAATAGCTCATCATAACCTCAGGTCATTTTTATCTGGGTCCATAGCTACCTTTTGAAGTCACACCTGTGCACTCAGCACATAGATATCCAGCCTGGGTCCAGTGCCTGCTGTGGTTCCTGTCCTGGGTGTAGTGGAAGCATGGGATAACACACATCAACTCCCACCTAATGTCTAGTACCCATAAAAAGCCATTCCTACTCTTCCCTCCACCTCCCACTAACGTCCTCGTACCCCTTCAAGGAGCTAAACTGGCAGAAAACTCACCTTCTGCTGGCTGGGGAATGGGACAGGGACGTGACTAAGCCTGGGCCAGAGAGAACCACCATTGTCTCTTGCAGTGGCTGCCAGTATTTAATGGACTGTAATGAGCAGTGTGGGGACACCAGAGTGTCCAGGGGGATCAGAGGAGAAAGGACACCCACCTGGAACAAGGAAGAGCATGACTCCCCTCGAACATATGTGAAGATTCACATGTAGATTTGCAGCCCACAGAAGAGGAAGATTTTGAGGCACAGAGCTGTGATTGGGCCCTTTGTTCACGCTGCCATGATCGGATGAACACTGGTTCAGAAATCTGCTCAAAGCCACTTGCAAGATCAAGGCCTTTCTTTGTAGCCTCTTGTAGACCAAAGATGGTCTCTTTTTCTAAAATGCTTCATGTTCCTGCAGCCTTTGCAAAAGGAGGAAATTATGCCAGCTCTCTGAAACATTCATGTGAAAACTTTTTGGTTTAGACTTGGTGTTCACCTTTGTGCTCAGGCTTGATTTTCTAAGTGTGTACATAATTACTAATGTATTCACTAAGAGTATTTCCCATGGTGTCAAACAACTCTAAATAGATACCAGAACAGAGGGTCAATCCAACCTCTGTGCATAAAAGGTGAAAAAAAAAAGATCTGTAAAAACAGGTCAAGAGGAGTATAATTATGGAGCATCTTTTGAAAAAGATTCATATGTAATTTTGGGTATATATATTTCAAAATTAAAAAAACTCACAGACCTTACTGATTCTGTGTTAGTGAGAACTAAGGGTAAATTATTTTCACAAATCTAAATATATAATTCTGTTGTGCACATAATTTAAAACATACTACAGCACATCAAATGCTCTTTGAAAATAGTAAATTATTCAAATATTGACATTGTTTGTCAAAATTTCATACTTGACAGTTTGCCACAAATAGAAGACAACCAGTATGGCCTAAAGTGTTTTCTGGACCACGTAAATTTTCTCCAAGTGTTTTCGCTTTTGCTTTAACCAAGTAGCATCTGAGTGGCAAAAGTTGTGCAGTACTAAAGTATGAGGTGCTGGGAATAAAGTCTTAATTCCAGGGCCTCTACTGTAATTTTGGTTGAATTCTTCTGTGAGTATCATGGCCAGTAAGAAAGGAAGACTTTTGGAGCTCAATTAACAGATTGAAAGAGGGTATAAAGAGAAGGAGTTTAAATTTGCCATTGGAGAATGTTTGGGATGAAAGAACCTGGAGTTGGGACTGACTAGGTGTAGGAAACAAAAGTATAGTGCACGGATGACTGAACAATGGTTGCCCTGACAAGTTGTGCAGTGTCTGTAATTGGAGTCTTCCAGCATCCAATAGGACAAAGTAACATGGTCTGAAGCCAATGCTGACCTAGTTCTGAGCCATAAGCTGGATCTGAAATCTGATGTCCCTTCCTGTCTGAGTGACTTGGCCCTTCAGAGTGAATGGGTCCACCACAGCCATTCACCGAAGGTGAAGTGGTTTCATAGCAAAACCTCCAGTCCCAAACACCTGACAATGCCTGTTTGGGGTTCACCGAGTCTGACTGCCTCAGAACAACCCAGAGCTCAGGGCAGGGGAACTTCATCCCTCACCAAGTCAGGATCTGTGTATGGCAATAGGACCATGATCTACCCATCTGTAGGACCTGTGTGCTCCATTGCTCCTGTTCCCCTGACTAAAATGGGCCTTACCCATTTAGGTCAGACCCATAACCTAAAGGGATGCTCATGGAAACCATTTCCCTCCCACTACTGATGGGGAAGAGCCTCCAAGAGAGAAGCAAAAGCAGAGGAGAGGCTGACAGGGCTGTGTTGGCCTCTTCCCCACTCTGGAAGCCACCTCCTGTGGATGGAGAACCCAGCCCCTGGGCTCAGGACCCCTCATTCTGGTTCTGGCTTTGCTCCATTTTGCCTTGGTTGGTTTTCATGGTCCAGTGCCTGCACTGCTGGGGTCCCCCCTAAGGTCTATGGGCATGGAGGGGCCCACACAGTAGACACCAGCTGGGGGTCACCTGTGATGCCCAGGTCTTCAAGACTCTCTATCTTTCTCAGCTCAAAAAGATAATGTCTTCACATGCTGGCATGTGAACTCAATGACACATCCATGGTCATCCAGGAGGATATTTGGGGACCACTGCCTGCTCCCATCTTATCAGCAGCCCAAGGTGGCTGCCAGGGATGGGGCTGTTTGGGGCTCAGGTTAGCCTCTGTGCAGCTCTTCTTCTCTTTGACACTGCTGGAAAACCACTAGGCATGATGGGCATCTGGACCCAGAGGTATTGTTCTGCCTGTACATGTGAGGGATGACCCCCAACATTCCAATAAGCACCAGGAGCTCTGCAGCCAGGACTTGGCTCAGCACACATTAAACAAACCCCTGTGAGGAAGGGGAAAAACCTACACACAGGGTCCTTGCCTCCCACCAGCTGATCAGCTCAGCACTGCAGCTGGGTCCTCAAGCATGGGTTGCAGGAGAGTTTTATTGCATATCAAAAGAGAAAGACTTATTTCCTCACATCTCCAGCAGAACATCCCACCCATTTTGCAAATCCTTAGGCAGAATTAGTCATTTATGACTGTAAGTAATGATTTTCCAGGCCTCCCCTCGCAGCCAGTAACTAGGAGAAAAAAAAATACGCCAGAACAGAAATTGTTTGTGTTTCTAAATCACAAACATCAGCATTGTGTTATCCTAACAGCTATCATCTTTATTTTTAGGATATTTAATCAACTTGAATGCTTTCAGATATATTTTAGTCAGACCACTTTGCTCTAGCTTACCTCCCAGTTCTGGTTGCCATGGCATAACAATGATTTATCTTCTGGCTAAAAATAAACCTTCAGCAATAAATGTATTAGCCATTTTTTAAAAAAAAATCGCCAAAACCAACCAAAAAAAACCCCAAAAAAAACAAAAAACCCACCAAAAAACCAAAACCAAAAACCCCCAAACTGTGATGAAAACGAAGCACCTCCTCATATACCAAAAAACCCCAAAAAAAACAAAAAAACCCACCAAAAAACCAAAACCAAAACCCCCAAACTGTGATGAAAACAAAGCACCTCCTCATATACCAATTCACAGCACCCCGCACAGCTGCTCCTTTGGCATCAGTTGTACAAGGTCTTTGATGGACTCTCTCTGCCTCTCCTTTCCTATTTACACACTTCTATATTCTGGTTAAGGAAAGACAGACAAATGTATAAAACATTGCAAACATTTTAAAAACAGCATAAAATCAAGTGGTGTAACAGAGACTGCTGGTCCTCAGTGAGGCAGAACTGCCTGTCCTCAAAGCCTCTGTAGCTCCTGGGCTCTGTTGGGAGAAATCTTTTCTTTCTTTGGCATGAATCCAAGCAAAGGAAAAATCCCTTCCTTGCCAAAGAGGCTGATGGAAGACAAAGCTGGGGCATGAGGTGCTTCTTCCCCAGTGTGGAGGCAGCCCTGACCCCACGCCTGCTCAGCCACCTGTGACCTTGGCAGGGTGTAGGGGGTGGGTGAAGTTCTACTGCAGCCTGGTACAAGGCATTTCATCCCTACTGGTGAAAAATTCTCTCTTTTGCAGCTATATGTTTTTGTCAAAAACAAAGCAGTATGCCACATATTTAACAATAAAATTAAATTACTGGAAACCAAAAATCAAAGAAGTCACCTTATGAGCACCTCCACATGATTTGCAAGTGTTAATTTAGAGGTGCAGAAGGCTACAGCAATGCTTGAGATCATAAAAAATAATATTGGTAGGTTCAGGGAGATGTTTTCTTTCAGTTTTGATTACAAAAACCTCTTCCTTTCTTTTACAGTCCTCTGTGAGTGCAGTGCAAAAGGAAGAGGGCAAGTCTGGCCAGGTCTGTCCTGCCCTGCCCTCGTGCCTCTCAGCCCAAATGACTGGGTAACCTGCCCACTGAGCCCTGGAAGGAAATGCCTCAGCCACACAGATCCCAGCACGCCTGTACAAGGGTGTGGAGAGCACACAGCTCGTTCTGTTCCTTGCTACCAAAACAGCTGCTGGCCAGCCACTGTGAACACAGGCAAAATGGTAACCGGGGTGCTCCTGAAGTTCACTTAGAGAAAAAAGACTGCAGCAAAGAAAAGAGTAGGGTCTGTCATTTTGTGGAAGATGACTGGCTCTTTCCCAAACTGTCCATATTTGCCAGGTCCTTACATTTGTTGATCCTCATGCTTCTCTTTTAGCCTACGAGACTGATCCTTGTCTGTCTCTGTAAACACAGTAGATAAAGGAAAGAGAGGAGCAACTCCTGTCCCCAAGGACTGTCTGGTTCCTGTCCATGCAGCAAAACTTCCCATCCTTGATGTCATCAGCACACTGTTGAAAACAATACCCATAAATATATATGTATAAAATACACCTATAATGCTGCTGTCCTCTTGTAGCTGCTGAGAGCAGACAGGTTAGTGGCTTTGAGAGTGTTTCCTTGTGAACTTGTTTCCTCAGTCCTGCAGAGACAGCCAGCAGGGTAATATTAATGGTCCCATCGTTAAAGCCTGGCAGGTTTGAGGCAAGGAAAGCTCTGTCCTCCAAGACCTGTGTGTCAAGGCTGGGGAGCTCAGTGGGTGTTCTCCAGCCTGCAGCAGGGGAATACACTTTCAACATGCTTGCAATGGGTGCCCAGTCTCCCTTCAACCAAAAAGAGATGGAGCATGGGAGTTTCTGTAATTGGCAGCTCTTTCAGTGCAGGAGATGCCTTGGGGCTCAGCACTGGTGTGAATGTTAGCACAGTGGCTAACCAACCCAGCAGGGTCACCAGCTGAACTCCTTGTTTTACCTGTTGCTAATGCCAGTATAACACTACCTGAAGAGCTGGCCTGAGATCCTATCCCAAATTCGTACCTATATCCACACAAGCCAGGACATCACTCTTCTGCTTTTCTTCACAAAACATGGCCCTCAGGCCTGGAGCTTGTATTTGGGTAAGAGAGCAAAGCTGTGCTTTGTAGGTGGATGGATTAAGGTCTCAGGCACAAGACACCGTGGCTGGGCCAGCATCCCTAGGTGTCACCTGAGAACCTGCAGGCTCAGGGAGGCTCTCCAAAAACACACTTGATGTTTCTTCCTTCTCAGGCTTTGATGAACAGACAAGGTTCATCCATCTCCTCTTCTCACTAGTGAAACATCACAGTAAAGAAACCAATCTCATTAATACTGCTGATGGTCTTTTTGAACATGGTTTTTCCATAGTTCCACTGTCCAGCCTCCTCCTCTCATGTCTTAGCAGCATGGGTTTGGAGGAACAGAAGGGCAAGTTCAATATGAGCCATGCTGCTGAGCTCACAGTGGAGGGGCTCACGAGCTGAGTGAGGATGATGGGAAGCTGGAGTAAAAACTTTTGGAGCCTGACTGTGCTTCTTGTGCCAGAACCATGCCAACGCCACCAGTCCTTGGAGAAACATGGCCTTCCATTCTTTCTCCTCTGGGCTGGGGGAAGGGTGAGAAGACGGTGGGTCTGTCTGCAGGTCCCAGTCACGGCAGAGTGGCTGTGGAGCTTTGGCTGCCTTTTCCCCCAGGGCCTGGCTCCTGAGGAGGATGTGTAACAGCCCATGGGCATAGAAATTTCTGGAAGGGCTGATCAATCTTGAAATTGCTTTTGGGAAAGACAATGAAGAAAAGCAGATCCATTTTCTGCCCAAACTCAGCAAAGCTGCCTTTATTGGGCCTACAGGAGCACTCCTCTGTCGCTCCATTTGAATTTCTGTTTTCCTTTAGAGCTCACATTTTTTCCTTTCTGCTGCATGAGGTCAGCTGACCATTTCAAAGATCTTTAAAATCCCTATTGCAGTATCTAATGGTTATCCCAGAGTATCTTCCCTGTGTTTTACTCTTCTCCTCTCTTTGCTCATTATATCCATATTTTCTTCTGGAATATGTGTCTCCAAGCAGCTACAGAAGACCCTTCCGTCCTGAAATTATTTTATTACTTGTTCATCATCTTGAAAACCAACTGTTTTCCAGCTCTGCTTTTAATCCATGAGGTCATTTCTCTTCACAGATAACCAAACCTGAGCTTCTGAGAACAAAAATCCCCCTGTTGATTATCAGCATTGTAATTGTTTGGGCTTTATTTGTATTGTTTCTTTCCACCTTTTCTCACAAAGGGAGGCTAAAGTCACTCTGATGCAGTGCCTATCATGACTGTCAACTAGCTGGCATTGTCATTATTTTCACTGAAGCCAGAGGGATTTGTCTGCACTCAGCTAAATGTGATTGTGTGCATTTGCAGGCTTGAGAACAAAAAAGAAATTATGATATTTGAAAACTTATGATAATTTATGGATCTAGACTTCCACCCCACTAATGGAATCCCTGTGGAGGGTGAAACAAACTGCCACTGGTCTGAAACAGGATCATGCAACCTAAAATAGCCCCATGCTGCCTCACTCCAAACTGCTTGGCATTTTTTGCTGTCATCTGTCTGGCGGACCTAAAACAGCAAGGGCGCCTCAAAATATGGCATACTTATGGCCAAAAGAGCTCCCTGAGCTGTTCAGCAAATGCAAAGGGAATAAGGGGTTAAAAGCCAAGAAATATTTTTCTTTGAATTTATCTGAAAAACCCATCCTGGAGGATTCTTCAGGAAATGCTGCAGTGTGCAAAAAGATGCCATACACTGGTGCACTCTCGGTGCTTCCAGCGTTAAGTACATTATAAACATACTGCTTTAAGGTCAAAGAGGTGGCAAATCTGTGGGAGAATCTTGCATCAGACTCACAAGGGCTTCAAAAAATCACAGGATTTTAATGACCTCTTCCTCCTCCTCCTCCTCCTGTGAGTCTCTTGCCTTAGTCACTAAATTGTTTTCCTGCTGCTCAGATGTCATCCAGCAATGGAAGAAAAGTGCCCAAAAGCCGTGTGCTGGTCTCTGAATGCACAGCATGTGCTGCTGCCCATTCACAGGAGGAGAGGCACTTTCAGATGACAGACAAGTATTTTAACATCACCACAGAGGCTGAGAGACTGGCTCACCCCTGGGCACATCAAACATCTGCACAGCTGTGCCTTTGGGCGCTTGGCTGCGGGGAAACACGGAGCCACACCTGCGAGTCAGCTCACTGTGTGGCACTGCTGCCAAACCATCACCCAAGGGGGGAGAGTTACCTAGCAAGGTAAAGGTGCTTCATAGGTGGTTTCCATCACACATTCAAGGGATGACATTGCCCCCTTGGTTAACTGAGTGTTGAGGACACTGTTTGGAGGGAGCTGGTCATCCCTCTAGGGAAGTCAGAGTCTGCCAAGCAGACACCATACGCCTATGTGAAATGCCAAATTTTGGGCTATTTTTCAGTGGCCTGTAACACCCATTGAGTTTCATCTGGTTTTCCATGCTCTTCTTCTTGCCCTGGTTTCATTCTGCCTGCATTTCTGTTTAACACTGTAAGGGAGATGCTGTCTTTAACTTATCACTGTCCATTGTAAAATCATGTCCAGAATAGGTATCTAATGAGGTCAGGTAAAACACCAGTGCATTCACATGCTTAGATGTCTATGACTCACCCTGACCATTCCTGATAGAGTCCTTTCTAAGGGTGTGACTTTGTTTAAAACTACAGGTACCATGCCTCGTACCTAAGTGTAGATAAATATATGTTGCGCCATTCCTGATAGAGTCCTTTCTAAGGGTGTGACTTTGTTTAAAACTACAGGTACCATGCCTTGTACCTACGTGTAGATAAATATATGTTGCATGTGTGTATGTGTGTGTATGTGTGTATACACTCATATAAATAGTCTTTAAGACTGTATTTACATGAAAAATACATATGAAGCTAAAATAAATATGTATGTAGTTAGATTTTGATAGCACTACAGCCAAATGGATTATAACTCACCTTCAAATGTAGTCACTGTCTGCTGGTGCTGTGAGTAGGCTAACTGTTGGTTAGGTCTTTTTCTGTGGGCACATGTCTGCTGAATTAAGAAAATTACTGATTTCCATGTGTAAAAGTATAAGTAAAAATGCGCCATGGAGGATGTTCTAATGAGCTTGCACAGGAGACTCAGTACTGAGAGCACCTGCCTCAGCCACACTCACTCCTCAATCAATTCAGAAATCTTGGTGAGAGCATCCAGCATGTTAGGGAAAGCTCTTAGCTATGGCTAATTTGGCATATTTCCTCTGGCATAATAATTTGTGATTATTATGCCAGAGGAAATATGATGCCCTAGGTCCTGATATGAGGAGGTGATGGTGGGCACAGCTCCCCAAAAACCTATTCTAGGGTCTGGTTTTCTATCTCATTCACTGTGGGAATCTGCTGTGAGGCAGAGCAGCCCTCCTTTCCCAGTCTGCTCACAAGGAATAGAAGTCTCCAAACTCCTCTGGTGGGTTTCCAAACTTCCAGATTGCTACAGATTCAAGGTTTTTGACACTGTTTGTGTTCCAGATTGAAGTTTTCCCATGGACCATGTTCATAGTGGAAAGAAGAATCACTTATGGGTCAGGAAAAAAAATAGTTTTAATTTAGAGCTGGGATATTTTTCATCAGAAAAAGATTTTGGAACATTTATTTAGAACCACATATCAGGAAATTCCTGTTTCTATACACATCCCTATAGTAAAAGAAAATATGTTAGGAGGAAAGATGTCAATCTGCTCCAAATGTTTAAAGTTTTCTTTTCTTCCCACATTTAAAAACAAACAAACATCCTCTGGCATAATAATTTGTGATTATCATGCCAGAGGAAATATGATGCCCTAGGTCCTGATATGAGGAGGTGATGGTGGGCACAGCTCCCCAAAAACCTGTTCTAGGGTCTGGTTTTCTATCTCATTCACTGTGCGAATCTGCTGTGAGGCAGAGCAGCCCTCCTTTCCCAGTCTGCTCACAAGGAATAGAAGTCTCCAAACTCCTCTGGTGGGTTTCCAAACTTCCAGATTGCTACAGATTCAAGATTTTTGACACTGTGTTCCAGATTGAAGTTTTCCCATGGACCATGTTCGTAGTGGAAAGAAGAATCACTTATGGGTCAGGAAAAAAATAGTTTTAATTTAGAGCTGGGATATTTTTCATCAGAAAAAGATTTTGGAACATTTATTTAGAACCACATATCAGGAAATTCCTGTTTCTATACACACATCCCTATAGTAAAAGAAAATATGTTAGGAGGAAAGATGTCAATCTGCTCCAAATGTTTAAAGTTTTCTTTTCTTCCCACATTTAAAAACAAACAACCAACCCAAAAAACTCCCCCCTCCACCCCCGTATGGTTTAAGAAGACATTCTGGATTTATGAAAATGCTTCTGGGCATAAAATACCCAACCAGAAAGACCTGCACTTGGTTTTGGTCCCTTGAGTCCTCCCTAGGAGCTTGCTCCTTTCTCCCACAGCACACCCTGGTCATTCCTGTGGCAGCCAGAGCACCTCCTCCTGCAGCTCCAGGCACAGCAGGCAGCTGTGGAGCATCCGAGTCCCAGCTCAAGCCATGGCTGCTCTTGTAGCTGCAAGGGAAATAAATGCTGGCCTTGCTGCTCTCTGGGATGCTGGAGCTGGCCAGGCATGGAGCTGGGAGTCAGTTTTTGCAGGTCAAAAGTTAATAGAACTGTTCTTATAACACAGGTACATTGACAATCAGCTTTGACAAGCAGTTCAGGAAAGCTCCTGTACTCCTTTGAGCTCCTTGAGTTTCAGTGTAAGAGGGGCTCTGCTGTTAAATTAAAGTAGCAAAAGCATAAAAAAATGTTGAAGAATTCAGACAGCAAGTCTGAGAAAAGCTGTCTAGAGCAAGGGAAGGAAGTGAGGAGATACAGGAAAGCAATTCCTCTGAGAACCTCCTTCTGAGTAATGTTGTCCAGATCTTCTGTTTATGGACCTGCAAATGTCTGCATCGTGTTGGTTTTGTTCTGAGTTCCGAGTTCGTGGGCCAGTGCAGAACAAAGGGGGATTAGTAAAACAACCACAGCAATATTTTCTAGCTTTTTCCTACTTCTTTTTTCCTTGATTTTATTCTGACTTGGCTTTATTAGTAGAATTAATGCAGGACTAAACCCTTAATCCTCTACATACCAACTGGCCACAGTACTGCTGTCCATGGGGGCACTATGCAGAGCCAGGACTGAGTCATGTAGCTCAGGGATAACTGGCTAACGTAGCAGCAGAAGATTGCACAGCTCATTTTGATCTGCACTTGGTTGAACAGGGGCCAAAGTTCCAGCACTAATGTGCAATTTGATGTGGGACACTTGGGCGGATCAGCCCCAGAGCAGTGGTGGCACATACCTATGTTCTCTCTGCAACTATGTCAGTGTTTAAATACCAGCCGAGGCTTCTTGTGAATAGTTATAAGACTTGGTAAATCTTTTGCTCAGATTGGGACTGACTTGGGCAACATCAGCCCCAGAGCAGTGGTGGCACATACCTATGTTCTCTCTGCAACTATGTCAGTGTTTAAATACCATTTTCAGCCAAGGCTTCTTGTGAATAGTTATAAGGCTAGATAAATCTTTTGCTCAGATTGGGGCTGACTTGGGCAATGGCAAGAAAATACCCTGAAAATTCCTCCTGTCACTCAGTGAGTCATGTGGGATTTGGGGTCTGAGAGTCTGGGCAGTGGACACATTGCAGGGACAGTGCAGGTTGCCAGTATTTCACCTTCTGCCTCCATCCTGTCCCTGCTGTCTGCCGTGTCCCGGCACCAAAGTCTGTATGGCCTTGCAGTGACTGGTCTCATGGGAAAAGCATTTCTAAAACTCCTGTATTGAGTTTGCATAGCTAGCTGCGGGTAGCAGGGAGTCTTCAGAGGTGTCTTTTGTGAGAAGATTCCAGAAGCTTCCCCCATGTCCAGCAGAGCCAATGTCCAGCTCCAGGACAGACCCACTGCTAGCCAAGGCCGAGCCCATCAGTGATGGTGCTAATGCCATCAGTAGGCTGGGGCTGGATCCTTGGAGGGGACACCACTGACCCAAATTAACCAAAAAGGTTATTCCACACCATGTGATGTCAGCTCAGGTATAAAAGCTCAGGAGAGGAGGAGGAATGGAGGTGTTCATTATTTGCAATGTTTGCCTTCAGGAGCCAATGCTAAGGGTGCTGAAGCCCTGCTTCCCGGGAAGTGGCTGGGCACTACTCACTGATGGGAAGTAGAGCCATGGTTTTTTTCTTTTTTTCTTTCCTTGTGTGCATGCAAACTTTCTCTTTTGCTTTAGTAAACTACCTTTACTCAGTAAAGGCAACCTGTGAGTCATTTTCCATCTTATTTTCTTTTCCCTGTCCAGCTGGGAAAAGGAGTGATAGAGCAGCTTGGTGGGGACCTGGCATCCAGCCAAGGTCAACCCACCACAGCTACAAATCTAAGTTAAGCAAAATTTCTCTGTTAAAAACTGTCTTATAGGCTGTCTGCCAGCAGCCTCTAAAAGAAAAAGGAAAAATCACTCTTTAAAGTGAAAAGAAGGAAAGAGTTGCTAAAATTTATGCTAGGCTTGCATACAAAATCCATCAGATTTTCATGCTAGCAAACATGAGGACTGGGTATATCAACAAAGCTGTTAGAAATTGAGTTGCTGAGCACCACAAACAAAGAAAGGTCCCTGACTATAGGGCAGGGCCCAGCCCTTCCTCTGAGAGCTCGAGACTACAGTTGCCTGCTTGCTGCTAATGCAGCTCCAGGTTCCAAGTGCATTTGCTCTTTGAAAACAGAAATTACCTTTTAGATGGGTGTTTTTACAGAGTTTGAAGCAATGACTGGTCATTTGCCCAGTAGCTCAAGATACCTATGGGCTTTCTGATCAAATTGCTTAGGGTTTTTTTTGGGTTTTACCAGGGTCCAGACATGCCAGACTGCCTCCCTGCAGCAGGGTGTGTGCTGCCACCCTCCTGCCTTGCCACCAAGGCTTAGGAGTCCAAGAACGAGCAACAGGTTCTCTCCTGGATTTCCAACAAGCAAGCTGCAGCTGTCCCTCAGGTCTGTGCATCCTGAGCCAGTAAGCTTGCCATCTCACTGACCTTTGGTTGGCCTATGCTACATTTTAGCTTCACCTTCTGCCATGTCTTCAATTATTTGTTCTCTCAAAATTTGTTTTATAGGGTTGTAAACCAATGAGGTCGGATTAATGAGTGTGTAAACAGCTTGGATCATACCCTCCTTCCCATTTCTCACACTAACTGGAATCCTGTGTTATGGTATCTGTCTCTGATTTGATAGATCAGAAATCCTTACTATCAGACTGCCAATTTCATGGGCCAGTTCCCTCAGCTCTGGGGATGGAGATTATCTGGTCTTTTTAGCTGGAATATATTAAACTCAGAGTTTAGCTTCCATCTGCAGCAGGGTAATTTCCATTTCTCTGAACATTTCCATTAGTCATCCTGGCTCTGACCCTGCAGTCTAGATAATTATTCTTATTGAATTGCAGCGCCAAGCTAGTCTCTTATGTTTTGAGACCTGAATAAATTGTTACTCCTTTTAACCTGAGCAGGAAGCTGAATGTCAGGATCTCACAGATAATTTCATTTGGGAAGGTAAATCAACAGGAGGAATTGAGTGGCTCTGAAGAAATTTTGTTTGTTTGCTTGCAAAGAGATGCAAAGACCAGAACAAAATGCTCTGATGGGTTCCCAGCTGCCCGTCCCAAACCCATATGGATGGTGTTGGAGCAGCCAAGACCAGGCAGGGCTTCCCACAGAGCTGGGACTACTGTCACTGTGGCCACCCTACCCTGCCAGCAGTCAACCGCGATGCCTCCTGTCCCAAGCATGCAACTTTTTGTTCATCTTTGAGAAATTTTTCCCATTAGCATATCATTATAATTTAATTTTGTTATTGGTTAACTTCAACCAAGTCTGCTCATGCCCTTTTGGACCAAGGTCATCTTCTGCAATGAGATTTTCTATAACCAGTCCAGTGGATGACAAATTAGGTTGAGGTAATGTCACCCTTGCTTGGTTCAATGACAAGTGAACTGCTGCATCCAAGAATACCTGGGGCTTGTAACTATTGGCAAAACTATTTTCCAGATAGCAACTCTGAACTTCAGGTCTTTTCAATGATACAATTCTCAAGAGTGTCTATTTCTGCTGAAACTGCAAAGCATTCTCCCACTTCAACAGCTGCTGCTCGGAGTGTGTGGCAGAGCACACCAAGTCTGTTTCACAGTCCCTAGTTCCCTGATCATCTCTTCCAAAATTAGCTGGTAACATCCCTTGTTTCTGTTTGCATTGGTTTCTCTGTTTCCTTAACAGCTCATAGATTGCTCACTGTTCCTTCTGTTTATCTGTTTGTCTGTCTATATATCCATCTATTATCTTCAATCTACCTGCCATGGTCATTGCTTTTGCTCCACCATTGTCTATACAATATCCACATTTTCTTCCCTTCACTCACCCTGACCAGCTCCATAACAAGTGTGCAAACACTCCAGTTGTGTGTTTCTGACCTGGGGCACATTGTTACCTGTGTCAGGCCTGGTTTCTCCCCCTCTGCACTTTAGGCTGTATGAAAGCTTTTTTCAACAGTTGGATTTTCCTTCCATCCTTCCTTTTCTCATTCCTTTGTCCATGGATATCTCTGCTTTTAAATTGCTTTTCTCTGTCTCTGTAATAAAATCAAGCAAATGGCTTTACTGAGTCTCACATAACCTCTTCCTCCTATTTTTTTTTTTTTTTGAAAACTCTTCTATTTTTAGGCTTGTCAGTATTTATCCCACCAGACTGGTAGATTAGGCATGCAGGTGAAGTCCCTTTGCCAAGAGAAGTTCCATTCCTGGAAATGCCTATTATTGCAGCAAGAATGTGATGAATGTTGTGTTCATGCTGTGCTGCCATGAGGGATGTCACATGAGTTTTCTTTGTCCTGGACCCCTGAGTACTTTTCAACATTATTATCAAAAACTTATAAGAATTTGCTGATTATTTGGTGGAAACTTAATCAAGCTGAAAAGTAGATTAACTGCATTAATTCACTTCCACTTAGCTTTTACTGAATTAGGTTTACTAATTCAGCAGTTATTTCCTGAACTTGGAGATTGTTTACTTCATCTTGTGAACAAACCTTTATGTCTACCTGCCTCTGTAAGTGTCTGTAGCTTTTATCTTTTAAGGTTGCTAAGGTAGGTGTAGATATACAAGACACAGCACCTTGACTCATCTGCCCTGGCCCCTGGCTGAGGCTGGAAGTGTTGAGATCACAGTGCCACTGGCTTTTGTTGAGATCACATGGAGGGTTGCACCTCCTGGGTCAGCCAGATATAGCCTGGCAGGAAAGAAGTGATCCAGGGAGAGCAGTAGCAAACCCATTGGTGTGATGATGTGAAAACAAGCCTTCAGGCCAAAAGGCTTTTGAAGACATCGACTGAGCTGTTTGAATAGCCATCATACCCCCTGGTATGACTGTACCCCCCACTAGCTGGGGCTGTCACCATGACAGCAGGGCCCCATCAGAGCTGTATGGAAACTCTCCATGCCACTGTGGCAGCCCTTCATTCTGCTGAAATCCCTGGGGAGCTCACACTGAAAGGGAGCTGGAGCACTCACACAGTTCCTTACAGGGCTGCCTGTGTCGTTGCCCATTAAGGGCAAATAATGATCACCTGGGGTGGGATTTCACCCAAGGATGCACATCTAAAACTAAAAGCAAAGAGTGACTCAGATACCCAGGTATATACTGGAAGGTGAGAGGAACAAACTTAGGAGTCCACCAAATGAACCTAAATCCTCTCTTTGATGATGGATAAAACCTTCATCTTCTCCAAAGCTTTCCTAAATCCCTACAGCTGTAAACCCAGGCACTTAGTAAACAAGTTGGAGGCTTTTCTGCAAGGTCAGTCACAGACCCAGCCAAAGCTAATGGTTATCCTCCCATCACACACTTTCTCCATCCATCCTTGGACTGGAGAAGCTACTCCAATCCCCACCTTGTGCCTCTTGTGCTAGAGCTGGAGGAACAGCAGTGACTGCTCCTCTCCTGCCCCGCAGGTTGTGCCACAGGTGGGGGGGTCAGCACAGCTGTTGGGTAGCACACACAGGGCAGGGGAAACAGTCACTTCTTCCTTTCTATTACTCATGCTGTTCAGCATCTGGGGAGGGAGCCTGTATTGGATTGGGGATGGCATCTGTGGCTCCATCCCCCACTCTGTCAGTCGGGGCAGAATGGCTTAGTGCTGTTCCTCCTTTTCTCTGGTGGAACTACAAGGTGGGTGCATTTTCTTTGCCATTTCTGACACCTCTAATTGCTGTTTCAAAACAAGCTTTCTGAAACTCAGGAGGAAAAGCATTTCCCTCCCTTCTCAGCATAGATGTGTTTTGCTTGTTGAGGCGAAGGGTTGCAGTGCCTGTCTTTCTGCACTGCAGTACCAGCAAATATGTCTCACAGGAACATTCAGGCATCTATTTGCTCCAAGTCTAGGAGCACCGAGACTTTTATTTCCACTGCTTAACCTGTTTAACCTTGTTTGTCTACTAGCAAACCCCATTTAAGTGCTACGCTTTTTATTTTGGTTGCTGTTGCACAGAAAAAGAAAGTTCATCAGGAGAAAAGCCTCTCTGCTCATGCCAGAGCTTGAAGAAAAATAGGTTTGGGTTTGAGTTTCATTTTTATCCTTGCAGAGAGGCCCAAACCAATCACAGGGCTCCTCAATTCCTTCAGTGAGTCTGCAGCTGATGCCCTCTGGGAGATGCTATCTGGGAGCACAAGTCTTCCCGTCCATTTCTTGATCACCTGGCAGTGATGCAGCAGGAGAACTGGAAAGGGTGGCAATGGGGAACAGGTCGGTGTCCCCAGGCACACCGATCCATCTGGCAGGTTGTCCTGAGACCACATGGGGACCAGGATAACCAGGAGTGGCCTGTGCAGCAGCCAGCTCATCCTGCTGCACGGGGTGCCAACCAGGGCCACATGTCATGCATTCCCACGAGAGACAACTTTCCCAAGGGGCAGTACCTGACTGGCATGTTACCATTTGATGTGTGTGTTAAGCAGAACTGATTGCAAATTAACCATCTTTTAGCCTGCATTAGAGTATTGCCATTGAATAACTCTGCACAGCATGAAAATGCCCATTGATGGCAGGGCAATTTGAAGATTAAAATAAGTTCCCCTTGCAGCAGGATATGCACAGTTACAGCTTCTGCAAGGTGATGGTTTTTCTGTGGTACCCCAGCCTGGGCAGATTAGTACACTGAGAAAACACAAGTCAAAATGCTTCCAGAAGAACCCCATTGTAAACAAAGAAGCTGTCAGGACTGTTTAACTGAGCACAGACTCTTGGAAGCACATTCCAAGCCCTGTATGATAAATGCCCAAGTCGTGCTGCACTGAGTTGGAGTGTTCCAACAGCAGGAGCCAGGATTTGCCTCTGGGTGATGCAGGTGACTTCTAAGTCATGGTGCTTCTGCCAGCTCTGTACCATGAAACCTCTCTGGACACCAGATTGTGCTTCTGGAGAATTGTGACAGGTTGGGACCAAGAGTGGGTCTGCACCCCCTGTGGGCAGGGAGTATTTCAGGCAGTATTTATTTCAGGGAGTATTTCAGGGAGCCCTGTGGCTCTGTGCAGAGCACCTTAGGTGAAGGGATTTGGGTACACTGTGCCCCTCAGAGTGCACATCATGCTCATGCAAGGCAAAAAAAGGGGGTGGAGGGTGGAAGCAGGGGAGAAAGGAAACAGCTGCCTCACGCATGAAAAGATTTGCCAAACTCCCATGGTTAGATTTAATAGCTGGGTGCTGCAAGCTCAGGAGAACAATGTAATTTATGTCATTACTGCTAAAAGGCTGGTTTGATGGCAAGGGCTTCATTTGAGTTGCCTAAAATGTTTAACAAAGGGGAAAGTGAAAACAAACATGAAAGCTGTATTAAAAATTATGAGGATTTTGGGGAGACTGCCAGGTATATTTTTCCAGTGGTACAAAGTCCTCTCCTGACAAACAGCTCATTTTGCCTATGCTGACTGTAAGATATGAAGCTGGAGCTAGAGTTAGAGGGAAATAATTAGGTTTTTCTTTAGCTATACAAGTTTCTGGAACAGTAGTTGGGTCACCCTGTTGTGCCTGAATAGAAGAAGAAATAGTGTGATTTTTTTTTCTTTCAGTATTAATTGTCTCTTCTTGAAAACGTACTTAGCATCTTTTAAAAGTATTTTGGGGATGGGAATGGAAGGAGACAGAATAGGTCCAAAGGGAGGAGGTCTGGGTGGTTGTGCCAGACCCACCTTTTCTACTAGTGCATTGAACATGACAGTCCTGTTCTCACAGCAGCAAAAGCAGTGTATGCAGCTAACCCTGCTGTTCTGCCTGGTTCTGTACATGGTGCTATTTTTAATGCACCAGCTCATACAGCCTTGAGTGGAGCATGGTGGGAGCTCAAGAAAGCACCACCAGGCTGCCCTCAGCTCTGTCTTCTATGAGGCCATATGGTGCTGGGTATGTCCAGTCCTCTCCCAGGAGCTCCAAATGCCACCAAGTGCTGCAGGGGAAGCACAGCTTACAGGCAGCACATTCACAGTTCTCTCAGGGCTGTGCTGAAGCTGGGTCAGGGTGCCTACCTTGGCCACCTGCTTGTCCTCTGCCAGCCCAACACTCTGAAGGACTCAGCCACACAGGGAAAACTGAGACAGCATCAGCCTCTGGGTCACCATTTAGGCTGAAGAGCTTCTCTGGAACATTCTTGCCTGGAGCAGACAGCTGGCATCAGCTACCAAGCTAGCTAGAGTCCTCCTGCAGCACTGCTTAGGCTAGTAGTGCCTAAATCACTCACATTGGGAATTCTCATATTCGGGAACACAGAGCCGCCCAGCCTGCAGAGGCCTGCGCCTGCCTGTGTTTGCCCATCATTTGGGACCACTGGGAACAGGCCAGGTGCTGCCAGCCCCTTTCCCTGAAGAGACACGTGCTCCTTACATCAGTTTGCATTCCCAGCAGAGGCCCTTCTCCCTTGTGCAGCCCCAGCCAGGAATGCCGGGGGCCGCTGGAGAGGGCGGTCAGCTCACCTTCATCCCGCACCGCTGGTCTTCACTCGCTCTTGATCGCAGCCAACTGGGCAGCAATGATTTTGCCACAGAGCGGCTGCCAGGCCATTCAGATTATCTGCTCCAACGCTTTGAGAGACAGCTGGTGAAGCAAATAGTAACAATCCAGAGAAATTATCTTTATCTGCCTGTAAGCACAGCACTGTAATGCAAGGCTCAAATGAGCCTCTTTTGGCACGCAAGGTCAGCGTTGCCTTTTGCATATGGCATGTATTAAGATAAGTCCCAGCCCCACATGGCATCTCTTAACCAAGAAGTTGCATTTCAGAATTAGATGTATTTTGTTTCTCTTTTCAGAGATCAGCTTACAGAATGGGCTGGCAGGGAGATTTTAAGGTCCATGTGTGCAAATACTTGAATACTTTTGGATGAGTTTTAAGAATACATTATTATACTTTTTATTGCTCTAAGACTTGTTGCTGCACACAGGAGATGGTCACCAGCATCCCATCAGCTTTAATAGAACAAGATGCAGGGTATACACTCCGAAAAAATCCTGATTTTCATGATGCTGAACATCCCATTCCCCCTCCCTTCAACCCATACAAAGTTAATGTTATGAGGCTGGTGGTTATGAAGGTGGTTTCTTATAGTGTAAAATATGCCTTCTGTTGAACAAGGCAGACCCGCAGATCCTCAGACTCTGAAGATCTCTGTAATTTAAGGGTCTGACATTATTTTTCTGTGCTTTATTTATTTTTTTTTAATAGGTGTGTGCTTTGCTGCCCCATTTTCTGACTCTGAAGCCAGGGAAACATGGCAGGAGAGACACTCAGTGATGCAGCTGCTAGATCTCAGCATAAGGGTCTCAGGCACTTCACAATGCACCATCATACAGGACTTCCACATGACTGAGGCAGTTGTGTCAGGGCCCCAGGAAAACTCTACCCTCTGTCTCAGCTGCCACTGACTGTGGATCCCCACCCGAGCATTGCTGAGGGTGCTGCTGGGCTGTGAGGGCTGTGTGAGGATGGGCACATCGCACATGGCCAGCACTGTGCCAGCCTGCTTGCAAGAAACTTCTGTCTTAGCCAGCAGACCTGCAGTCTGTCCTCTGGCTGGCTCTTCCATGGAGGTTTCCAACAAGGAGAGTGCTTCGGTGCCGGAGCCAGCTTGGAGCAGGTGCTCCATGGTGATCTGACTCAGACATGCAGGTTGCCAGATACCCACCAGCTGCCAGAGTATTTCAGTCATTAATAATGGCAGGATTAAATGCAAAGTATCAACAGTGTTTCCAGAATGAGCGAGGGTTTTCAGCTTTACTGCTTTTTGCTTTTTCTTAAAGGATCCAGATCCAGCATGGATGGTGCTCCTGGAAAGGCCTTTGCTCTCCTTCAGGTTATGTTCATCACGTTTGTACCATTCCTGCACTGTCAGTGCCACTGAATGAGGAGGTCACCAGAAAGAGCAAATGCTACTCCTGGCACAAACATATAAAAACTTTTCACTGACTCCACTGGACCATCCCTCCCAAGGCGGAACATTTGAGGCACTTTGTCTTTTCCCCTGTGTCCAGCAGTGGCTACTGAAAATTCAAGACATTGGTTTGGGTAGTTCTGGAGCATTATGGCTGCTGCTGTGCTTTTATTCCCTCCCATCACTATGCATTTAAGTGTTGTATCAGTTTCAGCACTATCAATTCCTTCGTCGTGGTTATCTCATGCAATAAACTCCACTGCCTTTGTACTTGTGCTGTCTTCAGATGTTTTCCCTTGCGGAGCTGTATGAGACAACTGGTGCATGGACTCTGCTGGATCTGCATGCGCTGTGCTACTCACCAGTTGTCACATCTTCACCTCTTAGTCCCATCATATTAGACTCATCTCTGTCTTGAGCAGTTCTCTTTTCCCCACTGCTGACTGCAGAAGTTTTGTGTATCGCTGATCCTTTTCATTCTTGTCTCTGGCTCACTTTGCTGCTGCTGATGTATGATGTGAAATGGCAGGCTAATAACGCTCTACAATCTTTCAAGTGGGAGTACAATAATTTTATAAAAAAGCTCCGCATTTTTGTCAATTTTCAGATTTGGTGTCTATTTTGAGTCCAGGTTATTGAACACAATGAAGTGCAATAATGCCTGGATCAAGGTGACTGGAGTTACTCTAGGACATGTGGTCTGTATGTAATGAAAATTTTCAAATCATCCCTTTCCACAAGTAGCTTGGAAAGCACTGCTGTGCCATGCATCTAGTTTTCCCAGTTATGACCATAACCTCCCAGACTTCCCTGGTATCTACGAAAGTAGCTGTATGTTTTGCTACCAGCCAGTTCTGCACCCACACTGCTGTTCCAGGTCGTTAACAGCTCTATTAATCATTGCTGCCAGTTTGGAAGGAGAGCATACCCAATTCCTCACCTCTTGTTGCATTACTTTCTCCTTCTTCCTTTGTCTCCTGCTAGTTTCAGTTCTCTGCTCTCCTGAGCAGAGAAGGGAGTTGTGGGAAGATAAACTTAGTAGGTTCCTGTGGTGTGAATAGGGTGAAATTTCATGGAAGCACTTGAGTGTACCTCCCTTTTGGCTCTAGCAGTACTAGTTCCTGTGATTGCGGCTGAGCAAATAGTCAACAGCCAGCCTTGAAAATGTGGCAATCACTTGATCTGAGTTCAAGAATGTCCAGGGTAGCTCCAGGAGGCAGAGGCTCGATAACTACCCTTCCCATGGCCATAGAAGAGGCTTGCAGAAAGGAAGACAGCCTGCAAAGGCTTTAATCACATTTGCTACCCAGAAACCAACACTTGCAGGAGAGTTTGCAAAACAGTGAATTTCAAATTGCTGCAGAGCAGGCACTGGATGTGAATTTCAAATTCATGTCAAGCACTGGCGAGAGGAAGTTTCTTCCAAAAGCCATGCTCAATCAGGGAATAGATACACCCCGTGACCTTGCATCCCATCAACAGGGCGTGAGTGCTGGGAATCTCAATTAGCGCTGGCAATGCTCACAGCAAACATTAAACGACCATCTCCTGGGCTGGAAGAGCTTATTCAAAAGTTACTGGGTGGAGAAAGGAGAGCATGTTGTCACTAAAACTCATCACCTGTCTACTAAAGGGATAGTGGCAGAGGCTGTGAGGGCTTTGACTAAAACTGCTTTTAGCCCAAAAATATGAGGAGAAAAAGAGCGCAGTGAAGTATAAAACCCAGCTACTGCCACCCATGTAAGGCTGCCCTCACTGATTGCATTTGAGGGACATCAGGCAGGGGGGCCATGCTTTGCAGTTTGCAAATTCCTAATAATTATTGCCTGCATGACAGGCAGTGAGCATAGGTTTTGCATGCGGCCTTGGAGGAGCTTGTACTCATTTTCTCCCTCAAAGAGCAAAGATCTCTCTTCAGTGATGAAGACAAAGAAGGCAAAGACACACAGGCACGCTTTGCAAAATGAGCATGTGGCTGTGATGCAGGTACAAGAGCCTCCCTGACCACAGCCTTCATTTGAGAGGTTACAAACAAAAGTACCCTTGGCAGCCGAGGCTCTCATCCCAAGGAAGTGTTCTAGTGTGTGTTCCACAAGGAACCGAGCGCCGGTGTGGATGGGGGCAGAGGACTGGTTGTCACAGTTTTTCCATTAGCAGGGACAAGTGCCTGTGTGCAGCTCAGCAAACAGCCAGTCCTGGGGAGGATGCCCTGAGCCCAGGGCTCTGGTCCATGATGGATCTGTTGCCAGCAGAGGTGGCCAGCAGCCCCCACAGGGGCACTGGCTCTGCTGTGGTGCTGGCCCAAACCCCCCAGCTGGACCTTCAATCCCTTGGGTGTTTCCTTTGCCTTGTCACTCCATCTTGTCCACTCAGGCCAGGGCCAAACCCTTCCTCAGGAGTGTCAGCCACCTCACACTGATGCCTTGTGAAGGCTGACCTGGAACAGAAACTAGACAGAGCTGAAGAATAAAGTAGTATTTATTAGGAGGTCTCAATGGATCCACCTTGGGCAGCACAAGAGCCCAGCCAGGGCTACAGCCCAGGTGAACCCAAAATGATCACAAAAAGGATGACTGGTCATGGGGTCTCACACTTGTATAAGTTTTGGTCCATTAGCATAATGGAGTAAATTGTCCAATTACAGATTTAGCCCATGAAGTCAAATCCTTCTTGTTTTTCTCTCTTCAGTCCACCGTTGTTCATGCTCTTGGGCCTGAAATTTGGATCATTTGTCCTTGGTCCCCAGCTAGAGAAGGAATTGTTTTTTCTACCTACTCTGTGAAGAGAGCTGACTGTCCCCTAATATGAAGCCCAGACCCACACACTAAAGCAGTACAGAATCTGAAAAATATAAAAGCTAAAACCTGAGGCATCAATGCCAGCACTGAATTGACAGTGCTGAACTCTCTGACAGGTTCATGTGGAAAGACTCTTTGGTGTCTGCATTCCTCCTGCTTGGCCAACTCTAAAGGCGTGTGAGTCTGAAACAAGACTGCATTTCCTTTTGTTTTCCTCCCTTTGAGGTCATTTTAGGCAAATTAATTTACTGGGGGATATCAGCTAGCTTCGGCCTGAAAATATGGGGAGGGTTTAAAAATTGTTTTTAGCAGCTCTAAGAAAGCATTTCCCAGTAGGTATGTGCCAGCAGAGACTGCCAGTTCAAATCACCTCACAAAGGCCCTTCAGTGCGGCTCTCAGACACAGGCAATTTTGATAGTGAGAAGAGGCATTTCTGCTATCACTTTTGCTTTCCTCTTTAGAAAAGAATGGCTACTTAGCTCTCTTTTTTTAATGGATGTCATCAGATTGGCATTGTTTATGTGGGGGACTTTTGCATACTGACTTATCTCCCGTAGCTGTTTTTGTATTGCTCCCTCTCCTCCTGCAAATTTCTCTATCAGTAAAAGCAGTTACTATTAGTACAAACTTCTCTCCTATTTCTCCTGGGATTTGCATGACAACAGGAATCTGTCTGTGGAATCACACTTTCCTCAATGCACTCATAAGCTGGAGTGCACCACAGTGGTTGCTTAAATACTGGCTGTGGGAAGATCTGCCTCCCTTGGTAGGGGCTGGAGAGTCCCCAGAAGGCTCATTATTCACCACTCCAAACAGACTGGTGAGCTTGCTTCTACACAGGCAGTCTGTGACATCAGGTTCATAAAGCATTGCTCTGTTTTTTTCTTCTCCCCCACAACTTAAAGACCAGGAAAACAATTCAGCATCTACAACCAAGATGTGTGCAAGAGAGTAGTTCTGTCCTTGCTTCCCTCTTTTGAATCCACCCAGCCAGAATGCACAGAGAACCCCCAAAAAACATCTTTTATTCCCTCCGACCATTTAAATTGTGAGCAGAAACATGCTAATGCACAAAAATGTACCCTTCTACATTTGTAACAGCTCTTTTAAATAATTCCTGCCAATTTACTAAGCCTGACCTCATGTTTCCCCAGCATCACAAAGGCCAGCTCTATTCAAGCTGTCCCTTTCCAGGAGATTCCCCATTCGAGCGCTTGAAATGCTTTTTGTCTCTTTGGCCACATACTCTCTGGCACTAAAAGGACTAGAGTAGAGTTTATGTTTACCCAGACTACTTTTCTAAGTACATCAAGATCTACAGAGCCACTTCTTACTGCATCAGGATTTTTAAACACAGGAAGAAGAAAGATTAAAGCAAGTTTTTTTAACAAACAGAAATAGTGCCAACTTCATTTCCTCCCTTGTTGCTTTACATTAGGTATATGCTGATGCACTTAGAAGCAGGATGGTTTCAAAACCAATGGTCTTCCAAGTTTATTTAGTTTCAGTGTTTTTTTTTTTTTTTTTTTTTGTCAGTTATTTTTACTAACAGAATAACTCTCAGTGAGGGGAATTTTGGAATCTGTTGTGCCATGGAACACTCCTTTGGATGAATATGTTTCTACAACTTTCTTTCCACAAGCATGAAATGAGGATATAATGCATACATTTCACTCTAGAGTATAAAGCTCATTGCCTCAGAGCATTATATAAATATAGACTATAAACTCCACAAAGAGAAGGCAAAAAAATCTGTTATTTCACCACAAGAGATTGTTAGACCGTTAAAACAAAAGACTCTTGACAAAGCTTATGTGCACATTTGGATAAACTACTAGTAAAGGGTCTTTTAAGTATCAGCAGAGGAAAGGATTCCTTATTCCCAGATTATAAGATGGCACATGTGCAAAGGTGTCTCCTTGCTTCAATAGGAAAAAGCTGGGAAGGACAGGTCATTTGAGATCCTCTGACTCTAAGCTCCTGAATCTAACTCATCCTTGAGGCACTCAGCTGAGGAAAATGCGACTGCTCATCTTTTCCAAAGTATTTTTAAATAGTTGTGCAGAAAACAGAAATTGGAAAAATAAATAAGTCTTAGCTAGAAATTTCACTTTAATTCAATATCACTGGTTATATTTCAAATGCTATTGTACTGTAATCCCTAGATGAGAAGCCTTGCCAAGTTTAATTTGATTTTTATTTAGCTTTTCTGTAGGAATCTCCAATTTACCAGTTTCCTTGACTATTTAGCTAACTACAGAAAAAACTTCTGTGCTCTCATGTTGTTGCTTTGGTCAGTATTAGTATGAAGAGCCATTATTGAGTGTTTTGCCAGTGACAGTAAGTTGTGCTTACTGAGAATTGGACAGGTAAATGGACAGGTAAGAAATACCCCATCCTTTGAAAAACCTTAGGTGTGTCGGTAGTGAAAGGGAAAACATCCTACGTGCCCTGACACAAGGACTCCTATCACCTCCTGCACCTTCAGTGACTTGCAGGTGGCCAGATCCTGTCCGCACACCCTGAAAATCTCTGAGTAGAGAAGTGAGTTCTGCATCCCACTTGGTGAGTCCCTCTGGGTGGGATCCCCTGGGGCTGTGACATAATGTTTGCAGCCCCAAGCACTTCAGCTGTGCCTCAGAGGCAGGGCAGGCACACCGAGGACCAGGGCCAGCCACCCTGTGCCTGGTGTGTCTGCAGCACATGGGCTAAGGATGTTGTCAGGGCATATGCAGGAAGCACATCCTGGAGAAACTGGGGTAGCAATGCACCCACAGTGCAGCACAGAGGGCATTTCACTGTGCTGGAAACCCACACAAGCACCTGGGGCATTGAGCTGCTTTGCTCTTGGTGCCACTCAGAGAAATTTATGGATCCAAACGTGCGGACAGCAAGGATGCTGAATTGCCCCCAGTACACCTTTGGCAGAATGTTTGTCTCAGCCGTGTTTTCCTCAGCCATCAGGCAGCAGCCAGAGCTTTTCTGGAGTCTGTCCACACAAAGCCAAGGCAATGGGAGGCCTGCTCTAAGGGGATTAGAGGGGATCTCTGCTTAATTAGTCTAAGAGGGCTGATCTCAAAGGTTATTTCTCACACAGAGCAGAAAGAGCTACCAAATGATCTCTGGGTCAGTCAATTGCTGCCCATATTGGGTGATGTGGCAGAAAACTGGTTAAGACTTCTGATGCAGAAATCCAGTAGCAGAGTATCCATGCTGACACACAGCTGGTCAGGGGGAGGCATAGGCCATACCACTCTCACAGGGTGGCAGAGCATCAGCCTCTGAAATCATGCTGGCCTGATTAGCCCAGCTTATCTGGAAACATCCTCCGTGGTGGCTCCTGAAGGCAGAACAGGTGTTCAGCATGATCTGGTGCTGCAGTTCCTAACTAACACACGGAAGAGAAAGATAGCTCCCCTACCCTTCCTCTGTGATGGACACCACCTGAAGGTGGTTTTTCAAGGAAAATGCAGGTTTAGGAGCAATTACATGATCAGTTAAAGAAGCTGCATGTCTCTAAGTGCACTAAGTCCCAGCTGTGGTCTGCATGGAAGCTTTGCTAAAGAAGGTGAATGTAGCAGCTGCTGCAATGCTAATCCAGCTTTCTCGGCACTCACAGCTCCAGTGCAGGAGCAGGCTGCTCCCATGATGCGGCAGACACTGTTCATTCAAACACTTCCTTACAAGGACACTTGTATGGGTAGAGAGCAGGGAATTCTCTTTTTTCTAGAACTTTTCTTGTCATTGCTGCCACTGAATCCCCAGTGACCACCACTCCACCATCTCCTTTTTATACTTGATCAGGGAATTTCAAGGATTACTTTGATATTGCCATCCAAGCTCAGTGAGCTGTAAGAGTTCTTCCCCTCCCCAAGTCTTCCCTTTTCCCTCCTTTTAATTTGCATTTACAGGTTTCTAGACACATAAAGGTGACAAATAGTAGCTGGAACTTTTTTTGTTGTTATTGTTGAAGATAGCAAGATGAGGAAACCTGAATTTGGTTTGTACTGTTTTTTTATTTTGTTTGCTTGGTTTTTACTGTTTGGTGTTTTTTGTTCATTGGTGTGTTTTAAAACTTTTGACAAACATGCCAAAATCTGGAACAAATGAGAAAATTTTAACAAGGAGCAGCATTGTGAACTTTTCGAAAGTGTGGTTTTCATAATTTATCGGAAAACTCTCCCACTTATAAACAAGGAAACTAGGTTTATAGCTTCAGTGATGCATAGGCTGTGTACATTTCTGAGTCAGAATGTCTCCAGAGAGCAGGGGAGATGCAGCTTCTGCCATGAACTATTGATTCAAGGGCACACAGTGGTTGCTTTGTGCAAAACCTATACAAGATTAGGGGGAAAAAAAAAAAAAAAAAACAGACAAGAAAGGGAATAAAGGAGGAAGAATCTCTCTTGTCTTACATGAACCAAATTGTTTTCCACATAGAAAAAATGTGAACATGAGAACATGATGTTCACCCAATGGCAGAGGTGACTTCCCTGAAGGTGAACATGAGAACATGATGTTCACCCAATGGCAGAGGTGACTTCCCTGGAGTGAATAGCCTTTATGAGCAGTGTCACTTCCCTGTCACTATACTTCCTCCATACTGACAAATATAAGGTTTTTTACCAGTGTATGCTTCTGGATGAATCAAAGAGCTCTGAAACTGGGGATACCTCCCCTATTGGGAAGAAAGCAAAGTTTGTTGCTCTTCAGATTTCCTGTAGCCATGAAAAATGGCAAGGAAAACGAGCATTTTGCTTTAGATCTGATGCAGAAATGATAGTCCCCTCCCCACAGACATTACAGAAAGCTTATTTGCAGGTGGATGTTGTTTTTCTGGATTAAGGATATCCACCTGATGGGTTAACTTTAAATGCAGAGATTAGGCATTATCTCAGTGAACTACCAAGCACAGCATTCCCTGGTTGAAAAGGGGAACAAGTAGAGAGCATGCTGTAAGTGCCCACCCACTCTTCATGATCTCTGACTGCTTGAATAAGCACATTTCCTAGAAATAACCACAAATAGCACCTTCATCAAGAAAGGTTGATTGAGTTCCCCTAATAAAGAGGTGCCAACTCTTATGAATCCTTGAATCTTCACAGTGTATCTTTTCCTGAAAAATTAGGCAGAACTAGAAGAGTCTTGGTGTTCTTTCTCCATCTTAAACCACTAAGATAAATGTTACATCAATACTGCATTTAAGTGTTGTCTTGCCCCCAAAAAAATTTCAAGAGGACCACATAGGAAAAAATAAACTTTACCTAAAAACCAGTTAGAGAAATAGAAAAGCCTAGAAGGAATCCAGCCCAGTTTGAGCACCATCTGTTATAAGTCTTGAGGCTTCATGGAGAATTTGAGAAGCACCTTGATTCACATAGCATTGAGTGTCCTCATCCATTTACTCTCTACCAATAGGACACTTATGTATCATTTATTCTGGTGTGTGGAATCTTATCTTCTTTGCGTTAATCAATTGTTTGTGTCCCTGTGTTTAAAATCCCACACTGCAAATATTATAAAGGTTAACTTATTTTTGCCTTACTTAGGCAAGGACTTCTAGGCAAAATCACACTAGCAATTCTGGAAAGTTTTTGTTGTGTCTCTGTGTCAGTGACATGCCATCAGGCAGGTTATGAGGTTCCTGTGTTCAGAGCAGTCCTCCACTACTGGTGTTAATGAAGTCTGCCTCTGAATCTGCTCCTAGATGACTTCACTGCCAGCAAAGCTGATTTCTATTCCTTAAACAAGAAACATTAAGATCTACAGTTGGAAATCCTCCCTGCTGAAGTCTCATCCTACTCTTTCCCACTCTGTTTCTCAGCTCTAAGCCAGTGTGTACAGACAAGGACTGTGCCTTGCACCCAGCAGTTACTATATATGAAATATAAAGAGCAAAAGCATATCCAATCCAGCTGAAGAGTCTGGATGCAGACATTTCTCCCTCCTTACATTAGGCAAACCATTTTTTCAGAGGCTTATAATTTGGCCAAGTTTAGACCCATGCACCAATATTGTGGTGTTTTGGGCCATTTTCCAGTGGTTCAAACCAGAATGGTGCCAGGTTTTGACAGAATATTTTCAAGAATTTAGCACACGCAGAATGGTGCATCTTCAATTGTTTTATCCTTAGAAATAGGTGAACCATTAAAAAATAGAGAACAAACAACCACCCCCAAATCTGGGACAGAGAGATCATCCTGAAAAAACTGGAGCTCTACTAATTAGTTTGGAAAGCAGGAAAAAAAAAATCACCTTGTGTCATATTGGAAAGTGCCAGGCAACCTGTATTCAGTTTGATTATTCCACCTGGAAGAACAAAGGGTGAATAGCAAAAAGAAGTCTATGTAATAACCAAAACAGCTGTGATCTAGAGTATATTCTTGGCTGTAGGATGAAAACATATTTTGTTTTCCTAAATTGCGTTGTACAACTAGAAAGCTAAGGTGCCATGTCTCAAGTATTTGGGGATGATGTTTGAAGTTAATGTCTTTTGGTTATCAAACTGCACAAGGATTGTAAAGCAAGAAAAAATTCAGAATCTTTCCATACAACATCTCAAGGAGCAGCTTTACACTTAATGAAATGTCTTGTAGAAGGCTACACTTCAGATTCAGTTCTCTGATCTACCTAATAAGCACTTTTGTGCAAGAACATCCCTAATCTTAATACTCTTATTTCTACCTTTCAACATAACACTCAGTGTTACCTACATATTTTTCTTTAGCAGTCTTTGAGGTTTATAAACTTACCACTATAACCTAGATCTACCCCCATTCTCCTCCACTTCTGCCAGCTCACTGTTCCATTCTTCAGTGAGACTCCTACATGGCTGTCTGGTTGTCTACATACGTGGTCACTGCACCATGAAGAACTTGAAATAAATTCTCAGTGCCCCACAGACTATTTCATATTCCAGTCAGACCACAAAGCATCTGCTTGAAAGTACACAGAAAAACTGTTCCAGCAGAATGGAATGAAGATGTGCCGTTAGCAGCTCCAGCATCGCACAGCGCCTGGCTCACATCAACACGGCGTTTTCTTCCACCCACTTGCAATCCAGCCTGTAAATGCAACCCACAGCTTGGAGAAGAGAAGGCTCCAGGGAGCTTTCTGGCAGTCTTCCAGTGTCTAAAAGGGGCTTGCAAGAGAGCTGGAGAGGAACCTTTGACAAGAGCCTGCAGTGACAGGACAAGGGGGAATGGCTTCAAACTGAAAGAGGGCAGGTTTAGATTCTAAGGAAGAAATTTTTCCACTCTGAAAGCGGTGAGGCACTGGAATGGGCTGCACAGGATGCCCTGTCTCTGGAAGTGTTCAAGGCCAGGCTTTGAGCAATCCAGTCTAGTGGAAGGCATCCCTGCCCATGGCACAGGGATTGGAGCTAGATGAACTTTAAACACCCCTTTCTGTCTGAATCATTCTATGAGCCTATGACTCTTAACTCAGTACTTTTTACTTCCAATGTGAGAAGAAAAACGTGTTGGCCATCAGACAAATGAAACCCTAAACAACTGCACTCAAAATCCAGACATATTAACTGAGCTCCCTATAAAGAAAAGAAACTTGCAGTTCTAAATGTCTGATTGCAATTAGCAAAAAAACCACAAGTTCTTTCAACAGTTTTATGGCAAAACAGGAATTATGTTTAATACACCTGAGTAGGACACTAGTACATTCAAACAGTCATTGGAAGCTAGAAATTTCTTTCTTAAATGAGAATGATCAAGATGGTGCCTGCCAAAGGAAGAGATGACTACGCTTCTATGGGCCAGACAGAGCAATAAGCACAGTTTCCAGCAGTTTCAAAATAATTCTTCCTGCGCTCAGAAAAATAGATGTCGTTTGATGGAGAATAAAGCACAAGGTGAACAGCAAGGACACAATGCTACTGGAGGTAACTTGGGATAGAAGAGGTAGTCTAGTGATTCCCTGGTCAAGCAACAAAAATATCGACCAAAGGTTGGTGATCCACTTGGACTGATACCTGCGGAAGACTGATAAGATATTATAGCCAATCAAAATATTTTACAGCATAAAAAACTTTCTGCAGTATCTAGAAAGAAAAAAAAAGGGGGAGAAGTGTGCAGAGGGACAGAGAAAGCATTTGCTAGGAGGGAAAAGTTTAAAGTTTTCTAGCTGTTCAGCTATTTGAAAAGAGCATGTCATACACTGGCAATATTTTAGCTGTTCAGAACAGCCCAGTGAATTTGTGTTGTCTCTCTCTAGGTATCTTCTTTGGCAAAACAGAAGGATATTACTAAGGTAATGGGACTGGAAGAGCCCATCAGCAAAAGTTCCCTTGGAACTGATCTACAGAATGAATGGGCAAATCAAAAACATGCAATTAGCAGCATGTGCCAGCCTTCTATATGATCCATAGAACTAAAAGCATTTAAGATGTGCCAGCCTCAGGTTTCTTGCTCCTTAGGGCATGCATTACATGAAAACAAGAGACTACCAAGCACCCATCATTACTGAAAATAGGGTATTTTAGTGATACTGGCATGACTAAAATGTAACTGCTGATCAGTGCCAATTAGCTAGAATAATCCTGTTAGCATTAGCTCAACTGTTCATTTATAAATCTCTGCAACACTAATTGTATTTGAAGTTCTTTTAACACTAACTCCTTTTTTTGTGGCGCTGAAAGCCTTCAAACCACTCATCAATTGAACAGCTGATATAACAAACAATCTTTCTTTAACTCTTTGCAGTCTCAGTGCTATAAAAGTAGTTCTGCATATTAACTATATCATATATTGAACAAGTTTTTATTTGGTCTTTTTTATATATTGAACATTTCATTATATATTTAAATAAGCACTATTCTCTTGCCATATCAAGAGCTGTATCTTATCAAATACTGAGTATTACTGATTGTCAGTGTGCACCCCACTAAGAAAAGTGAAGATAAAACCGCCCCTCCATTGCTATTGCTATTGTTCTTTATCAAGCTCATAACTTAGATCACAACATCCATCCATTCATCAAAAATAAATTATATTTGATTTTCACTTATTGCTAATTAATTTGTACCAGAGGAGCATTTTGGCTGGAAATACTTTCCTGAACTGAAGACAGTTGGCAATGTTGTTTCCAATTACTGGGCACCCTCATCAGCTCTGGATGAAGTTTTTAATCAAATCAAAATGGACAATACAGAAAATACAAGGAAGATTTCATTAAATAAATTTATTTGTTAAAATAATTTAACTCCAAATACAACTGCTGAGTTTGCATTGAGTTCTATGTACAATTCTTGTTTTATTTGAAACATCAAGGTTTAAACAACTGACATTGTTACAAAACAAACTGTTGCCCCATTTAAAGTTGCCAGTTGTATTAGAGCTCAACAATTAACTGTGAAATACATTAATTCACCCCTAGGAAACTCCAAATCAACAGTGTTAAGTCTGACTCCAGAACCCACTTCAGTCTTTCTTCAAACCCTGTTCAAGAATTAACAGATGCACAACAATGCAGATAAAAGCCTCCTGCAGTTGTCAAACATTTGCTTTTGTTGCGGAGTTTCACAATTAAAGCCTAACCAGTGCTTTGATGGCACACTGGTAAAAAAATATAAAATAAAAAAATTAAAAACAAACATGCACAAAACCCCCCAACCAAATGGCTGACATCTTTAAGGTAACATTCTATACAGGAAAGCAAATACCAGTAGTTTTCCCACAGAAAAGTAATGGCAACTGTAGCACTGGGGTTAGGGAGAGGCTAGAATCAGAACAGAAAACATCACCAAATTTCTTTTCTTGATGCTCTGAAGGGGTGGGCAGGGGGATGGGCACAACAGAAAAAAAAATCAAACAAAATCCAATGCAAGTTGTATTTAACACTCTTGATCTGATTCTGGTTTGTTTGCTTTGAATCACTTTTGTGTGTATTTTCAAGGGAAAGAGGAAACAGTTGCTCTCACTATCATAGCTTAAAAGAATAAAAGTTGCAACTTTTTTTTAAAAAAAAACCAACAAAACTGGAGAAATGCTGTCTTTGTAGAAAAGTACAAAGCTCTACAAGAACAGCCAAAGGAAAAGTGGGTCTTTGGAACAAATAATATTTTAAGGCATGTTACAAGAAACTTTCAAATACTATAATTGGTAATCCTATCAGGGTACAAATGAAAGAGTGACCCAAGACCAGTGACTCCTGCAGGGTGGCCATACAGCTGCTGTGTGGCTCACCTACTGCCCTTTCTGCTACCCCTATAACTTGAAAAATCTGTTGAGTGCAACTGTCATTGATTCAAGCTCCACTATCTTCACATTAGTGGAAATACAAATAGTGCATAACTACTTCCTCAGAACTATACAATAAAAAACAACACTTACACTTTGCTCCCCCAGCCAAGTTGCATGGTAGCTTACACATGGCCGATGCTTTTGAAAATGTAAGAGTGTAATGAAAAAACAAAACTGGGAGATATTTTCTTTAATATTTCTGTTACAAATTTACTGTGCAATTTTTCCAATATTTAAAGCCCATCTGCTTTATATCATGAACTTCACATTAGGCTGTTTATACTCTACTTCACGCCATTTTCTTGGCTGATGAACAATCTGTCAGGTAAGATTTTTAACATCTCTGTAAATAACCTCGCATAACATGCACTTCCAACTCAGTTTGAAATTTGGCTTTGGTTTGTTTTTTTGTGGGTTTTCTTTTTTGAGTGCTTACACAGTGGATCTCACACTGGCAAGCTGTTTTGTGGATGGATTGTGCTGCTTGATTAACCGTTTCCCAATCTAGATATTTGAAACCCTGAAATATCATTAATCCAACATCTCACATCTTGTTTAAGCATGGCAGCTGACACAACGGGCAGGCAGGGGGTGGTAAGAGAACATTCATACCATCTAGTTTAGGCATGTGAGTTCCGTGACTTGGAGGACTGAAGTTAAAAGCCTAAGTTTGCTATACAGTCAATGGAAAGAGGTAGGTGCCTCTAGGAGGGCGATTCAGAGCACTCAAAATGGGCATTCAGATGCCAGAAATAAACGGTGTGCCTATCTCCCTAAGAGAACAAAGTACAGTAACAAAAGCTCTGCAAAGTAGATGGGAAATGGGCTACATTTACGTTCTAGTAAGGCTTAATGCTCTGTGACATCTAATGCCCTTTGTCACACTGGTTGTGGAAAGGTCTTGAAAGATTAAGGGCAGAGTTGGTCAGTTCTCTTCTGTGAATATGATTTTCTTTAGTTATCATCCAGTGAACTATAATTCAAATGTTAAGGATATTTATGTATGGAAATCTGCAAAGTGTTTTCTACTCCAGTGTCCTTTGTGGCAGATGAGAGCGCTTTTAGGAAGTTCTGCAGATGGAGGCAAAACTCTCGAACCTAACTCCAATTACAGCATTTCTAAGGGCCATATACACACACACATACACACTCAACACACACACAGCCCAGCACCCCTATTTTCACTCATTTAAACACAAGGAACTACACTGTTACTGCACAAGATTTAAAAACCAATAAACGCATGGTGTTATTTAGACCACAGGCTCAGTGACTGTATTTTTATGGCCAATTTTACCTATAAAAGATCCAGCTCAAGACAATCTCTCCAGCATTTAAAATCTAAACATTGCGATTGAAAACTTTTCTATACTTTGATTGTAAGACTTTGAAATAGGTATTTCTGTGCCATTAGTCATGCAAATGATAAATACTTCACTGCTATGAAACTAGCAAGTCAGAGCTCGAGCATCCTTTCCAAATAAAATATTTGCTCCCACCATTAAACACTCCAATAATTGGGGCAACCTTTGAATAGTGTGTCAGGCAATTAAAGAGCCATTTCCACACTCACCTAAGGAATTACAACTGTAACTATTTCACCTCTGAACCAAATGATTTCACATGGTTATTCAATTTAAGTTTTCAACATTAAAGCTATCAAATAGCAAACTGGATTTTCAAATGTTAGTTTGGGATCACACCAGAGAATGTAGCCCTTAAAGGCAAGAAAAACTGTTGTCTTTAACAAACTTAAAAATGCAGGATGTTCATACTGTCCCACGAGGTTTCTGTAGAAGGGAACATATGGATGAAACATGGCTTAATTTTCCTTACAAGATGGTACTAGTTAATCTATTAAAGTGTTCCTTGTTAGTAAGGCTCAGCAATTTTTTTTCATCACAGTTGCTTCCTCCTGGTTCAGTAAAGTGAAAATAAAGATGCTTCCTGCTTTGTAAACAGAGGGTTTGTTTGGCTTTTTGTAGACCAAAACCTGAAGTGATCCTCCATTTTCGAGCAGCAAAATGAAAGATTTAAAACATTCCAATGCCAGACTGTTTCTTCACCCGTCACTTGTTTCCAGATCTTGCCTCTCGTTTCACACACTGATACAATGTTTTCTATTTCAAGATGTGGGATAAAGTGTAGAAATAATAGCATTGATTTGAAAAGAATCCAAACTGTATGGGTCTCTGGTAGCCTTTTCCTCCAACACTGTCAGAAGTCCTGGTGAAATCAACATAACTGACTGAACAAACTCAGCCACATGTGATAGTGTCCATTCTGAAGCGTGGTAATCAGACACCAAAAGACTTGGCTCTCCTTTTCATGCTTATGCTTGTCGTGGAAGGTCTTCAGAGATATCCTCTCCACTGCTTTCGTCTCCGTTTCCAAAAGCATTCTGTCCTCTTCGGAAATAGTTGCTGTTGTTGCTGTCTGACGTGACAACACACGTACGTTCGACTGGAACGACCCTGTAGATCAACTGACTGTGCCATAAAATTGCAGGTGCTCAAAGGGAAAAAACGGGTGAGATGTGGTCATTTAACCCAATTATATTCAGAGTCAGTGATTGACTTTCAATGCTCAGCTCTGAGTTAATGTTGCTACTTCACTACAGATGTATTTCAAGTGACCCACAAACCAGGAAGTGAAGTAGACAGTTTTACCACCTTACAAAATTTCTTCAAATTAAGTCCAGGTTAGGTCATTTTTAATGCTATTGTATATTACATGCAGAACAGCATGGATCATCTTTGTCTGGCTGTGCTGCATAGTTCATTTGTCTAACAATTTCCGCAAAGAGCTCATCCACCATTGTTTTACTTTTAGCAGAGGTCTCCATAAAGGGGCAGCCCCATTCTTCGGCTAAGGCTCTGCCTTCACTCAATGATACTTCTCTCTCACTTTCCAGGTCCACTTTATTACCAACCAGAATTACTGGCACCTTCTCATACCTACAGTTTAAAAACAAAAAAAAAAACAAACCAACAATAATTAAATTTTTAAAATGGCAACATTCTTCAAGTAAAAAAAAAAAAAGAAAAAAAAAAGAAAAAAAAATCTATTTGCAAACAGTACAAGCCCTACAAGAAAGAGACATTTGGAAGATCTTAAAATTTTACATTTGAAAAAATGTGTATCTCACATTCTAGCAATTTGTTGCACATCTTTTCCCCTCAGAGGTTTCAGAGTTCTACAAAAATTTTACTCCTCTGAATTTTCCTTTCCCCCAGGAAACACGCCAGGAGTACTTTCACACTATAAAAATGAGGAATATAATACTATTTTCTCTGTTTGCAATCTCCATGTGTAAGAACAGGATGGACACCAAATCCTCCCTTCAACATTACACCCTCCTTCTCCTGGAACAGATATTTTGTATCTCCTGCTTGGGGTAATGATGCAACACTCTCCCTTTCAAGAGCACATTTACCTTTGGTCAATATACACAGAACTCTCTGAATAGCAATAAATAAGACAAAACCAAAGGGCCAGTAAATTAATTCCAAATTTCAGGAAATGTAGTCCACTTGAAGTATTGCATACACACATAAGTACTGTTACATAAAAACACGTATTAGATAATACAGAATGTATATCTCCCCCTCGCAGCATTCACATCATTATGCCAGTTAAACAAGTCGAAGAGACAAAAAAATCACAATTAAGTTCCAGGCAATACTATCACAGTTCTGCTTCATAACCAACTTGGACAGCACAACAGATCATGTTGCTATGAAGGAATTCTTTACTTTGCAGCTCCTTGTGAAAGGATCCTTGCCAAATTTTTTTACAAAATTGAAATGCCTGCTGTTTTTTTTTTCCATCCTCACATTCATAAACCTTTCTTCAGACATGAAACTAAGTGTTTCATCAGGCTTTGAATTTACATATTTGCCACAGAAAAGAAAAGAGAGAAGAAAACACTGGGTCTATTTCCAAAATACTCTTAACACAGGTTTTCTCATGAAAGCAACTAGGACTGAGAGAAAAACCACTCATAACTTTTCAGCATTCAAACCAGACCTAAGAGAAGCAAGATAGTACCTTCTTAACTTAAACCTGATTTTCTCCTTCGTATTTTCTTAGTAGTATTGCTTTGAGTCAAATTGCTGGAGTAAGACTGAACTGTGGGCAGACAAAAGACGCAGCTGACACCTGCAGCAGCTGAAGATGACACCCTTCTTAAGCCACCTTCTTCATCCCTCCCACCCATCCCCCCTGCCTGCCAGGCAAGGCAGCAGAGCAGTGCTGGGTGCCTCTGCCTCATCTGGTTGAGGGGAACAGCCTGTTTTCCCTGTCTGTCCCCACTCTGCATGGGAACAGGTACCCTGTGTGCTCCTGCTGCAGGGACGGTGGGCTCCCCCAGGGTCCAAAAGGATGTGAGGACAATAATGTCTCAAACCACATCAGCAACTCTTACATCACCAGACTAGTATAAAAAAACTGTCCAACTATGTCATAAGATGTAGCTGAAAATCTACACTTTGTTATGCCTCTTTGCTTACTAAGAGAATGTCATTTGATCCATAGTCCAGGGCTGTCATCAATAATTGCAGAGAATTCCTCTCACTTCTACCATTTTTCCTGCTTTCATTTACCAGAAGAAGAGACACAATCCATTTATTCCTCTGTGAATAAGTGTTTAGCACAATGATATCTTTGGAACTCTTGCAAGAACTAAGCTGCCATTAATAAAGTACCAAAATACACACAAGCATCTTGAAATCTGTCCTCCTGCATTTAAACAAGATAGCATAGTCTTTAATTACGTAAGATGGATGGCATTCGACAGATAAAAAGAAACACTGAATTGCTGTCTTATCTTTATTGTTCAGATGTATGTGCCTTATTGTATTTGCTATACAGCATTAAAAAAAATCCTTCAGTGGAAATGGAATCAGGTACCCTTCACTGAATATCTTGATTTCTGAAGGCCCTGAATTTCCTCTCTCTCTCCACTGGCTTGCCCTCTGGTAAAACTGAGAAATCCAAAGCAGGTGCTTGAGAAATGCTCAGTGAAGAAATAGATGAGCCAGATTTAAAACACAAGATCACCTCTCTGAGTTTTGTGACATCACTCCATTGTTGAGAAACATATAAGGAAACACATACACACTTGTTGCAGATTTATAGTCAGTTCCACTAAAAAATTCAAGTGCTTAAAAGGTTTAGGAACCCTAGAAAAACTGGGCAACTAAACATCTGAGTGTCTATATGCTATGAGTACTCCACACCGGGGAAATGGAGCAGTGGAAAGCCTGATGTTTTGTACTGAAGAACAGAAAGAACTGATGAGCTGACAGAAAAGATGTGAAAAGCCTAGTTTAATTTATTTGCACAGGACCATCAAGGAACTATTAGGTGGAACTGAGAGAAGCAATTTTCTGTATTGCTTTTCCTGTTGCATGTACCCAATTCATTACCTACCTTCACCACCTAAAATGAGATCCTACAGTCAATAGCCTTATTCACCTTATAATTCAGATTCACCCAAATAACCAATGACTTTACAATACTGAAATGTGTAAGAAAGTGTTTCTGCAAAGCTCTCAGTATGTCTTCTTAGCAAAAATAAAGTTGCTCTTGCAGAATACATCCCTATACTACCTAGATTTTGAGTAGTTAATTTTACAGAGAAAACACTTTATATATATATGTACACATTCCGTGTGACACATATTTTAGATTTTTATACTTACGCCTGTCTATAATAAATACCATTTTTCTTTCTACATCGAAGACTCAGTGTCTACTACGTAGAAAACAGCAAATAATGGAAAAACAGTCCACAGACACTGAGCAGAAGACTGGCTCTGGTATGAGCTGGACTTAAGTGCTCCAGCTCAGTATCAGTCCTGCCAGACCCAAGCTGAGTAGAGGGAGTCATACCAGACTTCTGTGTATCACACTCCCCAAGTACCAAGAGGATGATGAACGGTGTGTCTTCATTCAGAGTCCTCAGGGCTTTGCACTTTCCAGTTTTGAATTCTGGTAACACATTGTGGAAAATCTAGCTCTTGTCTAAATCAAACTCTACAAGCTCTGAAGTTCAAGCTAGCTCTGCACCCCTTACCTCTCAACACTGCCAGAATTTCCTGCCTCACTTAGTATCCTGACCAATTGTTTTTCTGATGAGTACAGGCTCAGTACTTTCCTTACTACAGCTGCTGATCTCACTGGAGGCAACTTCTGCCTGCATCTGGACACTCCACTTGACACTCAGAGCTTTGACCAGCCACCACTCAGGTGGTGTGTGGCAGCACAGGCCCACCAAGGGAAGGGCAGTTTCTCAGATCTGGGGGAATTATATGATCCTAATGAAATTTGAAGGGAAGAAGATAATCTCTTCTTCACAGGCTTTTCACCCTGTTGAATTTCAGTGGCCCAAGAGAAAAATATGTTCTTTACAAAGGAAAAAACCAAATAAAAAAAAGAGAGCCACCTTGCAATGTCCAAGCAGCAACGCAGAATCCTTCCATACAGCCACAAAAATCAAACATAGGAATTCACAAATCCTTCCTCCAGTAGGATCTAACTAGCAAATACTTTTAGCAGAGCAAGAGAGGCTAAAACCCCACCACCTATACTGAAGTTGTGAATCTAGGCTGCTGCTCCCATCACAGGATCTGTGAGAGAACAGCTCAACCCGCAGCAGGAGCTGGGCAGAAGTTTTGCCTTTTGCTGCAGCCCACCTGCCTCTGCCTGTTCCCTGAGCAATGGGAAAGTGGCACAGTTCTGCTCATTTCTGGAGCAGGAAAATCCAATTTTCTCAGTATGGCTGAAAAGCTTTGAGTAGCACTGATCATTCCTAATGAAAAGCACGAGGGCCACCTGAAAATAAGAACTGCTGCTACTTTTGTCAGTATCAAAGCAGCACAGTATGTATTCTGGGGCAAATATAGCAGAGCCTGTAAGAAACACTCTCAAATGTAGCTAGGGAAGGCTTGACTTTTTAAGACCTCTTCAGGAACAAATTTTTGCAAGACCAATTACATGTGTTTGCAGAACATGATTAAAGAACAAGGCACTTCACCCTGTTTAAATGATCTCATTATCTTCAGCTCCAATATGGCCAATACTGAGCAGAGGCGATTCCTGAAGAGGTAGCAGGACTGCAGACATTTACAGCCCTATGAAAGACACCAGTACAGAGTCAAATGCCATCATATCTAGGGTTTCCACTACTGGCAAGGTAGAGTCACTGCCCCATAAAAGACAATCAGAGTGTATTTCCGAGTTCTAGATAAATTCAGTGCTAAAACCCACCCTGTTACCCATCTTTAATAAACACCTGGGACCAATAGCCCACAATAAATCTCAGTTTTCCTGAGGAAGGACACCACAGACACACGAAATCAATAAACACACAAACATCAAATGTTTTATGTGGCCCAGTTATACACCACTGACCACACAGCCTTATATGTCACACAGCAATAAATATTTTATATTTTATCTTGCACAGCACACACATCCTCCATATTTCTGTTTAGATTACTATGTACATTTTGAATAACAGCTTAGAACATTTAGAAAGTGTCAAGGTGAATGGTATGAGAATGATCTTCAGAGACTTTTTCCTCACAGCTTTTCCACTGCCAATCACATCCCAAAAAACATGGGCAGTACCTGACTTCTTTTACAAGTTATTTCTCAGACTTCTGGTTAGAACTGTCATTGGATAAAGATAAAAACAAAGACTATGTGCAGTGAAAATATAATAAAAATGAAGATTGAAAAAGCAAGAATTTAAAAACAAAACCCCCAAACATACATCAAGGCTAATAAACTGATCTGATTCCTTTAAAGAGTGGTAGAGATTGCCCAGTACCCCTATGCCCTGTGTGCGTGTGCGAGTTGCACTAGTCAGTAGAGAAAAATGTACAAACAAGTTCCTGTTTTCTAATTTGACATTCTGGAAGTGGTGTCTCTTTTCTAAGATTTTTTTCCCTGGGCTTCATATCAGACCCAAATATTTTCAACCAAATCAATCTGTGTAATAAAAAAAAAAACCCAAGACAATACCATGTATTCTTAAAGACCATTTTTTTAAGTCCTGTTGAAGTTTTTGGAAAGATGCATGACTACAGCTTTATACGATAAAAACTGGGACCACTGAAATACAAAAGGTACAAATATGGCATAATCAAAAGGAGTCTCCAGTACTAAATCTCCCTTATTACTTTCTACATACAGGGTATCTTTCTGTCTCTCTCTTTTTTTTTTTTTTTTTGTAATGCATTTCTGTCACTTTTTATAGTATTTAAAAAAGGAAATTAATTTAAGGGACAAAGATATTAGTGTTGAAAATTATGCAAATAATATCAAAAAGTCAATTTAAAAAATGTTCTTCACTTTAGACTTAAAAAATTTGTGGTATGAATCTTGCCAAAATACACAGCACAAGAGTTATGGGTAATATAAAATAAAGTACCAGAAATGACAGTTAAATCTATTAGGTTACTTACAAATTCACACTAAATATAACTAAATATCCTTTTGTAATGTAACTTGCAAACTGTGATGGCCTTCAGTAAAATCTGTCACAAGTTGAACAAGCAGTTTCCTCCTTAGAGGAAGAACATATTCCAAGTGTAACTATCAAGAATTTTTCTAATATCTTTCACATAATTACTTGATATTTAATGCAAAAACCTTGATAGATAAAACTCCTATCAGCTATGGAGGATAAGAAAAGGCACCGAGTGTTCCCCAGCCTGATTCTGAGCCTCTCAAATACCAGGATGAGAGGAAGCAATACCACAGAATTTTCAAGGAGAAAACCATCTTAACCCTTTCTTGAACCTACCAATTCTTGAACCAAAGCAGCAGGAAAAAAAAAATTTATATATACACACACACTTCTGAAGCTATTACTACCTTAAGACACTCAGACAGAGGAGACACCTCACTTTTACCAAACCCCTACTCTTTGTATTTTGGTAGCTTTAAAAACTGCAGCTATTAGGGGGTCATTGTGCAGAATTATGTTTTCATGGACTCCTGCAAACAGACACCAATAAAGATATGTCAATACCTGTATACATGTATAAATGCGTCAGAGAGATACTCAAATCTAGACAAAGGTAGGTTTCTGCAAAGTTTGAGCACTTTTCCATCTAATGAAAATTTTTACAGCTTCTCAGGCAAAACCACACAGAACAGCTGTAAAACTCCCACGATTCTGCTGCAAACAAGTCATTCCAGTTTACTAATTAATTGCATTTAATATTCAGTTTTGTAAGTTATATTGTGTAGTGATTTAATTTCTTAAGCAATAACTCCCAACTAAAAAAATAGTCTTAAAATAATTTTTATAAATGAGTAGACGTTAAAGAGTTTATTGGAAGTCCCACTGCAATTAGGTGGCTGAGTCATGAATCAGTTTGCTATAAAGAACAGTGTATGGCCTAATTGCGGGACTGGGATCTAACATTTTATTCTAGGCTTTGACACGAACTCCTTACATAGCCTTTGGGAAAACAAACTCTTCAGATGGATAGATTGAGGTATATAAAGTCATGATAATTGTACTTACTCATAGGACAGCAAATTAAATAATAATTGCAAAACAACTTGGGAGGATAATATTAGAATAATAAATAACACCACACCATATCACTTTTGAGGAGGCTTCAGAAACTTTGTTCTTATACACGAAACTTTCTGGAAATAATGCCCTCAGCTTAAATAAAACACTTTAAAGCCAATTCAGTTCTGTGGGTGTTAGAACTGGCTTCACTTGCCAGTTTGGCTCACCACTGGTGCTGTGCTTGTAAGAAATTAGAGGAAATAGTTCCAAGCAAAAGCCCAAGAAACAACAACCAACCGCAGTATACAGAAGCACTATAAATATCTTCTTCCCAGCTCTCAGAATAAGCACTTGCACGCATTATTCCCAAGCAGCTTACAGCTGAGACCTTCCAAGGGACTAGAACCATGGATTGTACAACCCAACACACATACTCAAAGGCCATGCAGTAAACCTACCTTCCCCTGCTGCAACGGATGAAACAGGAGAATGGTATGAGAATGACCACATCATCTCTTTATGAAGGACACCAAAGATCTTTACAGGTCATTTCCATTCACTTCAGAGAAAAATTCTTATCAACAGAGGATTTTCTGCAACTAAGATTCCATAGGAGAACTAGAATAACAATAAACTCCTTCCATGTTTTCAGCTCGCTTCTGCAAGTCACTACACACAGAGCCTACTTTTGGCTCTCCCTCCAGCTTTTTAAGATAAAATGTCAAGAGCATCTGAAAATTCAAAGTTCTATCAACATGTCTTAAGGGTTCACTAGTCACTAAAGTAAGGCTTAAAAAAAAATTCCCGATCATTAAGATGTTAGGGAGACATTTTCTCATTAAGCTTGCAGAACTCCATGAATGTTTAAACTATGTCCCATGATGCTGTCTGTTCCCCTCAACGTAAGGCTCTAGCACAGGTGAAGGAAAATAGCTTTCTGAGTGCTGGGGATGACAAGGAGCCAATGACACAAGTAGCTTCAGTTCTCATATACTGCCATTTCAGATGCTCTGAAGTCTTCACAAACAAGAAGTTATTTTTCAACTTAAAAAGGACATTTCTCTCTAGCATATATCATTAAAATTCAGAGCTAACACTGAAGTCTATTATCAAGACGGAAAAGACTCTAAGGGATATATAAAATCCACCTTCTTAGCAGCAGGTTTGCTGGGAGCATATCCAAACAAGATTTTAATCCTCGAGTTCCCTCTCTATGCCAATCAAAATCCTCATCTTACACAACTGAGCATCAGCATCATCTTGTTGAAATCCTTGGCACATTTAGCAACTCAGAAACACTGGAATTTTCAAATGGGAATTTTCTTTTCCTTGGTTTAGCTTAAGAAGCAATAACCACAAGTAAATACAAGGCAAATATTTTACCTGACTCTTTCTGTTACCGTGCCTTGTTTCTAAAAGCAACAAGAAAATCAGAACATCCTACCAATCTGAGATTCTCACAACTGCACCAATTTCATCTAGCTCCTGTCTCTCCACTCAGGTCATATTGAAAGAAGTCTACTTGTCAAGAAAACTACTAACAGACTATAAGGCATGCTACGGTTGCTTAAATACAAAAAGTTCTTGCTCAAAAAATTTCCAGACATTAAAGCCGAGCACCTAATTTTTAAAAAAACTACTGCTACTAGCTGTAGGAATAACTCAACATCCTGAAAATTAGGTCTCGCATTTCAATATTTAAGCTTTGCATCCATAATTGAAAATTATTCTTAATAACCACATTAGTTTTTTTACCTTGAATATTTTTAAGCCATATCCATGCTAATATACTAATGTTTATTCCAATACAATGAGCACGACTGAATATGTAAAGGCTTTCAGTACCTACCACATGTGCAACATATAGAAGATTCTAAAATTAGAGAGGCTACCATCTATCTTTTATTTGTATATTGAATTCTCAAAAAAAAAAGAGAAATTTCTTTTAAATTACAACTTTTTTCAGACATAGCCACTTAAAATTAAATCTTATCCTCAATGTCTTAGAGCAAAAACATTAAGCATCAAGCAAAAGGAATGCTGATATGTGATTTAAGAGATGTGGGTTCATTTTCACACCCTGTTACAGACCACCTGTGCAATTTCTAGCAAGTCCCTTGAACTCTGTACCTCTGCTCTCCATCTGAAGAAGAGTTGTCAGTTTAACCTCTATTGCCTGTGGCACATAAACACTTCTGAGGTCTTCCATCCTCAGTGATGGAGGCCATCTGAACATCTTGAAGCATGCAGGAGCAGTTTTGCTTGCTCTTCAACTGAAAAAGCACTCTGCATCCCAGCTATTCTCAGCAGTAAGCTATGTAACACCACAAAACTTTGGGATTTCTTTACAAGTATTAGGAACGTTAGGGCAGATTCCATACCAACATCAAACCTGTCAGCAGCAAGAATAAAGCTGGTGGATTAGGTGTGCCTTGAAGCAAGAAAACCAGCTTTGGGGTCAAAGTCAAGGTTGTTACCTCACTTCAACACCACCAACTTGAGCAGAAACTGCAAAGGCTCAAAACAGCTTTAAACATATGCTGACATTGAGAGATTTCTCCTCTTTCTTGCTCCTCTGTACAAAACTCTACCAGGTCATAAAACCTGCCTATTCTGGTGATGTGGGACTGAATAGGTGCCTTTACAAAGGCAATGAAAAATGCAGATATCTATTAAAAGCAATGTGAGCTTCTTGCACATCATACAAATCTATGGATTCCAGTTGTTTTATAGTTTAAAATTATTACATTGATGTGTTCAAACAACAGTGACCCTAAAATGTATTACTATATATCAATACACGCTTTGTCACAAGAAATTTCTCTCAGAAGCATATCTTGATGTGCAAATGTTTAGACAAACTACTGTAACATTTTAAAATACACTGTAAACTTCCTGTACAAGCAAGCACTGACAAAGGTGAGGGAGGAGAAAGAAAGTGACCAAAGAGATTTGTACCAATTCAGATATATCAAAGTTTATGCCAGTAGCTCAGCTAAAAAGAAATCTTTGCAATAAAATACTGTTAACAATCCTCCTGGAAAAGCTGAAACAGCATCCAGACTTTGTATAAAGCGCAGAGTCTGTAAAGTAATTTATGAGTAAAATGGTAGGTTCTAGTTTCTTACAGAGTCTATCAATGCTGCTATCTAAAGCTCTAGTTTTTCCCTCTGCCTACAACTTCTCCCCTCACCATTCTCCAGTCCATAAATAGAATTAAGCATGTGCCAGTTTCTTCCATAACTACAGCAGTGACAGTGTGTCTTTCCCACCAACAATTCTGAAAGAACTAAATCATTACTTAGACTTCTAATTTGTTCCAGATGTTGATCTGGGCAGGAAGGGACCTTGGGAAGTCTCCAGTCCAACCCCCTGCTCAGAGCAAGGTCAGCCAGGAAATCTCAACCAGCTTCCTCAGGGCCATGCACAGTTCAGTTTTGAAAACTTCCAAGGACAGGTCTTCCACGATCTCTTTGGGAATTTGTCCTAATGCTGAATTTAGTTTAACTGTGCTGCCAAATTCAAAACTTACTGGCAGATAATGGAGGAAGATGAGACAAGTGAACAACTGAGTTGCACAGTGCTTGTTTACATAGAAAATGGGCCGAGAAACAAACGACAGAGTTATATAAATATTTATAGCCATTCATTTATGTAGAGAAAGTGATAATCATACTTACAGGCCTTGACATACAGGTATCTTAGAATTTTGAAGGCAAAATGAACTAACCAGATTTTGCAGAATTAGCTAAAGCTCAAGCACAAGTTAATGACAACTTCAAACCCTTTATCCTTGTTTATTTAAACTATAAAATTGAAAACTTTTTAGTGGATACATAAAGTAAAAATAGCAAAAAATAGTGAAATGCATATGCATTTTAAAAGGGCCAGAAGACTATGGTTCCCCAAGTATTAGTTCACATTTCAAAGCCAACACACTCTTATATTATTTTAACCAATTTATAATCACTAATAAAAATTCCACTGCAAAACTTGTTTAAACTATTCTAATAGGATTTTCTCCAGCTCATTAAAATTACACTTTTACAGTCTTCAAGAATAGGCCTAACAATTCATTCAAAACCTTCTTAGTAGCATCACCCACTTCCAAAGGATTAGAGTTCAGCAACAATCATGTTGTCCTGTCCAGTCAGAACCACAGGGAAAGAAACAGTTTCTCTTCCATTTCAAGGTAAGAACCTTTTACTCCAAAAAGTCTGTGCTCCTGACTTTTGGCATTACCCAGATCTGGCCCATGAAATGCAAACATTGGTCACAAAACTGACCTTTGATAATTTGATTGCCACGATCTAGTCTGCAGAATCGAGCATTACATACTGATAGAAACTGCAGTTCCATAGAGGCTTTTATTTATTTGCTTTTCAAAGAATTTGACTGTTTGTAATGAACCTAGCTGCAGGTCACTAAAACTAAAGAAAAAGTAAAACAAAAATAACAGGTCAAATTGGCAAACAACCTGGCCTGAACTTCTGCTCTTTCATCAGTCCCTAAGTAGAAGGTAAGGCAGGTAGATACCGGAGTTTTTATGATACTGCATAGCCTGAAAAGAATTTGGGTGTCTAGTTCAAAGCAGAGACTTTCGTTGTCCTAGAAACTGAAGAAGAATACAGCTTAATGTCCTTCAAGCTAATAAAAACATCCCACAATGCACATAAAAATACTTTGCAAAAAATGCTCTGCTGAGACAGATCTTCCTCACAATGGTACAATTAGGGTGGAACTCCAGATATTTTTTAGAAGATGGCCTACTTTACAAAAACTCTAAGCAAGTGACCACACTGATCCAGTGAACCAATTCAGGACAAAACAGTGTAAATGCATTTTCTCTTTTACTGCAGAAATAGTAGTCTTTTTTCAGTTCCTTTTGACCACAGTCAAACCCTCCTCTACCAAAAAGTAAAAATCCAAGGCCTTGCCTAGTATCATGAGCAGATGCTCTGAAAGCCTCTTCACTCCTGCCAAGTTTCTACCAGAACATTTTATTTTCAACTTGGTAAGCAAAACCATTCTGCCATTACTTCAGAAAGCTGGTGGCCTTTACCTTACAGAATAATTTATCTAATTACCATATGCCTACTATAAATAATTGGAATGTTAGAATAAACAGAGCACCAAGAAGGTTTCATTCTCCAGAGGCTTAAGAAGTCAGCTCCAACTTCAACACCTCAACTTTCTATCTCCAGAAATTTTATTCAAAAAAGTGTACATTATCTTGTTATGTGAAACTGTTTCATATCTAAAGATGAACATACCAAAATAAGAGCTTCAGAATTGTCAGGATTTTTTGATAGCTTGTTACTTGTTTGTTCTTATTAAAATAAATGCTGGTTCATCTTCAAATATAAAATACTGCCTCCCAATATACTACTTCTAAGTGGAATAAAGACAAATATAAAGAACAATTTCTTGATAACCTCTATCTTGAGCATAAACTTGAGAAATAATTTTCTTAGGAGATTTTTTCATTCTTTCTACAATAAGATGGGTACCAATTAAAGAAAAACAACAGACCACTTCATTCTGAACCAGTGTTGTGAATATGATCCATTTGAATATCCAGACATTTCTTAGCAAGGAAGAAATGTTTATAAGATGACATTAAATACAGGGGGGTACCAAGTAAAAGAGTGAAATCTAAACATTTTACTTTTTCTCATATACATAGATGTGTGTATGAATATCTCAAATCTAATACTTGATTAACTATCAAAATGAAGCCATCTAAAATGAGGAACTCAGATATAGTCATCATCTCAGATGTCGAGCTATTTATATTTTAACTACTGTATAAATGTTAATTTCCTTGGGTCTACTCTAGGTTATAAAAAGCTCCTTTTTCCCAGAAGAGTTTTACTAACCTGTCTAACAGCCATTTTATTGTCCACGAAGACACTCTGTGGCAGCCAGTCAAGCCTGCAGACTGTTTTATCTTGTACCTGTTAGCCCCAGCAGCAAGGCTGGCCCCTGGGACTCCCCCACCACCACCACGCTGCTGCATCTCTGGGGATGCGGGCACCTTGGCCGTGCCAAAGCTGTGTCAGCAGCACCGGGTCAGAGCCCAGGGCTCCGGCTGGCAGCATCCCTTGGGCAGCGGAGCGGCTCCGCGCTGGCATTCTGCCTGGGGCTGGTGGCCGTGTGCCGGCCGATGGCCGCTGTCACCCGATGGCCGCTGTCACCCAGAGATGGGGAGCATGGACCTCGCTTGCTGACAGAAAAAGCAACCTACACACAGGTGTGTGAGAGGGAAACAGAACAAAATCAGTGCCTGTGTTTCTTACTGACATAATTTTTTTTTTTGAGAGGGAAACACAAACAAGCCAGGCAAACCTAAGAAACTTCCTTAAAATGCTGCAAATTCACGCATGGATACCAATTTTCATATTGCCCAAATTAGGTATGAGACAAACAATGTGGCTTTACGTTAGTTTAAACAAATTTGTTCAGAAGCAATTTGGTGAAAGAATTTTCACATGTAGACAAAGCCTATTTTAAATTTTTTTAAACAGAAGATGACTGCAGAACCTGATAGAATTCATTCATTTTTTCCTTTTATCCTGAGTCCTGACCCCAGATGTCTAAAAGACTCAAAATCTCTTGTGTACATATATGCATATATTTGTATGTATATGTTGTATATGTGTATGTTGTACATACATTTTAAATGTCTCTCCTTCTGAGCAAATTTAATTAAAAAAAACCAGTATGTACTTAATTTTATTCTAAGAAACAAAATATTACCCCAATATTTACATGTCTATTTGTTACATTTTAGGTAGAGAAAGGATGGTAATTTGTACACTTAACCCTCTAAAGTAACAGTAAGAAAATATGTGAAAATATTGAAATATTTGAAAAAGAAGGTTTTCTTTTAAGAAAGAGGTTATATTTAAAGGTACTGTGCACACATCCCTGAGTCCATTACACCTTCTTCATTGAATCACTAATTGGCAACTAGAATTTCCTGAAAATAGTTCATTAATTATTTTTTCCACATTAAGTTGTCCTATTCAGAAAGGCCATTCCAATTAATCTGAAGGTGTGTGCAGAGGTGTGAAGCCTAGACTGTTCCCAGTCCTTTTAATCTAACCACATTTCTTGCTGACAAAGTCTTTCAAAGCAACCATTTTGATCATTTCTTGGAGAAGAATGTAAACTTCAATTACCAGACTAATTATCCCAGCTAGGAAGGCAATACAATTGCTTAATTTTAGAGTAATGACAGACTTTCAAGGTGTGACTTCTCAGCTTTCATCCAAGGCTGAGCTCACCATTGTCCCTCTCTGGCAGATGAAGCTACCACAATGGCATTCACTATTTCTGACTAAAAACCATCTGGAGGAGAATTCAACATTCCCCAAGTTATGCGATTTCACACCTTTAGGTTATTTGTTTTCTTTCTTGAACAGCCTAATTTAAAAAATCATGCTTTTCTCTTTTTTTGTTTATTTTTTACCAAGTACAGTTCATGAGAAAAAAATAGAAAAGGTAATATTTTGCAATAAATTGCAGCAATTATATTGAATGATGAAGTTCTTGAGAAGCCATGGAAATAAAATATTTTCTTTTTTCAAAAATCATACTTCTTTCCTCTGTAAAGCCTACAATGCAGCAAATCTTTCCAGAAGTAAAAGCTTTGTAAACACAGGGTAGTTTCTTTTTCTCCAATGTGTCCCTGTCAAGCCTAGGGACACATTAGCAAGCCCTGCAATTCATAGCACCTGCCTTCCCTCTTCCTTATGTTCCAGAGCACTTTGGACATTTTAAGTTCAAGTACTCCAATGGTAGCTTTCTGCATATTTCGTTTTCCTTTCCATAACAGAGTTACATTGCAAACTTTAGTAGGTAAAACCTGAATTGCATGGATTTGTTCAAAGATTTATTAAAGTACCTAAGACAAAGCAGTCTAGATAAACCACCTTTCTACCATCAAGCTACCATGATGTTTATCTTCAGCTTCTTGTGATATAATTTTGAGAGATACACATCTTTGAACACACCTGCTACAGTTTAGTCTTGTGATGGAGGGTTCATATCACCTGCAAGTGCCCATCACCTCCTTCCCTTGAGAAAGGGCCCTGCTTCCCATTAAATGTTCACACGTCCTGTCTACAAACCATCACTGCAGCCCAGCAGTTGAGCTCTTGGCAATTACAGGTGTAACCAACAGTGTAACATCAAAAAGATGAAAGGAAAAGTAGCTCCAGTCCATCAGGAGACAGTCCAAGGACTGCACTTGCTCATTGTGGTTCCTGAAAACCACCTTCACACAGATGAGGAGCAAGTCTTCCAATTACATGGTCAGTGTGGAATCTGGGGCAAAAGGCCTGGTGGCAGCAGGACCATTCCCACAATGCAAAAACTGGAACTTGGAGTGGTAATACGAACAGCATTCCTTGCCAAGGGTTGTTAACAGACTCATCTGACAGGTAGCAATATTCTGATTTTGGTTGCTAAGAGATCTGGTTACAAGAGAGTATGAGAAATAAAAGAGTTACAAGAAGTTTGACTACAAACTGCTAGATAGTAAAACAGACTCAGAAATTTGCAACAACAACATAATAAGACAGTGATACTTTGTTAAGTAACAGAGCTTACAAAATCCCAGATGGGACAACTACACCCTGTATGGTACCAGACTAAAGGTGAGACTATTAGATAGATACCCATTCATTCAGTCCAGGCAAAATTATCAGCTGATCCATTATGTTATCTTCAAAGGCAGCAGAGGACTCTTGAACCCCACTCCCATCAAAACATAGCCACACGCAGCAGGCAGCCTGGCTTCTCCCCAGTTTTAATGAACTTTGGGAATATTTGGATTGAGTGCAATTCTACAATGTGTCATCATGCCTAAATTTTCTAGAACATCAAGGACCAAGGAGCACAAGGCTATTGATTCTCTCACATGACTAACCTATACCAGCTACTGGAGAAAGAGATGGCATGAGACTGCTGAGCATCTGCAGCTTCTGATGTTAAGTGAGGCTGCAGACAACCAAACTAAGAGACACACAAAAGAGATACCTAATGAAGGCAAACTAATCAAGTTTTTTCCTGTTTGATACTTAACATTAAAACTCTATGCACTCTTGACAGGCTATCCTGATATCCTCTTCTCCAGTTTCTTTCTAGGAAGGAGTCTATCACCCTTCAGACAACTATTTCTATAAGGATAGACTTCCAAGCAGATTCTACTCCAAATAAAATTTTGTAATCAGTAATATAATATAAACTGTGCATAGAACTTCTAGAGAAGTAAGGGATCTGAAGTACAAGACTTGTTAAGCCTGTGCTGTTGATCAAGGCTGTGGCCTACTCCATATTCTATACTAAAAAAGTCATACAAAGGCATTCAGAAGCTCACTGCCCAAAACATACAGAATAAAACTGATGTGAAAAAGAAGGTAGAGAGATTTAATCATTCTGATGGCAAATATTCCTGGGTCTGAAAGCAAAACTGAGGTAGATAAAATACTGGGTCTCCAGAAGTGTTTAGAGGCCCATGACCAGGAGACTGCTCCACAAAATTTCTCCCTCCCCAGTAAATTTCTTGAAAAGCTGCACCCACCCAAAGTTTTTGTCAAAACAAGGTCTGAAGGTCTAGAGCTGTGCAAGCCCAGCTGAGTCACATACTGGAACCAAAACAGGGTCACACACCTAAGGTCTCTGCAGCCTTACGCAAGAAGCCAAGTCCCTCAAGAGGCTTAATTCACTAAACATTGCTTACTGAGGCTACTAACACAACAACAGTGAGATATTCAACAAACCCACAACAGAGATCACTTCCACAGAAAGCCCTGGGAATAGAAGCAAGTGGTGTCAATGCTGTTTCTCACATTTAACATAGTACAGCGATTATAACCCTGATCAATGAGGTGACAGACTTCCACTACACACCTCCTTTAGTCATAGGAGTTTCACATCTGCTTTTCCCAGAAGACTGTTCTAACCACTCAACTGCAAGTCAGGTTCAGAAAATACTCTGCAATCTTTCTTACATCTGAAGATGTACCACTATGAAGGTAAGTACACAAGACACAAGAAGGTAAATTCACAAATCCCAAGGGAACAACAGAAAAGGATCAGATGTACAAGATAAAGAAAGGTACCAGGACTGGTACCCAGTCATTTCTCAGGACTACTTATTCTCTTTAGATTAGGAAGTCACTGCAAAAATGCAAAATTGATATCCCATATAGTTAATGATCACCAGAAGACTCCCCTGGTCCAGGTGACCATAATATTTCTGGAAAGGTCAGCTGTTGCTTCATGATGACATACTGACTTCCACTTCTCTCCCATTCTTTTAATTTAAGTGTTTTGACCCGTGGCCAAGCCTGTTTCTGAAGAGAAAAGATTCTGTATATATGACTTGGTAGTTTGAGTGGTTTGCTGCAACAGTATTACACACCTTAGAACAAAGCAGATTCCTAAGGAAATGACCCAAAATAGCTTAGTGGGTTTTTTTCCTGAAAGGCCTAGGTCTCATTTATTTCTAAATGAAATGCATAAAAAGAGAAGGTTGGCATCAGGGAAAAATATTTTTAAAAAGGCATCTGTTCCAGAGCACTGCATGTTCAGAAGACTGATGCCAGGAGTGCCTGCTTGCATCCTGCACATTTGGTACAATAACGAAACCAAGCTCTCCTACCTCCAAAGCCTCCATGCATCCTGAGGAGCTCATCTGTTAAAGAATCCAAGCAGATTGAACCAATTTAAGTGGTACCACACTGAACACCGCCACTCTCCTCCCTCCAAACCTAAAACCACACCCAAATGGATAAAAGGAATGGGAGAACTCACTTCACATTATCACTTGAACTTTGACAGTGGACTGCAGCAGCCTTAACCCAGCAGAAGGTGACTCATTCTTCTCTCTTCCAGGCATTGTAGGGAGTGACATGCATGTCAGCTACCAAGAATCTAGCTGCATCTGAAACTGTTATAACGGAGCAGATGCCTTCTTTAAGCACTGAGATAGAGAGCCTGAATTTAACTGGAGACTGAAAAACACTCAGACCAGTTTAGACTTTTTGCTTTGTGGGGTTAGAGGCATATGAAAGGCATTTGATAAAATCCTCCAGAATAAATAGCTCAACATGATCATCTTCTGCCCTCTCAATTATTAAAGAAACCCCAACCTGAATTCTTGAAGCTAAAAAAACCTCACAACTAAAACACAAGACACCACTATGTGACAGGCCTTCAACAGCATTATTTCAGCAGAAGGGCAAATTCTGAACCTGGAGATAGAAGACAACTACTAGGAAAACCTATAACACATCAAGTTCTTTTGGCAGAGGAAAGTAATCCACAGACTGAAAACATACCTTCCTAAAAACATGTATTTACAAGTAGCAGTATACAAATTAGGACTGATGTCATAGTTCAAAAAAATACACTTGTTCAGCATTTTGTAGCATTAAATACAGAGGTGGGTGGAAAAAAAAAACCCACCAGAATTTTTTCCCCACCCATTTATAAATTCTGGGGAAAATGGTATAAACGCCCAACATTTTCTATTCATTGTTTAGTTCTAACAAAACCAAGGAGTTTCTAAAATTTATAAATTAAATTAAAAACATAGTAAGGAAATTTCAAAAGTAAAGGAATTCTTGAGGAAATAATTGATGCATTTCTATATTGGTCTTATAACGTTCATAGCTTTTTGAAAAGACAGAAGCATTCCAATTATTTTATAAAATGTTTCAAGTAAGATTTTGCACAGCAGTTTAAAAGATGTTACAGCAGTGCTGGAAACTGCAACCAGATCTAATCAGATAAAGTAGGTTGATCAGTCCTGGCTTACACTCTTTACTGTAAAATATATTAGGGGTAAGAGGGCAAACAATTCAAACATTCTCCTATGAAAACTTGCTCATAATTCAGCAGACATGCTTATAGGCTAGTGGTGACCTATTTGGCTGCTTCTTGAAAGCATCCTTTCTTGCAATTAATCAGAAATCCAGGATCAAAGCTCTTCTTCACAACTTTCAGAGCACTTAAGTTCAGTGCCTTATCCAATTCATTTCCAGTTTAAATTAAATTGTAGTTGAATTGAAACTCGCATGGGAATCTCAAACACTATTAATCTTTTAGTTAAGGTGGCTACCTGTTAACCAGAACAATAATGGAAGTCCCCAAACCATTCTTTAAAGTAAGAACTGTATTTTGTTTTACTACAGACCACTACCCTAACTATTGCATCCTAATATTTTAAAAATGCTTTAATGTCTTCCTCATTACCATGACTTTTGCAGAAGATAATAATTTAAAAATTGTTAAAGCTCCATCTATAAGACATAAGTGATATTTCAAAACAAACTAATCAATCCTAACAACATTCATTTTGTTTGTCCTTCACCTGATCTTTCACCCTGTCTAGGGCTAACCAAGACAAGAATTAAAATATTGTCACCATTGCATTTTTGAAGAGTACAGCATCCAACTGTACTGAGTGAGCCCCATGACATTCATGTTGAGAAAGGAAACATGCTCATAACACACCTTTAATTCTCTTGTCTAGACTAGGATTTAAGGCAACACAGCTGCCAAAGTGCATCCAACCCATTGACAAAGAAAGTGTTCAAGTTGCACTCACCACTGTAAACTGCACCTAGACTATAGTGTCTGCCTTAGTGCAGCAAAAACTGAATACTAGTCCTGTACTGGAAACTTCTGGAAAACAAACCCAGAGCAGAACAAAACAAATCCAACCCCCCCAAAAAAGAGCAGGAGCAAGCTAATGAATAAGAGAGCCCATAGAAGCAGATAGCTATAGTTCTTGTTACCTTAAAATCTTTATACATAAATCTTTATACAAGTCACTACGTGCCAGGATAATTTAGCACTACAGTCCTGATTGCTTCCCTATTCTCTCTCAAAACGTTATCATCACATACCACCTACACAATTTACAAGAAGGAAAAAAAACTGTTTGAGCAACACTTCTAATGCTCAGAAATTAAATAACCCATAACCCCAGGTTTTTTCTTAGGTACAAGAAATAAAAATCTGACATTCAATTATTAAGAAAACCAGAAAAGAAATTTAATGGAAGGATTTGATGATTTTTTTGGGCAATCCACCCACTCAGACATTTCAATTTAAAAACTTTTAACAGCCAAAGAATGTCTATTTTTGAAATTCTGGCCTAAAAAGTATGCCTGATAACACAGGAGCTTTAACTAAACATTATGTTACCCAGAATGCTTCACGTTTGACCAAAGAATGAAACTTATTTCTATCCACACACTATCCAACTGAAGAATTATTTTGAAAGAAAATATTAAACTTACTGATAACTGTGTTAGCTATAAAAAACAGTATTTAAAGAATTACCGGCCTCTCAGCAAAACAGAAATTCAAATGCAAAACTAGAAATTCTAATGAGCAATGATTTTTTAAAATAAAATTTTCCAAATATTCAAAAAATCTTTGTCAAAACAGTCTAATGAAGTGCAAGATAGAAAACATTGAACCCCAAGCATTAATGCTATATTACTGAACTGAATTATGAAAACAAAGTCATGATAATATTTGGTTTTTAACACATTAAATGACATTTTTACAACACAGACACAATCAAGCAATATTGCACAACCAAAAACAAATTTAAGAAGTCTTGCCACATACTGTTCTACTATTTGATAATTGTAGCTATCCAAAAATTATCCACACATCTCTACAACAACATAAGCTACAGCAGCAATTAAAACCCAAACCTAGAAGATGATGCTAAGAAAGGCATCATTAAAAAAAAAAAAAAAAAAAAAAAAGGCACTATACTCTAAACTAGCACAATCTAAACTAAACACGCATACAAAAGGAGCTTGCCTACCTGGCTTTTTCAATAAAAGTCCAAAGAACACCTAAAAAGCAGGAGGGGATAAAAAATATTTATATTCAGTGTTCGGATAAGAAAACTATCATGTCATTTTACCTTACAGAGAAAAATAAGTAAAACTTGGGAAGGAATACCATGAACTAGGCCATGGGGATGGTAGGAAGCAGGGAAACAGCCAAAAAACCCCCAACACATTAGAACACGTTGGTTATAAGCATTGTCTCCAATTTTCACATTTTCCACTGAAAGAAATTCAAAGTAATATGAATATTTCAGATTATCAAGAATGTGAGAGTGGGAAAGTGTGGGGGGAAGAGTCAAGAGAACTCTGCAAATATGCAATTAAATTCAAAAGTTACTACAGGAAAACATTAAAGGTTACATGTTCTGAAGATGCACGAGCACCTTGAAATACCTGATTTTAAGACTAAGCCAAACAACATTAAAATAGTCTTCTATAGCTTAAAATTGCACATTGTCAGAGACGTTTTTTTAGAGGATTGTCTGTATAAGACTTGTAGGAACCTATAATTTTACCTGACAGAATTAGTTCATTAATTTCAAATTAAAACAAAGGTAGATTCATACACACAAAAAAATAATCTAAGCTCTGTACAGTGCTTCTTTTGGTCTCTAAAGTTACTTTAAAAACATGAGAGCACAAATCTGAGTTATGCTCTTTCTATTACAGACACTTTCTAGAGGACAGTCTATGTATCAGTTCTCCAATAAAACACAAGAGATGGCCAGACAGCTGAAAGTTCTGATATTATATACAGAGTCAATTAAGTATGACTACTTCTGTTTACTTCTCCTTTATATCTCTACAGATGCTTAAAGTGTTTACATTTTGTTCCTATAAATCTGTGAGGTTCCCACCGGATAAGCAGCTATCCATAGGTGTCCCTTAACAAAGAAAAAAGGGAAAGGGAGAGCAGTAGAGTTCTTCTATTGTACTTCAATATGTGCAAATGTTTACTGAGATTTAGAATCTGTTAATCTGTTCTTCCAATGAAGTCCTAAGTTTCACCTCACAGGTGCACAAAAGTAGCTGGCAGCTTAGCCAAAGAGAGAATGGGGGCCATGCTTTTTACCCACTCAGCCTTTTTTTACCTGAAAATGAGTACTCAAAGCAATCCATTACATTAAGATGATTGCACAAAAAAGATCTCTTCCTAAAAAAACACAAAGATTTCAGTGTGTGCTTATTTCTGCTTATCTCTACACAGCTAGCACCTATGAAAATCCTTAGACATTTGTCAAGCTTTGTATACAGTACACTTCAGAAGAAACAGGATTTTCCACACTTCAGCTCTACCAAACACTTAAGTGTTTCTTCCTAAAAGGTTGAAGCCATGTTTGTGGTTGAAGGTGTTATACTAGTGTTTATGAAGAATCCTCTAACTACTTCTCAAAAGTAGAAAAAATACTTTCTGAAAATAATCATGCAACATACACAGAACTTCAGAAAACTGAAAAATCTGACCTTGTTTAAAGAGGTCTTATGTCCTTTGAATAAAAAACATACTTCAATTTCAAAGTATTTGGAAAGCAATATTTTCAAGTAAACTTTTAAGCAATTTGTAATTTCAAATATAGTTTTCCAGACTTAATCACCATTAAGTCACTAAATACATCAATTATCATTGACTGAGGATGATTTCACAATTAATAAATTTCAATAATTACATCTCTTGCATGTTTTAATTCTACACAGAATTCCTAGACTGGGAGGCAGATTTTCATCCTGATCATAAACCACAGAAACTACAAAGACTATTGTCAACTCAAAGATACATTTCTGTGATATTTCATAGTAAGACACTTATATAATTTAGTCTACATTTTCAGCCAATCTAAATAAATTAAATTTTCTGGTCTCTTTCTTCTAGATAAAAAGCATTAGATTAATGAAAAGGAGTTTTTTTCACTACTTGGAGTAAAATAGTACTTTTGAGAAATACTTTAAGTAGGCTCTGTTAGTCTCTAAAATGTGATCACAACAGTCCTGTACTTAGAGCACAGGTCAGACACCTAGAAAAATTACTACAAGTAAAGAACTCTGAATTAACTTTGAGTTTTCTTTTACTTCTAGGGTCTAGTTTTCTGCTTGAATAGAAATAACAAAACTTTCCTATTTCATGGGGTTCACCTGAAAAAAACACTATAAAAACACCTGTAGAACAGATTGAGAAATTACACTATTGAAGGCTAAGCAAGCACCTAGAATGGCTACCCAGTGAATTTTAAACATACCTTCATAATAGAAGAACATTGGCAGTCATATTAAAAATTAAAATTTGTTATTTGGCAAATACCAACAGATTCTCTTTAGAGAGCTTTCTAATCAAACAACAGACAAACACAAATAGTGTTAGAAGATACCCAACTCCTTTCTCCACAAAAATAAAAATAAAATTTGCACTACCTTATCTTCATTCTCACTAATTACTTCTAAATCTTGACATCTAACTGGGGTATACCACTTCCAATCTGTTCTTTTGACAGCTTCTGTCCTTCCTCCACTGCGGACCTTTGTTGGCATGGGCCCACTCATCCAATTTAGCCCTGCTCTCACAAATAGAAGGTTTCTCCAGAAAACAGCTCATTCTGAAACGATGGCGAGCTCTGTCTGCAGCATAAACAAGTCAATTCTTTGCTGCCAAGCCTGTAAATCTAAGGAAGAAGGCCCCAGAGCTGCAGCACCCACCAATGCACAGGTGACATACTTTGTGTATTACCTCACCAGGAGGCAGTAAAGCAGCAGCTGGTTCTTTTTATCCTTCTTGAATACAGAGAGTAAGTAGTCTTCAAAGCTACCTTATGTACACTCCACCTTCCTAGCAGTACAAACCTACAGCATATGCAAGAATCAAGAAACAAGGCTCAATGGACCTATTTGGCAAAAGCAGGGTCCAGAAACCAGTTCTAGGTGCCCAGACTGGGACTGGATCAAGGCATTTCAGATGAAACATCTGGAGGAAGAGCAGCAGCCGTGATTTTGTACCACCGCGATCCTTCATCCAACAGTGGCAGCACTCTGCACTGCAGGAAACTCCAGCCCAGAGTACAGTGAGCACTTCTGAAACCTCTTCCTCCTCCTCATCCTCTGCTGAGGCAGAGCTGCTGGGGGTGCACCTATCCACCCAGAACTGGCAGGGCTCCCTTCTCAAGGTAAAGCACTTGGACTCTCTCTTAGAAAGATCTAAACAATTTTTTTTTTTTTTACTTTGAAAAGAGGAATACTGTTTACATTTAAAAATTTTCCCAGGAAAGAATTTTAATTACCTGTTTAAAAGCCATGGAGACACCTTCCACTCTTGATAAAGCTGTGCACCATGAATGAAAGGGCTGCAAGGTCTACACACACTACACAAGGAAGCTCAGCTTCACAGCTTTGCCATTAGGGGAGTTCTCTGCAAGCTGGCAGAGCTGGATTTCAGACTAAGCCTATTTATGTGCTAATATTAAATAGCCATTTAAAGAGAACAGAAACTAGAGTGGCAAGAGTGATCTCAATCTCTTCTAACCACTAAGCTTCAGAGCGAAGTGAAGGTCCACTCGTTTCCTCTCTTTCATTGATGAACATGTCGCTCATTCCTCTAAGGTCACTCAGATTCATCAGGTGGGGTGCAGGACTCACTTAGCTTAGCTGGCATGGCATGTGGTCGTGGGACCAGGGAAGCAGAAGACTCAAATGTGCATCTCTTAGCCCAAAGAGGGAATTTCAACTGGCTTTTCTACTTTTTAGGAGTGTAATTAAAATTACTCTCTAATTATGGTATAACACAGGGATTCTTTCATCCGAAAATAAAACAAAATAGCAAGGACATTATGTAAAATGCACAGATACCTTCCACTTAGAGACCTGGCCAATTGGTTTTCGGTACAACTAAAGCTCAGAGATTTTTCAGAACATGGTTTTGTATCATTATAAGCATACAGTTGTCATCCAAAACCCCCAAGAAAATAGTACTACGATTATTTGTTTCTCAGCATGGATTAAATGCCTTTCTGCAACTGTAAATTATAATTTAGAAGTCCTTGTACAGATGCACATTGTATCTGTAAATATGCATTTTTCAGGTTCAACTGGTAAGAAAGATGTAAGCTTAAGTCTACAGCACATTAGGTCTTACACTGCCTGCAAACCTAAGTTCCAAAACATAACACCCCCACCACAACCCACATATGTAAATCAGGCGAGTTAACAAGTAAAAATCTGGTACCCTTGCAGAAGCTACATCCCTTTAATGCATCATATTCCTTTCAACTACAACTCAATTAAAATTATCTGGGCTTGCTAAAATTTTCCGGATTTCAGCTGCATTTAGATTACTTTACATAAATGAAATTTAGGATTACAACGCTGCTCATATGTCTCACAAAATAACTAACCAAAAGGTAAAAGCTGGAGTCTTGCAGTGAAAGAGCTGGCAGATGAAAAATGAGAGCAGCATTCAGACCCACTCTCAGCAGTGCTGAGTCAATGTAACTATGGAAGTACAAGTTGCTTTCTATTCTGCTTCACCTATCTACAGCTGGTCAGCTGGGGTCTGAATGCAGCTGCTCCAGCACAAGGTACAAAGCAAGCTGCAAAAGCCACAGATATAAATTCAGAAGCGAAATGAATTTATAGTGATGATTAAGTACAAGAAAACCAAAAGCATTTATTAATTAATAATGTCTACCCGAACTACTTAAAGAAAAAACCTTCTGAAGGTATGTGAGAACGATAAGAATGGAAGGATGCTGAAAATGCACTTTTTATAATAAATTCAAAATAACTCCATTACATTGGTCTTTAGAAATCTCCACTGAGAGAGTCAGGACACACATTAAGAAACACCCACTATGAAAAAGTTGCAAGTCTTTAAAAATAGCAGCGCTTTGCCTCCTCCCTCCCCTTTCCCCTACTCACCCTCCTCCCCAATTTCAAAATACATCTTCCCCAGGCCTTGGTCTGGAATGGCAGTTTCTGTGAACAGACCATACCCGACCATATGATTAGCCATTATTATTATCATCACCTTTTATGCTCTACTCTACATTAAGATGCAAATCCAACAGATGTGGTCCAACTAAGTTATTTACAAGGGTTTCCCTTTCAGATGTCCAAGGCAAAGCTACAACCAGTTCTGCGATATAATTACAGCCTCTCTCCACGGGCAGTAAGAGACCTCTGCCTGCGATGGTCTGGCCAGCGGCATTTTCCCATCTACGCTCTGGTTCAAACGGTTGCTGTGATTTCAAATGGTGCATCTACCCTTATTTTAGCGCGACTGGCTGCATTTCAGCTGCCGACATCTGACTGATTGATGCACATCTAAACAACGCAGCGATTATAAAAACACACTGGCAGTAGGCACCGGTGTTTCACCACCGTGGGCTCGCTCCTAACAGAGCGGCTGGCAACGAGACCGTGGGAAATTTAAGAGAAACACCAGCACACATGAGGCCTAACACTCACAGCCGTCACTTCCACCGAGAAAGAGGTGGCGTCCTGCACTTTTAAGAGGGGGAAGTTGATGGAAATACCTATGCAGGTATCTGAACAGGCAGACCTCTCGCCTGCCGCACGAAAGCATCCAGGTGCTTCCCCTGCACATCGGCCACAGCACGTCCACCAAGAAAGTGCACTCGAGGGCTGCTTGACCCGATGCACCACTGGGGGAACTGCTTTTCCGCCCCCACGGTTCCAGCCTCTGGCCAGACTCTCCACCGTATTCCATACGGGAGCACCCCAAACTCCCCGCACACGCAACCGGGGGGAGGGCGAGCGGCGGAAGCCACCGGAGCCCCCGGCCCCTACCCCCACTCCGCCACCCCCGGCCGGCGCCCGCCCACGGGGAGCCCGGGGCTGCGGGCGCGGCTCGGGAGGG